>NC_141777.1:1955909-2266825 GCF_054643075.1 Acanthaster planci
TTGTTGTCCTAATTATGCAGATCAGAAAATTGCATTTGGACTGGCTTGCCTGCTAGTGTATTTTATAGTTCACCAAGATGGCCGAGGTAATCAAGTTAACTAGATGCTAATTCTTGTAGTTCAAATGGCCTGAATACCAAAAATTGCTAGCTATCCAAACAATCTGCCGTAAATCTATAAAACAAAAGCCGAAATGCACAACCAAGCAGCGATCATTGCCTTATTAAAACTGTTGCACATTATGCAGTAGAATCATTCAGTGTTGATGGAAACCGCTCTCTTCTCAAGCATAATTAGATACTGTTTGCATGCCCCCTGCATCACCTATTGAGCATGTCGTGGCTGTAAATATGCTCCTATGGTGCTTCATAGTTTGCACTTTATCATGCTCATGTCATGAGCCACACAATGCAGCATACTATAGAAGCAGTAGGTTTTGCTGGCAGAGACTACTATAAGAACGAGGTGATTCAAAGCCACCCCACGTCATTTGCCATGTAAAATACATGATATTGGCCCCCTTAAAATGTGGTGTTTTTTTTAAATGCCAGGTACATGTGGTATGGGGGCGGATCCAGGATTTTCCAAAGGGAGGGGGGCGTGATCCTGGATTTTCGAAAAGGGGAGGGGCATGAACTAAAGCAGTAATGGTAAAATGCCTGTATGCCCCCCCCCCACCGGGGCCGGAGCCATTTTGTATTGCAGGCACTCTCTGGTGCAATTTCAGGCAGGATGACCCCACTTTTTTCTTCTCTCTCCTTTTTCTTCTTTTTTATTTATTTATTTTATTGTTTTTGGTAAAAAGGGGGTATGCACCCCTCCCCCGATCTGACCCTGGGTATGTATATGGATCCATCTCCAACTGTGAATCGCTCACTCTGAAAGGGCAAGTATTTTTGACAAAGCACACTGACAACAAAATAACTGATTCAAAGCTGCCACGCTTCATTTGAAAGTAAAAAATCAAAGATCGTATAGCGCCGAAGGCGCCGCTTTGCGGCGCTATACGATCTTTAGTAAAAACTGCCAGGAAACATCATTGTCCGTGCTTGCAGGCAGTGCGTTTTTATGGTGCACCTGATGGCTGTAGGCCCCCTACTTCATCCAAATGAGTAAACACCATTTTTGGCCTTTGCATGCAATGCAGTGTGCACGATATCGACATATAATGTACGGTCTTCTGGTAAATTTATGGCAAATGAAGTAGTTATTTGTGTGGGTGTATTTGTGGTCAAATGGGGTATTTATAAGCCTGAATGACACAATCAAAGGTGCTCCTGATGTTGAAGCCAACAGACAGGGACTGGTGTTGTATCAAACATTACTTTACAGCTAAATGGATGACTTCAGACTTTCATGTATTTGTACACGAAGTTTTTTGGACAAAAGGACTTGGCCAAATACCTTTCAAATAATTTCATTCATCAAACAAATAGGATAACATGAAGTTTCCGTTGATTTCTTTATTTTACTTTTGTGCATATTTACTTGAGCTTTGTTCACACTTCATGGTTGGCTGTCAACTTTTTACTTGACAAGGATTACACTGCAACACGGACAGGATTGCATTTGATTATGTTTAGAAACAGTGGAATGAAAATGAAATCGTTGTGTCAAGCGTGTCAGCTGAGGACAAAAACAGATTCAAAACAAATCAGTTTTTTCCCAGCTTCTTCCTAGATCAATTAATAAGAACACAACCAAATCAACTTCAAACAGTCTGAAATTAAACAGTCCTGCCTCCTTTTTGAACATACAAATTTTGTCTAATTTCCTCAAAAATGGGGAAAAGTCCAACCAGGAAATTCTACCTTCTTAACTGATACAGAAGGCTAATAACGAGCTTACAGCCATCTGTTCAAGTTGAAACCTTGAGCTAATTAAGACCAAACTCAGTCACAATATTGACACGATAATGGAAGCTACACCATTCAATATTTGAAGCTCCTCTTTAATCTGCTTAACTCACATAACCTCATCAGACTGTGCAAACATTTATTTCAAATCAGGTGAGAAGACTTACTCAAATGCATTTTGTGCAAGAAGTATCTTTTTTAATTCCCTAAGCAATCCAGACTGAACTCGCTTGCAAAATGGTAAATTCTTGCCCGCTGTAAGACAAATCTCAGGTAAACCTCAATATTTTTGTGACATTATTAAATCCTGGAATCTATTTAAAAAGCGAAGCCTTTGAATGTTTTGAGGACGTTGACCCATGCCAAATCTCAATACATTTGGTTCACTGAAAAAACAAGGAAAACAGGACAAACGAAAATGGCAAGATCATAAGAATGTGTGTATTCAGATGCCAGGCCATATGAAGATGTGGCCTAGCAGCCATATGGACTGATACAGTGTGGATCTCGGAGGCCAACAGGGGCCATAGAAATAGGACTATTTGGGGATGGGGAAATCAGAATTAGTTGATTGTGAGTGACTTTCCTGCGTAAAAATAAAATGTCCCAAACCTTTATCTCACCCCTCAGAAAAGTCACAGAAAGTTACAATAGAAGTTCCGACATTTTTGACACCCCCCACCGAAAAATTTCCCCTCCCCTGCCCTCGAAAATTTGGTTCGTGGTTCTCGTGGACCTTGAACAGTGCTACGGGATGGCAGACACGCCATTTTTTTCAATGAAGCGAAACAAAAATGTAGACGTAATTAGGTAGAGGTTTTAATGTCCCAAATACAAAGATTACCAACTGTAGCCTGGACCAAACCGCGAGCAAATAATCCTTTTGTATACTTCAATTACATATATTTTATTTGATTACACTTTTCCACTGGCTATTGTAAAACAAGACAAGAAAAATTAATACATTAAAAACATATACATAAAACATTTGACATGCCACAACAATCAGATGACGGATATAAAAAACAACATGCTAAAAAGCCAGTGACTGGCAAGATGGAACAGTTGACCAGCACCTCTACCGAGCCATCTTACCGCATGACGACAACCCCCCCCCCCCGCAAAGAAAATAAAGCAAGTGGGAATTTATTAATTCGATCTGCACGGAATGCATGCAGCGATTTGTGTTCTGCCTACTATTGTGCACGAGATACAGAGATGCACGTAGAACGAAACCGTGAAGTCTCCCCCGGCCCCCGTACCGTACGAAATCTCTCACTAGTGACGAGCCGCCAAGACCTGGACATATGTGCCAATTCCTTGACCGGCCGTGGGTCGTGCCGGACACTGGGCTCTCGCCGCACGGCGTGGTGGCCTGGCGGGGTTGTTCAAGCACAGAAAGCAACGACCCGTTTCAAGGGTCAGTAGGTCGGCCTGAGGTTTCATTGAGTGAAAAAAGGACATTGGATTATCCGGCCACGCATAGAAAGTAAAGAGACGACCGTAGCCGTCCGCCTCAACAACGTGCAGATCACCGAGCAGGAGAGTTAGTGTGTTCCTTCCTCCATGGTGTGAGTTAATGCCTTACGGTCACCCAAGCAGAATGACAAAAGTGAGTTGTAAATGGGAAGTGTGATCGTACATTAGCTTTATAACACAAACTAAAATGAGTTATTTCAAAGGAAGACCGGCATTATGATCATGCTGAGATATGATAGCACCTAGCGTAAAATTTCCGCAGCTGTACTCAATACCTGTAGTCCGAGTTCTAAGTCGCCTTGTCGGGAGACTATTGTTAAAAGTCATTTGTTGAGCCCTTTTTGTGTCTAAAATTTTAGAAGGGGTCTGGAGCATATTAATTATTATGTCCGGCGTATTGTTTTCATTATTAAACGTGTTAAAGATCGCTAGTATTGTTGTAACTTGTACGCTGCATGTAAATCATGTATTAAAATAAGAGGGAGTGTCTGCCTAGTGATGGCGGGCGGGCACTCGGTCGGTCAGTCCATAGAGAAAGGACAGTTCGTGGTCTGTCTGTTATCTTCAAACAGCATGTAGGGCCTATATTGGTAAAATTACCCTTGCAATCTTGGTGTGAAGATTAAGAGAGAGAGAGTGTAAAATGTTTACCTTTTTGCTAGAGATAGTATACATGAAGGACCGTGGTAAATATTGATACGACCGTGCAGGGCATACAGCGCATACATATCAGCCGTGCGAAGCGCGCTGAGAACTGTAATCGTCCACTTTCTTTCTTCCAAATTCATTCACCGATTTCAGGCAAATTTGGACATAATCTAGCTTGGCTCGCTAGCCTGTTTGGCCAGTGGTCACCTAGTGGTCATTTTCCTTCAGAATTACTAAATGCTACTTCCACAACCTCGGTCCACTTATTGTCAAACTCAGTCAGTGGCATCTCTGGACCATGCCTCCTAAAATTTGTTTATAGAATTTGTACAGTGGTCATCTAGTGGTCACTAGTGGTCATTTTCTTCAAAACTGCGAATTCCTTCTTCCACAATCTTGAGCCAATTATTGTCAAACTTAGTCAATAATATCTCTGGACCTAGTGTCCTAAACTGTGTTCGTAGAATTTGGCCACTGGTCACCTATCGGTCAGCAGTGGTCTTTTTCTTCAAAATAACTAATTGCTTCCACCCCCCACAGTGTTGGTCCAACTACGGTCAAAATCAATCATTTACAGCTTTGGAACAAGCCTCAGATTAGTTGTTCACAGAATTTGGCAACTGGTCACTTAATGGTCATCAGGGATCATTTTCTTTCATTGCATGGTCGAATACTTGCCAGTTTGGCTATATCTATCGGTATCTGCCACCTTTCTTTGCCGATTTCAGCCACATCTGAAACTAATCTTCCTTTGCACGATTTCTGTCCTAATTGACCAGCGTACAGGGTCAAGGGTCACCAAGTGCTCACTAGTGGTCATTCGCATTAAAAATACAACATAACAATTCTCACCCCAGTCATTACTCAATCAATCTCAAATTAGGGCGGTTACATCTTTGCAGGAAACACCATGTGGGTGGTTAACAGAATTCGGCTGATGGTCACCTAATGGTCAGTGGAGTCATTTTTTTCCAAGATGTTTTTGTACTGGTTGTCAAAATATAAAACTTGATCGTTTTAATCTCTGCAGCAAGCCTTATTTGTACAGTTTACACAGAATGCAGCCTGTGGTCACTTGGTGGTCCGTGGAGGTCACTCAGTTTAGATCAAACATAACCATGGTCTACTAAGTTATTCAGCCAAGATCCGTGAATGTATATGTACCACGTGTATTTAGCCTCACACAGCAACGCACATTACGCTAACCAGCCACTGGCCAACATGTGTTGCCCGTTTCATGTATACACTACTATTGATAGACAGATTCGCTGATGCTATTACGGCAGTGTACCGCGGTGTCCCTGACACTCACGCGTGCAGCGATGAAAAAATTGAATCTGGTCCGTACCTCTAATATGTAGCCAATTCTGTGCAAAGCCTGTTTCCAGAACCACACTAGACACCATTTGCATAGGCAGGAGGAATGACCATGTTTAAGCTGGACTTGCCAGTAGTCAACTTGTGTGCACCTTCAACATTTCCAAAAGCTGTTCACGGCTGATATATCCGTGCTTCCTGAAGTACATAAGCTCTAGTTACTACATGAATTTGCTGGCATTTTGCCACTCGCTACGCTGCTTAAAATTTTCAAGTGTGCACCCCCCCGCCACTTTCTGAACTACATGTATTTTGATTCAAGGAAAATTTCCTTGAAAAAAAAATTTCGGCATACACCAGTCTGACAGAATAAAATTAACTGGCGGGGCCAGAGTAGCACAGAAACTGTTTGCCATGCGCCACACATTACACAGGTCATACGGGAAACAGACTGCATATCGATGGCTCCATGTACGCTATGTTCTGTCATTTTTTTATTTAAAAAATTATAAAAAGCCAGCAATCAAAAAAAAGAAGTCATTTTGGTAAGAGTTCCATGTTCAGTTATCACTGATCTTCCTTTGCAGTGTTTATGAGTCATCAGAAAATGATAAAATGTCTTTAAATGTTACAACATGAAAATATTGAAGCCATTGGGCCAGTCCAATGTGAACAGGATGTTAAGTAATGTTCTCGTGTGAAAATCTTTCCGGCGTCTTTCATTTTTTAAATAAAAAAGGAAAAGAAAATCAAACCAATTTTTCTCTTTTATCTTACTTGAAATGAAAATGGAGGAATCACACAAAGAGGTTTTTCCTGTTTTCCATGTTGAAAATGACCTGATACGAAAATCAAAACTTATATCTTTGAAATACTTTTAGTCTCAATTTAATTTTACTGGACCGGAATTTAAGAGTAGACTGAATGAAGTTTTCTTAGATGCAATTTTTCTGGAACTTTGTACTTTTTCATTATATGAAAATTCTTTTACATTCCTATTAGGCAAATGCTATTTGAAAAGCACATTTTGAAACAATCAGCCAATTCCTGGAAAATTTAGGGTGCTGTTCCTCTGAAGTCATAAAGGGAAGATGTACATGCAGTTTAGTGCAAATCAATGTGACATAGAGCCTTCCTTCTTGGGATGACAGCACAGCTTTGCTCATGAATCGAAATACTCATTAACATAAAAACCGAAAAGGTTGTAAACTACCTTTGTAATAAAGAAACAAAAGTTGAAAATAAGATTAACTGAGACACAAAGGTGCATTTTGAAGGCTTCTATTAAACATATTGGTTGCAGCCACTGTGTATCCTTTAACATCTATTACACACGTGGTAATGTGTAGGTAGCAAATGGGCACAGAGATTGAGAGAATGCCAAGGGCAGTGTGGAGGTAGCGTAGTTGGACACCTGATTGACATTCAACGTGCAATAGCCTTTAACATCTATTACACACGTGGTAATGTGTAGGTAGCAAATGGGCACAGGGATTGTCAGAATGCAAAAAAAGGGCAGTGTGGAGTTACCGTAGTTGAATACCTCATTGACATTCAACCCTTAATGTTGAACAAGTAACCTTTTGACGTTTGGCAACTGCTCAGGACAAAAAGGGACAAAATACAAACTGCGCTTTCTAAGTTTGAGGTTTTTTGACCCTGGAAAAGCCCATGCCACATGTTGCAAGGAGTCAACTTGATTGAGGAAAACAGTGAGATCAGATTCAATGTAATCTCTAGGCAGGACATGGGGTTTGGGTATTTCATTTGGATATGGGAAAAGAGTGATGTGATGCATTCGCTTTCCTATCTTGTTTGCAAGCAAATAACTGCACCGACAAGACTTAAGTCAAAGCCATTGTGACCCTTGAAGACTGCATTGTCCAAGGTTGAAATGGAGGCAGCTGGGTCTCTAAAGTGTACAGAAACACTTTGAATATAGGTTAAGACCCAGTACATGGGCTTGATGTATATGATTTTGATTGACTGAAATAGGAAAACAGCAGATAGAAGAGACAGTTTTTCTCTCAAATAATTATAGTGCCGTAAAAAAAATCACCTACATTTCCAAGTTTGTTTGACCACCAAAACCCTATGGCCAGGGTTGCCTCCTGGTGAGAGAGTTCTGTGTCATTGTGAAAGGGCATGTACATGTAAATAAGGTACATGTGAATGGATATGCGTGGTGGTGCGTTCGATTTTTTTTGTCTATTCTGCACTCCATCATTTCTAGGGGTGTGCACCCTGAATTTCAAACGGTTACTTATTCAACGTTTGAATATCAAACGGTTACTTGTTCAGCATTGAATGTCCAACAAGGAACAAGGAACTAACTTCACATCAATAAAAAAAGTTTTTATTCATATATACCTTGTTAATTTACCTCTTACAGGGATTGCTTGAGCGTTTGGCTGCAGGAGAGTTGATCATTGGCGATGGTAGTTTTGTGTTTTTACTGGAGCGGAGAGGCTACGTTTCTGCTGCTGCCTGGACCCCTGAGGCATGTGTTCTGTATCCCGAAGCAGGTAATTAGCTGAAAAGCGGATGTGTCAGTGTACTAGCAGAAAAAAAGTGTACTGATAAAAAATTATTTTTCCCAAGGTTAATGCACAGCAACAACCTTGCAATTGCATAACAGCTAGAGGCTGTTATGCAGATCTCTCATCTTACCTCCATAGAGGTGGAACTGCCTTTCAATGCAAGTATTAGGGCCACTTCAAATGTACACGTGAGGTATAAGTCTTCATTGTTAAAGCTTATGTAATTATACACTACAACGCCCCCACAAGATTCCATTGATTATCTGCAAGACGTTTTTAGAAATATTTTGTTGATGTGCAACAGTTCGTCAGTTGCATCGAGAGTACCTACGAGCTGGGGCTGATGTCATGCAGACAGCAACGTTCTACTCATCCGACTGGCAACTCCAGCACGTGGCATCCTTTCGCAATGATGAGAAAATGAAGAATCTGGTGAGCACCATAGTTGTAGGGAGTGCACGGGGGTTGAAAAATGGTTATTATGGGGGCGATTTCTTGCCCCCACAACTCGGTCCATCAAATTTCCTCACAAGAAAAATTGCCCCCTCTACAGTGAGGGTTACTCTTCCTGAGTTGGGTAGGGTAACCCTCAATGGACAATCCAAAGATCCATTGTGAAATCAAGAATATTTAAGCCTCAGTAAAATTGAGACAGTTTAATGCACACTTTGTAGATTTTGTCATTGTACACAAAGGAGTATGTTCAAAATTCTTGGAAAACTCTTATCTTGTTACAGTGACATCGTGATCTCTTACAGGCAGGCTTAATAAGATCAGTTAGTGCAGTCAAACTACAATTGCCAATTTTCCTTTTCCAGCCAAAAAAATATAAACTTGTCTTTCACTGACAATTCAAAAGGAAACGAAGGAAATGTGTAAACTAAGTTAATTGACCTAGTTGTTTGGGCCTTTTCTGTTCTGGTTTTTCTGTAATACTAGTAAGTCCCACAGTTTAATATGCTCTCTTGCCATTGTGTTGTTTTTGTGTCTCCTTTCCAGACTACAGGTGACATCAACAGCGCTGCGGTAGATCTTGCAAGGGGTGTGGCAGAGGAGGGCGGAGCCCTGGTTGCTGGCTCGGTGTCACCGGTTTCCTCCATTGCATTTAAGAAGGGCAAGGAGCATGTAATTAATGAATTTCAGAAGCAGATGGCAATTTTTAAGGAGAAAAAGGTTGATTTCCTTCTAGGCGAGGTACGTGCACAGTATGAATTATTTTGTTCCAAATGGTAATCAACAACACAGTTTTTACCCTCTTTCACCCATTTTTTTACCACATTGTATCAAACAGTGTCCATTCAGCCAAAATACCATAACTAGTTTGATCTTGAAGCAAATTCAGTATTTAAGGTAATAGTGGGGGAATTTATAAGAGATTATTTATGCATAGTCTACAGGGGTACTTTAGTCAAGACTAAAGTACAGTATCAATATCCAAGATGGGATATACTCAGCCAGAAATGGTTAAATCCAGATGTAGAATTTAACATCTTTAATTAAATCTTTCTTTTCAAGAGGATTTTCAAGTTAACCTTTGACCGCTCAGGGATTCAGAACTCAACTGTAGTTGAAAAATATCAAGGCTACCTTAACAAACCCAATGCTTTTTACATATGGATATTTTGTAGAAATGAGGGGTCCAAAAGTGTGACATTTTTGTGTCCCTGTTACATCTGACCTTTGCTATTTAACATGGAAATATCACCGGAATTGCTTTCAAATTATAATTTGTTTGGCAGGTAATTTGCATTCATTCATCACTCTTGGAAATTAAAAAGTTGTGTTCTGAACGTACAAAATCATATGTCACATGTGTCAGGGACACAGAAAAAACTTAGACCCCTAATATCTGGAATTACCCAAATGTGTCCTCTGACAGTTTTTCATCAACATAGAGGAGGCTGAATGGGCAATTCAGATTATGGCTGAGATTGGCGTCCCTGTGGCCTGTACTATGAGAATACCTCCGACGGGTGATGCTTCTGGTTGTTCACCCCAGGAATGTGCTGTCAGAATGGCAAAAGCAGGTAACATTCATTACTAAATGCAGATGTGACTCACCATCCCCAAATTTTGAAGTAATCATCTGAATCGTGAATTTTATAAGCCCCAATGAGATAAGTGAGTAATATGTTTTCAAGAAAGCCAGAATGTTTACTTCAGCTGGACTTTTGTGGAATGGATATCCAACACCGCATTCTGATCCGTTGGTCAAAGGCACATGAGGCAGATAGCATAGAGATAGCTCAGTTTGTCAAGTATTGGACACAGTGCTTCAGATGTGGATGTTTCTGTCACCTCTGGTCCTTGTCCTTCACCTGACTGATGACAGTGTTCACAGGGTTTACCACATGGAGGTTGACGTGAGCCAGCAAGTGTAACAGGGAAAAAAGCACACTGTGGGGAATTCGCAAAACAACAAAAACTCTAACTAAACCAAGGATCTTTGAGGGAAACTGAATTAATAAGGACTCAGACACCAATAGTTGACTTCAAAAAAGGGACCAAAAAAAATTTATTAATGAAAAAGTACAGGAAAAATGCCAAAAAACTAAAAGGACTCAAGGACTAAAAACACCCAGAGACTAAGACTTTTAAAGACTCAAAACCCAAACCCAACACAGTGCGTAAAATAGACCTTATGAGTTTACACTCAGACTTCAATCACTGACTTCTAGAAGAATAGGGCTCAAGCAGAAACACCACACTCCAGTTAGGAGGAACAATACATAGGTACATGTGAAGGTGACTGGTCTCTGCTGATCTGCTACACTGAGTGTGACCAGACCACATGGCAACTCTATATAGGGGGAAGCTGGGGCTTAAACAAATAAACAGGGGGGGCACACTACTAGAAAAAAAATCAACAACTCTAAACTAAAGTTAAACATTTTTAAAGGGGAACTACTTCTATGTAAAAATGTGTACTTAATAACATAAACATTTCTGGCTCTGCCACACAAGCATCACTGGGGGCTTTGCATTTCAAAAGTCTGTGTGTGTGTGTTTGTGTGGCTCCACTGAGCCGCAAACTGTGCACCATATCATCTTCAAGTGTGCATTCCTCTAGATCTGCTCCCCTAGCAATGAGGCAGACCTCACAGCCCTCGATGACACCACAGTGTGTTGGTTGCGGTACCTGGAGGACATCACCTAATTTCCCCATCCTCAAACCAAATATATTGATGTTTGCCATTTAGACCTGAATTTTTAACCCTGGCTGACAGAAAACGTCCCAGATGATCACTTACTCAGTTCTGGATTTTACTCTGCCGTACATAGGTGCCAGTGTTGTGGGCATAAATTGCATGTATGACCCGACTATTTGCCTGGAGACTGTCGCCCTGATGAAGCAAGGCCTGAAGGAGGCAGGGCTCCAGACTTACCTGATGGTGCAGCCATTGGGTTTCCACACACAGGAGCCTGGTTACGTTGACGATAAGAGAGGCTACAATGCACTGCCAGATTGGCCATATGGTAAGCAGATAGTTCTATATTTATTCCGACTCACACTTCACACATCACACTTCATTAATGCTTTGGAACCCTCTAGGATTCTGCAAAACAGAACTGTTACTGAAGTGTGTTTTCTCCATCATTATATCAACCCCGAAGTGATTCCTTTATTCGTTAGTTTTAATACATTAACTTTGGCCAATCTGTGTTATGCTTTGACATCTTCAGGGCAGTGAGATTTGATGATGTCAGCACGTTTTTTTTTATGTACAAAATAGCAGTTTGGAGTCCATCTCTGATCATCTGTTTTCCCTTCATTCTTTCTGTTTTCCGTTGTTTCAATCAGTCAAATCCTTTGTTTACTTTATGAACAAATTGTTCTTTTCCCTTTTGCAGAGTTATGCCCTAGGATTTTTTTTAAAGGGACAGAAGGTCTGAAATCAGTTTGTTACTTACTGGTCTGGTTGCTATTTCCAATAGTGTAGATTGAGGCAGTACTGCAGAAGTAGACACGAACCTTTTCAAAAAGTATCATAACCATAGCCACTGCCTTTTTTCCCATCATGCACATTGTCCTGAAGCAGGACATGCAGTTTGAAATTCCTCAGAAACTGCAACATATCTTGGTTGTTTTTAGGTTTTTAAAATATTTTTAAACAGTTATTCCTCTGTGTGTTTGCAGCAATGGAGCCTCGTGCCATATCTCGTCTTGACGTCCACAATTATGCCAGGGCAGCCTATGAACTAGGCGTTCGATATATTGGTGGTTGTTGCGGATTTGAGCCGCATCACATCCGGGCCATAGCAACAGAGGTGAATCTGATTTGTGAATCAAGAAGACCTCCTGACACAGCAGTGGCATCTGTGTATGGGTCATTCCAGAAATTAGGGGTCCATTTTGTGTTTGTCCCTGTCACATCTGACATATGACTTTGTAAGTTCAGAACACATTTTCTGATTTCCAAGAGTGATGAATAAATGCAAATTACCTGCCAAACACATGGTAATAGTTTGAAATCAATTCCGGCGATATTGCCATGTCAAATAACAAAGGTCAGATGTAACAGGGACACCAAAATGTCACACTTTTGGACCCCTCATTTCTGAAATTACCAACATACCTTGACTCATGCATATTCTTATCTGTAGAAATTGCTTCCAGTTACTTCCAATTCTATTAAGTTGCTGTGTTGCAGTATACCAGTGTAACATAGTAAAGGGTGAATAGTTGAGTGTAGCTCCTTGACGTATTAAGCTCTTGAGGCAAAGCAAATGGGGATCAAGTTTTGAATTATCGATTTCAACTACCAAAAGGAGCTGAAATGTGCTGCTATCAGTTCATGATTACTGTGCATGAAGCATAGCTAGGGTCGTTGTCACATGTGCATGCTGCATCCTTGCAACTGATGATTACTGTGCATGAAGCATAGCTAGGGTTGTTGTCACATGTGCATGCTGCATCCTTGCAACTGATGATTACTGTGCATGAAGCATAGCTAGGGTTGTTGTCACATGTGCATGCTGCATCCTTGCAACTGATGATTACTGTGCATGAAGCATAGCTAGGGTCGTTGTCACATGTGCATGCTGCATCCTTGCAACTGATGATTACTGTGCATGAAGCATAGCTAGGGTCGTTGTCACATGTGCATGCTGCATCCTTGCAACTGATGATTACTGTGCATGAAGCATAGCTAGGGTCGTTGTCACATGTGCATGCTGCATCCTTGCAACTGATGATTACTGTGCATGAAGCATAGCTAGGGTCGTTGTCACATGTGCATGCTGCATCCTTGCAACTGATGATTACTGTGCATGAAGCATAGCTAGGGTCGTTGTCACATGTGCATGCTGCATCCTTGCAACTGATGATTACTGTGCATGAAGCATAGCTAGGGTCGTTGTCACATGTGCATGCTGCATCCTTGCAACTGATGATTACTGTGCATGAAGCATAGCTAGGGTCGTTGTCACATGTGCATGCTGCATCCTTGCAACTGATGATTACTGTGCATGAAGCATAGCTAGGGTCGTTGTCACATGTGCATGCTGCATCCTTGCAACTGATGATTACTGTGCATGAAGCATAGCTAGGGTCGTTGTCACATGTGCATGCTGCATCCTTGCAACTGATGATTACTGTGCATGAAGCATAGCTAGGGTCGTTGTCACATGTGCATGCTGCATCCTTGCAACTGTTCCATGAACGGTTCCCAGACGACAGCTTGGTACTGGGGCACTTTCGACTTTAGCGGTCGCCTGGTAAACAGCAAAAATGGTGTAGTGGTCGGGCAGGCTCGCTCGGCGCTCGGCACTGAGGATTCTCGGCTCTTGCCAACTCACGCTTATTTTAGAAATTTATTTAAACAAATTACACTCGAGCGGCAGAATGCAATTTGCGGGGACATTCGTTTTAGGAAAGTATATCCTAGTCTAAGGGCAAGACAGATGAACAAAATAACACACCGGGAAACAAGTATTTTCAAGACAATAACAATTAACAATATTTAATTGAACATCAAAGAAACAATGCTAATCAATGAATGAAGGCGGCGGAATTCATGTCAAGGCTATGACTTCCGAAATGTAATCAAGCTTCTACTTCATCTGGGGGCACTCTGTATGCGAGCACCGCCAATCGGAGGAAGACCTCTGGAGGCGCACTGGATAGTGAGGCACCTCGATGTAGGACCTCCTGGAGGCACCTCTCACTCCACTAAGTATTTGTGAGGGAAGCCCGTCGAAATGATCACAGTTATATCGTAAAATGATTAGAATTTGCCTTTAACTTACTGGAGATGAACAAGTGCGGCGATTCCCCCAAGCTAATAGTCGTTTGGGTTTAAACAGCCGAGTATTTTCTTTGTCGGCAGGAGCAGCAATCTGACAAGTCCGAGTCCGAGCAATAACAACAAAAACAAAACAAACCCCGAAGTTCAGCGTATCTGGCAACGAATTACATTTCGCGCTGCCCAAATTGGGCTACAAAGAACTCCTAAACGTGCACTAAGCAAAAACGAGTAATACTCGCACGCCCAAGACTTAGATAAAGCGCGCCGAACAACTAATCCCTAAAACATGCACCGACGTGCGATTGCTGCTTGCACCGTAATGCGTGCACAGCGGAGGCGCCCAACTTAAAGATTATGAAAGCAACAACATGACGTCGGAGCTCGCATGCGAATTAGGAGTTTCTTCGTATAACAACAAAAGTAAGTTAAGTCGGCAGATATGGGGAGTAAACTAATTTTCGCTACAATAGCATCTGGCACTTGATGGTTAATGAATAGTACATGAGTCGGGCTGTCAAATATTATGTATGAGGCATCAGAAAAATTATCGTTGAGCAAAGATATGTATGCTCATTAAGTCTCTACTTAATATTTTAGTTATAAGCCCGTCTTTTGATCGTTACAGCTCTGTAAATTGGGTTTTATGGAGACATTAGCATATTGTTCCTTAACAATATCTTGAATTGGTTTTGTGCAGTTGTCTGATGAGCGAGGAGGCCTTCCCCCTGCAGCTTACAACGTGACGCCGTGGGATGCTCTTAAAGTGAGCAACAGTTCCTCTTATTGGGTAAAGTAAGTATGCAAAACCTCACATTGTTTCCCCCCTCTCGGGCTAAGTAATTATGGTAACAAAGAAAACTTGAGGTAGGCACCCAAAGTGGTGTAACTTCTAACTCGCCCTCTCCTCTTCCCCCCTCGCCAAGTTCTGCCCCTCAGGATGCCCCCATTTGAATCTTTTGAATGTACAAGCCACAGGTGATTAGCATTTCGTACCCCTTGAGAGAAATGCATGCACCCCAGGTTGCCCCCCTCAGAGATTCCACCCCAGTTATGGTGTTCTATGTTCTTTGAAGTTGGAAATTGTTACACTTCACTTCAACATTCATCCTGCCCTTGGCACAGGAGAAATGTGACTTTTTGGCCTTTTTTTCTGCCTTTTTTTGCCTTTTCTTCTGTGTCAAGGAAATTCTGACTGTAACTTGTCCAAGAAAATGGATATTATGATAATTCTGCAGTGTTTTGATACGCTATTGGAGGGAAAAAATGTGCCTTCACAGACGTGTTTAACTTCACAGTAATGGCTGTCCAATGAAAGCAGCAATGAGCTAACTCGAAATATTTCCCAACTGCACATCTCCTAAAGTGCAAGTTCATAGAAAACTGAATATTTCCATAGAAAACTGAATATTTCCCATCTTTCCTCGGATTCTCAGGACAGACAAGGAGTACTGGGACAATCTCACACCATCCACAGGCAGACAACTCCAAACGTTTGCAACACTGCAGAGCAAGACAGATCAATGATGGAATGGCAACATGAGTTTCCTTGTTTGTTTGACAGAAAAGAGTCTTCCAAAGAAGAGTTCCTTGAGAATGACTGTCACTTTTTAGGCAAGTTCAGTATGACGACTTGCTGATTTGCCTTTAGGATAGAAACAGGATTTGAGCGTACACAATGCTTGAGACATCTTCAAACTACATTCTTGCTTTACAAAGATTATCAAAAACAAAACCCACAAGAAAAGTCATAAGTTCAAAGAATCCTGTACTTTGTTTATAACAAAAGTCTCGCTGACAGTCAAAAAACCAATACAGTGATGATGGCCCATTGTATACTTGATGCGATAGATTTAACATAAGCATCTCAAAGCACATCTATAATAGAACTTGGGAAGCATAAGAGGAGAATGATAACGCCACTTTATGAAAAGGGAAAGGGATTTTGGTATTGGCTGGTATAATTAACTTTTCTTTCTTTTCCTTTTTTTTTTTTACTTTATTTTTTATTTGTGTATTTGTCGTCTCACAAACTACAATGCATGAATCAGAGTGTACATGTGTATTTTGGGGTATTGGATGCTTCTTTTGGTGTCACCTTTTTCTTAGCCTGCCTGTTTTTGTTAATTAACAATGTGGAAGAAGTTGCAGATCGAGACGTGGGTTAAGGTTACCCTGACGCAAAAAAAATGAATAACAATTATGGTGAGAATTCTAAAAATTACCTTCTATAAGACTTGTTGTTCGTACATCAGTAACGATGTAATACTTATATGTGTCCTATCCGTAACAATCAAACACAAAATATCTCTGAGGGGCCTGAACCTCTCACTCATACCAACCCACCCACCCAACCAAGTGTGTATTTGCCTGCAACTGGGGACCTCCTATTGTTCCTCTTTTGTTTGTACTTAAACTTTTTTAGAAGACCACCCATATATTTTGTACACAGTTGTCAATTGGGGACCCTCTGTCAATCGGGGACCTTATTGTCCTCTATTGTTCAGGGTCCCCAATTGAATGCAAAAACAAACTCGCTAACACTCCCTGGATTCCCCCCTGAGAATGGCAGTTGGCAGAATAGACCAGTTTTGGAGTAAACAGCTTGAAATCCAATAAGTTGTAAAAAAAACACCACAAAAAGCAACTTTGTCACATTTTATTTGCCTCTCATGTTTTCTGTCTACTTACATGTTTCACAAATCTGATATTCTGGTTGGATTTATTTTTGCTTCTTATGGAATTAGTTATATAACTTTATTCATTACCTAACCAAGTTTGTGAATCAACAGTAAACTTTCCGTTGATTGATTTTTAACCTTAAATAGCTTAATTTACTTGTTTATAATGAGCGGGTATAAATATTTGAGTTACTACTTTGGATAAAGTTTCAGTCTTGATTTCAGCAAAGATTTGGCAAATCTGGCACTTTCAAAACTGAACTTTGGTGTGTTGTCTCTGTCCTGAAATTTGGCATACTCAGTACATCAGGTTGCTGCAGAATTTTAAGCCAAATAAATTCATAGCAAGCAAATGCTATGAATCTATCCCCCAAAATTACCATTATCAATTACTTCCTCATAATAAGGCGGGCATTACTGCCCATTTTGATTTATTCAGATCCCAGTCAAACATGTTTTTTTGGGCAATCGTGGACGTTCCTATTGTCCTCTTTTGTTCATACTTTAACTTTTTTTGGAAGGCTTCCAATATGTTTTGAACTCGCTTGGCAATCGTGGACATATCGGGAATAATCGTGGACGGTCATTAATTCTGTTGTTTAACGTCAATGATTGTTTGCGAACATCAGTGAAAGTGTGTGAGGTCGAAGTACGCACAACTGTTAAATGTTGAAGTTTGAGGCAATAAATGGATCGGATGTTTCTGTGCTGCACTGTGTCACATTATTTTCTATCAAAGCACGTCTGCAGCTAGAAGTTACACTGAGGAAATATCTCTTAACCATAATGTGTGTACTGCTGAAGTGTATTACTAAGAGATCAGGGGTAATAAAGGGTAATTTAAGCATCAGAATTCAGTGTATAATGTCATTCACTCGTCGCACTCCTCTCCCACATTCTTAAAACAGTCACGCCTTCAAAGTATCTTTAGACCCAGCCGAGTCTGCCAGATTTCATTCGGATTGTCTGGATAAAATAATACCAAGGACATGAGCTGTTGGGTTTGTCTGGAAGACGTCAGCACCCTTGAGGGTTGTTAGCCCAGAACCAGAGATTTTTTTGAGTAAGTAGAACTTCTTACAACATGTTGCTCCCAGAGATGGTATGTCAATGTATCAACAAACTTACTGTCATGGCTCTTAAGATAGCAATTCAACATCGCATTGGTTGCTGCTTGCTGCAAACCATTTCAAACCAATAAGGTTTGATGACGCTGCACTCGTTATAAAACTACATCCCGAAGTGTGGATGGTGACATGAGTAAAGTGGCGGAGGCTATTATTCTATCCTTCCAAAACTGTCGAGGCTCCCTCTGTTGGAAGAAGTAACAATATTTGCCTAAGACTCCCAGTAAACCACACATCTTCAGTTCCTAGATGTGATTCAGTTTTTTCCTGGCAGTTCAGGTTACTCCTTTTAATGTTGATCCTCAGATTGGAAATAGAGGCAAAGTTGGGATTCATAGTTTTCATATCTTCTGTTTAAATGAAGAAGTCTTGTCAAGATTTTAGCTGTTTTCTCAAGAGTGTGCACATGTAAGAAACTGGTATGGAAAGTTTAGTTCCAGATGATAAAGAAATAAAGGAATTGTGACAGCAATTTCAATCCACAGCAAGAGCACCTAACTCAAATCTTATGCACATTGATGCGCATGACTCGGCAAGAATCATTTACTTCCCCAGGTTTTCAATTGAGAATGATTTTACTGCTCCAAAGTCCATTCAAACTTTCTGCCTCACACCAGAGTTACATAGTCGGAAAGATAATGTCGAGTGCATTATGCACAGTCAGAGAAAGACGCAGGTTTCCATGTATTGTACAGTAGCTGGTTGCTGGCTTTTCAAAGCTTGAGAACCACAGACCTTTGGCATTTCTCGTATCAACCTAAGTACTTGAATGTATTCCAAAGTACAGACTGCCTGTGATAGAACTTTAATAGGCAAGACATCTGCACTGTCACAGTGACTCTGCATGTCTGAGAATGTCTCAGTTGAATAATGTGGGTCTATTTTTGGACCTTTATTTCGAGATCAGGCCTAATGTAAATTTGGCCTTGACCGCAGTACTGGAAATCTGTAAACATACCTAACGGTTTCCAAATTGAAAACTAGCCTAAAATACCTCTTTAAAATAACATTTTATTCATGAAATTGACAGGACCAACACAGACTTGCTAGTTATCAGGTGCAAATACAAAATAAACTTTAACATTCACTAAAATAATTAGAATGAAAACTTTTTTAAATTTGTAATCTAAACATACTGGTATAAGTACTCAAAATCAAGCTTCATATTTTGATTTAAGACTCAAGCTAGGCTCTGTGAAATGAAAGGAAAATCAGTAGAAAATTATGCTGATTCGAGAAATGTATGTCAGTCTACAGTAGAACAAGTTTGTTCATCTCCGGAAACTTTGGGTGCTTCTCAGGAAATGTCCTCCTGGTACTCAAACTACCTTTACCTGGTCTTATTTAGAAATCAGCGGAATTAATTGAAAGCCAAGTTGACTTTTTTAATTTTGGGAACCTGAGAATTAAAAGGAAGCAGCAGGGGCGGATCCAGGACATATTTGCGGAGGGGGACTGTGTTTGTCACCATTGTTGAAGCCATTCGACCCCTAAAAAGTTCTTTAAGAGTTAGTATCATGTTGTCAACAAATCTCAAGTTGTTTTCTCATGTGGGCACAAGAGGGCGATGTTCAAATTTTGACAGCATATTGATCGATGCTTGGCAATCCTGACTTGCAGGTTTGGAGTTGAAAAGGGCGAAGTTCCCATGCGGTGCTTAATACAGGTACCTAGTGGTTCACCTAAGTTTGAGTCCGGAATGGGGAGCCAAGTGGGATTTTTTCCCCTTAAAAACCAGAGGTCCAAAAACGATTTAACAAATGTTTGTTCAGGTGGTGAAGAGTGACAGAGGAATTGTTGCTTATCAGGTGCATTGACCATTTTCATTATGCCCTATTGCGTTGTGTCTCAGTCTTCCACAAATGAAGAAAAGAGAGTCCTGATATTACCTAACGTGGTAATAACTTCATTCTCCCACATTTGGATGAATCATCAGAAAGAACACAGATAAAGGGGCAGTTGACTGACACCAATTTTAAGCTACCACCAAATAATTCGAAAGTGCATGCAATATTTCTTTGTTTTACTTTTTCTATAGTTCCTCGTTTTCTGGATCAAAAACTGTTTGTAGTGTGTGTTGTTTGCTAAACGAACCCAAATCCTTCACAGTGCATGATCTTCAACAATTGCTCCAGCATCCACATCGAACAGTTCCTGTCTTACCGCTTATCAACTCACCAAAGGATGACTTCCAAGTGCAAAATGACTTCCTTGATCTAGTTTGCCTGGGAATGATAACCTCGAAGTAAGAGATCTGCAGTCGAAGGAAGTAGCATAGGTGATTTAAGGCAGGCAACCTTTGACATGTTGGATGAATTTTCATATCAAAAAGAGCACGTTCTTTGAACAAAAGAGAATTGGATTGTGTTACAAAAACACAGTCCCAACATGGTTATGGGTTGAATGTCCCAAAGCAACTTCTCAAAAAAAATAGGCAGAGCGGGGACTCTCTGTTGGTATTTTACTGGGCTGTGTCTTAAATGAAGTACTATTCAATCTGTTTGTTACATATTTGGCTGACTCTACTGACACTGATGCAGATTTGAGATGGTTGTTTGTACATAACACAGTGCAGTATTGTAGGTGACAGTGGACAAACCAGAAATTTCTCTGGGCCTGGCCTTAGCAAAGGGATGATGCATGTACCTTAAATACATGCACCATTGACATATATTAACATATCCTGGTTTCTGTGGATTGACTGAAGCGTGTCATTGTATGCAACTGGTCCAGAAGGACAACACTTCATCTGAATATTACATTATTCATGATCATGATTAAATATTCAAGAGCATACTTTATAGTCTCATCAAAAACGTGGCCTCTCAAATTTTAAATTCACTACATCCTGTTGGTGAATCGCTTCGTTGCCCACGTTGTGTGATCTGCTGGGCTGCTGGCCCGGCACCTCTTGTCGCTGCAGGGTTCCCTATGGCAGGCAGTTCTTGGCATATCTTGGAGCTTCTCCTTGGAGAATGTAAGTGGCACAACATGCTGGGGGAGGATGGTGTCCGCCCCCTTTATGGCAGGGAGCGCCAGTGTGACGTTATTGGAGGGAGTAGTTCCAGGGAACAAAACAATATCACTGCCAAGCTGCAATCAAAGTTAAGTATTTTAGATTTCACATGAGGCAGGAGTTGACTCAGTTTGGCATACCAGTCACTCGAAAATTTCTCCAGGTGTAAAGGCTTATCAGATGACAGGGCAATTATTCCCTTTTCTGAAGACCTGTCAAATTTACAGCTGACGAGAGTCTTATGCCAGGACTCCCCACAGACAATGTAGTAAATTGCTGCAATTGTCACTATGCTTACTTAGGTGACAGATGTACATCAAAGTGGTTTGATCTTACGTCCTTGCAATGACTTTGATTTTGACTGTCATCCTGCATACTATTTTGATAGGAATCTTTTGATTCCTATGCGAATCTGTTGATTGTTGGGGGGTTGATAACCCACCTCAGACAATTTAAGGTTTTCTCCATCCACAGAGCATGCATCAGTCTGCAACCATGCATCCACCTTTAGTGTTGCTGGACCTTGCCCTTTGGTGATATCTTTCCGCCTGGCCTTCTTGTCCTTGGCAACACCCCCATGGCGCCTGGTGGACTTCAGCCTCTCTTTCTTGGCTCTGAAGGCCCAGCTCACAGTGTCCGAGATCGACGGCAGATTCTGTGGATGCATCTCAGGGTTGCATTTCGCCAACCCCCAGCACAGATGGCAGTTGTAGGTCGCACTGCGGGACGTGTCATCAGTCCCCCAGACGGGGATGCACGCACGTGGCAGGTGAGGCACTGGCCTGGCCTTTGGGCATGGAGAAGGCGTCCGTGACGTGATAATGAGCTCCTTGGCCACGGGCTTGGGCTTCAGCGATGGTAAGAAACTCTGGATGGCTTCTAATGTTACAGATTTACAAATGAGCCAACAATTAGTAAATACGTCATGTTTACTACCAACACGATACATTTACCCTTGTGAGTCGATTTCCTAATACTGTAAAAAAAAAAAATTACTGTTCCATAAACCAAAAAGTTAGCAACAGGCAAATGAGTGCCACGTTCAAACAATAGGCCTAGAAATTGTTCTATTACTAAGTATTAGCTACTCATCGATATCTTTAAACTCTCTTTGTGCTTTTCACCAAAACATGAAATACAACAGGCTTTGTTAATAGGCCTATAATTTCCCAATGCCATGTGTATTTACTGGTTTGAAATAGCTTAAGCCAAATACAAATATGAATTAATGCACTATAAGTTGCCTTTCGGCTTCCCGATGTAGGATAACATGAGCCTTCAATGTTTTATGTGTTTCATATAAAATACCCTTCAGCAAGTAATCAAGCAGCAAAACTCCAAAAGGATGCGCTGTACTTATGGAAATGAAACGTTTTGGTGCTGGAGATTCGCACGGCAGGTGGTAAAGTGTACAGTCTACAGAATGTTTCGGCCATATCACACGGCCTCGATTCACCCTAGTGCAAATTTCCATCCCCAAAGGATGTTGGGGATTAGCCTACATGCAGGCCCATAACTTATGCAGTGGCACAGTCGTTTCTTCAGAGAAATAGCCGAAATGAAAAAAACTCGACCAATGTTTTCTTACCTTCCATTTTCAGCTGGGGTTTGAGCGGACGATCTACGATTGGAACTTTTCGAGTTTGTCCATTTCGATGATGGCGAACTGACCTCAACCTCAAGTTAATTTTTTCCCCTGCGCCTAGGTCCAATGTCGGTAGAGGAATTGTCCGACTCACGTCCTGCGGCATAATTCTTTCAGTTTTCAACTGAAGACACATATGATAAAATAATTTTGTTTCCTTATCGCGCAGTGCATAGTGTTGCCTTGCGCATCCACGTGACCGCCGTTGTCACGTGAAGAAAATCTTACTTCCTACTGGTGTAAAGTTTCCTTCAGTCGGCTAGACTGGTTCCCGGTCCTCCTGTATCAATGAAGAGCACTGAATCTGCTTGCCCTAGTTACCGAAAGCTCAGCAATCATATATTTCAGAGCACTGATTTAATCCTATATTTTTGTCGATATACTGAGAAATCAGTGATGGTATCGTGTGATTCAAGAAAGCTGCCGCTGCTGTTCTTTTAATTGTCAAGGCGTGAGTTGCACTCCGGATACTGTAGGTTTTCCCGTTTAAAAGAATTAGCAATGGCGGCATTTGTTTTCGAGGAAAATGGAATGAACATTCAAATCCCCTTTTCTGTTTAACAAATAAAAATTCTATTTCAGTGAGGGTGCATTCAGTCGTATTTATCATTTTCCTCATTTAAATGAAAACTTCGAAACCTTCCGATTGAGGTGAAATATCTTTCGACGTGCGTTTGCCGGAAATACCAGTCCTGCACAATTGTCACAGTTACCCCCCCCCAAAAAAAGTCACTGTAGCAAGAATTTTTGCGGGTTAGTGTTTGCCCCCCAGACAACTTCGTACAGACGCAAAAGATTCAAATATACATCTTCTCTTAAATAAATTTATTCTAACGTATATCTTACAACTAAATACTACGGTACAACAAGAAAACACCAAATGAATTACCTGTTTCTACAAATATTTACAAAAGTTAATAATGGAGCATTTCACGTAAGACCGAATTAAGTCTAAAATAGTCCGCGTTCGGAACACGAAGCAAGGTGTATAATTGAAAGAAGTATAAATAGCTTATGCAATGACTTCTTGGTTGTAACGAAATAAAGAAAATTACAATCAATTAGTTTATTAATCCTTCACCTATTAATTATCAAAACCTTACTAAGCCTGCAATCAGATTGAGAAAAAAAAACTCGTTTATGTAGGGCCCACCGCGAGTAGAATACGCTTTCCGCGTCAAAGGCCGTCCCCTTGCCCGAACCGTCGGCTTGAACCTTGCGCTGGAACCTCTGAGTAGGTAGCCGGGAAAGTGTCAGCGATGTCACGCTTGGCTAGGTTCTTAGTGGTGGTGTCAGTCGGTGTTCCGGCTCGCCTACAGCCTGCCTCGAGCCTGTCTGCTTGGGGCAGTCGCTAGGGCAATTGAAATCACAATACGACCCTTTAATCACTAGGGCTAATGGCTCATGCAGTCCTGGATGCCATCTGAAATAATATATATGTAACGTACATTCGGATAATAATTCCACAGCCTAGATTAATGGCGATTGAGGTAGTGATAACATTAAATACAAACAATTGCATGTATATTGATCGCCTAATGAAATCGCTCCAAAGTTACTGGATCAAACCACAAATTTAGACCACTTAATAATAATGTAATAAAGAAATATTTATAATATCCCTATCAATCAGCTCCTGATTGAAAACAGTGCATCCTCTGTGGTCACTTAGATCGACTGGAAGTGGTACGTGTACTCAAGATCACATTTATAACAGAAAATTTCATAGAATTAGAACCTCTCAAACTTACGGTCTGTTGGCAGATCGGATGCCTGGCTGTCTCGGAGACCATCACCGTTCCAAGACTTGGTTTTCCGGTGGAAAATTTTAGAAATTTTGTTTATAGCAAAAATATTGCAGCTGTCATGTCCAGGCGATCTGTGGCAAAAACGCTTTTTCAAAAATCGCGGGCTATACACGGACGTATATAAAAAACCTTGGACTTGCACCGCCTTTGTATGAAATAGAAGCCAACCAACGGCCATTTTACCGAGCCGAATACAAAAGCGTGGGTTGACTCCCTTCTATTGACGTCAGAAAGAACAAAGGCGGGCATTGCCAGGAAAGCTTTGTATTAGGCTCGGTAAAATGGCCGCGAGTGGATTCAACGATCTCTATAAGCTGATAAAGGGCATTGCGAGTCCAGATTTTATTATACACGTCCGTGGGGCTATAAGTCACATGTCAAAGGCATTATAAAAAAAACAGTGTCGCATAAAATAAGAAAGAGACGAGACCATGGCAACATGAACATTATAATAACTTATGTATTGTTTATTTACATGATAGGACACTACAGGTACGAACGGTACACACAACACACGGACGTTGACAAACACAAATCCTATTGCAGCATGAGGTAGGGTTCTTGTTTGCTGGGGCAACGCTGACAACAATTATTGAGTCAAGAAAATTGCCAGAGGGGATTAAAATAAACGGACCGATCAGCATTTTTTCTGTTAGTGATGAGCCGTCGTTATTCAGTAGTTTTTGTGAAAAAAATCCGCTCCGAGCAGGAACAAAAGAGAAGAGGGCGCGTTTGAAAATGAAATTACTCACGCACTGCATAGGTGCGCAAGTTTATGCGCGTTAACGTTTGACGCAGAGCACGCTGAGTACGATTTTAGTCTAGAATGTGTGGTCTTCGCTCGCGTGCACGCCGAATGCGTGCTAGAACCCGATTGGAAAGCTTAATATACCATCTGTCTTTCTTTCGCCGGTGAGGGTGCACTTCAGCTCAGGGCAGATAATCTCCATCACACAGGCTTCCTAATAGAATCTTAGAGGCTTCCTAATGGTTCTTTGTATATTCATAAAACCAAATAATTATGCATTAATAATGGATAGTAAATCATGCTGAACGTTTATTTTGATTGTGTAGTTAACCGTGAGTCTAATTATTGCTGGTTTAGACCTTCGAGGAGGTTGCTATGGCAACAGCACCTCTCCGGACGTTAATAAATATGTTTGGCCGTCCTTGGTAGGTTGAAGGCTCGGATTTTCGCGTATTTTTCAACGCTATACCTATCAAGTTTTGGAGTCGAAATTGAATGCAATATTGGATGTTCATTATAATCGTGTGGTCAGTTAATAATCATTTCAACCTTAGTAAGAGAGGCCTCGGTTTCCATGGCGCATCGTCCTTAGCTCCAGAAATTAGTGGAAATGGATATTATTTGAGCTGAGCGAGTACAATTTACTGAAGGAGCTGACAAGATTCTTTAACACAATTTCCAGTCAAATGCCGGGGGTCGAAACCGAAATGTTGAAACTAACTTCTTGAATAAGTCCTAGAACGCCCATTTCGGGACTTGAGAAATGTTTTCCAGATCATCTTGACATCAATTCTATGACAATCGAACACCCACCATTTTCGTGGAATTCCCATTTTTCCGAGACAGGTCAGTCGTAAAGTACCGTGCGGGTACGAAGGCCAACAAGTGCGGAACCATGCATGAACTTCCTAATCTATATAACACATACTGAACAGAGACTTCATAGTGATTGTTTTCATACGAATGCCAAGTTTTAAAGTGACCGGATATCCGTCCTCCGTCGGTAAATGACCAATTTTACTCCTCAAACTAATCGTGTAAATCTTCCCGTTTCTAAAGTGCTGGCGCTTTCTATTTGACATTGAAAGAAAATGCCAACATTATCCGGGAGGCAAGTCCCTCCTCGCCTTGAAGCTGATGATCTGAAGCCGAGTCGCTGTGTGACGTTAAGTGCTCCATGAGGAGTTTTATAAATTCTCTAACATGGAACACAATGTTCGTAGTTAGGGGGCAGTCTGGCACAATTTGACCTTGAGCCGTTGGGCACAGTTTGACCTTTGGCCTAGAAATAGCAAAAGGTCACAACAATAATCACAACAAAATTCAGCCAGCGCCCACACCAAATACATGTACGGGGCGTAAAACACTCTCGTTCAAAGGATTAAGAAATTCTGCTAGGGACAGCAGAGTCTCCCTATATCGATCAGATCTCGGTAGTCATAGTGAGCCGAACGCAACGCAAGACCGTTAGCATGTGGGCGCCCTCTCTCCTTTAGTGTCCAAGAATTAATCAGACGAACGCTCACTTCCAACGTACACAATTGATTAGCTTAGGATCTCCTGGTGGGCCAGTCAGTATTTTTCCATGACACCACACCACCTATGACTCGTCAACTATTTTTTATCATCCCATTTCATAATAAAGGTCAAATTGTACCGAGAATTTTTACCCCATTACATGCCTCATTCATATTTTATCCCATACACAAGGTCATCTTGGACCACACTTTCTGACCCTATGATATGCCTATCCCTTACAAAAGGTCATCTTGTGCCATACATTATACCCTACACCTCAATCCTATTCATATGATCATAATTATTATGCTTATGCCTATTGATGTGACCTTTTGCTATTTCTAGGCCAAAGGTCAAACTGTGCCCAACGGCCCAAGGTCAAATTGTGCCAGACTGCCCCCCTAACTACTAATGTTAAGTTTATCATCTGGAAAAAGGAAAATTTAAGGTGTAACCCCTTTTCCTTACCCTTTCCATCTCGAATTGCGAGGTCTTTTATTTGTTGTGACACTTTAAAGCATATTTATTCTCCTGACCATTCTCTTTGCAGTGCCTATACATAAAGTCAAGGCAGATTGACGAAAGCAGACTCTAAAAAACCTATTCCAGGGCCGTTTTTCCATCTTTATTTTAAAACTAGAAAATGTTATAATTGTATCACATTACCTTTGGAAATATAAATATTGGTGTACTAAACAGAACTTGACTCTTAGATTATATTTATAGTTGTAATTTTGCATATGAACATGTAACTTTACTTATCACCTTAGTCTGCAATATACGTGTGAATTGTATCTTATGTGAACAAAGTCTACAGAGGAGGCAATATTTTGCTCTATTTAAACCTTTCTATGTACGTAATCAAACACTGCTGCTGGAGGTCGCCAGGTACCCAAAACCTACTATTAGGAAAAGTGGAAACGTATGTCCGACCTATGCAGACTAGCTCTCACGAGTAAGCTCATTAATGGATGAAACATACCAGAACCATAAAAACCATTCAAGTAACACCATATTAGATTCCTACTGTGGTGCTTCTATTGCTAGAGGGCGTAAAATGGCGCATTTCTCCCCTAACAGTACGTGTATTCCGCCCCGAGCTGAAGTGCACCCCCAATCGGCGAAAGAAAGACAGGTGGTTACAAGCGGGTTCTTGCAGCTCGCAGGCGTTCTGCGCGTACGCAAAGACCACACATGCCGGAATAAATTAGTTGCGCGTACCCAGCGTACTCCGCGTCAAACGCGCATACACTCGCGCACCACATGGCGCGCCTGTGCGATGAGTAAAAAAAAAACTCGCCCTCTTGTTCCGCTCGGAGCGGAGAGTATGGCCACCATGTCAACTTAAGAACGAAGCAATTATCATTAGGACGTTAATAACATTCCTAATTGCGATGCAGCTCCCGCATTCAACCAAACACCACAGGATATAGAATGAAAGCTAGCATGCCCGACCCTTCTTTTCCTCTTTCTAGTGCCTCTGTTTTCTTTGCATTCATTTAATCCTTTGCGTAACTTCTTTGGTAATGCTGCGTTGCTCGATCAGCCCAGATCAGGCTGAGCATGCACAGCGTGCACGTGGTGTCTTAGTCATCCATAAAATTCAATAAGTGACACTTACGTTTTCTTCGTCAGAAGATCAAAATCAGGTGTATTTATGCGCACCTGCAAGAATCCAGGATTTCAGTCTTGCAACGGCAACACAATTGTATTCACTCTCAAAATTAAATTCACTGAAATTTCAAATATCTCCGTTTTAGATGCTATTCCTGATACATGCAGTGAGCAACTGCGTGGAACGTAGCGAGACAAAATTTATTTTCCATATAGAACAATATTATGCTTAAAACAGTGGACACCATTCTACATTTAATCAACTGAACATTTGTCAACAAATGTATTTAGGCCTAATTCCACTGTATTTGTTGTTTGATTCGACTTGTGCACCTACGAAATGCTACAAAGGCCACACATTTATCATAATTTATGTGCTCAGAATATTGCATCAAGCGTCATTCAAGATTGTGCAATGGCTACTTTTGTTCAAGGCTCAGAAATGTTGTGACGCAACCACTCCGTTTGAAATCACTACATAATTCACAATGTAAAAATGAATCTGTTGTAGCCAGTATTACGATGGTTAAAAGCCATCCGAAAGACGCGTTTTCCAAATTTAGTAAAATTATTTACAGTAATGTTTCCAAATTCTTGACAACTTTCAAGTAAACGTACAATCCAAGATATTACAAAAAATAATATATAAATTTGCCATCATCTATTCGATAAAGGATCTTAATTTGTCAACACATTGTTTTCCTACTAACTGCATGTTTGGCCATTATTTGTGTTTTTACACAAGTGAAAGAGCAAATGTACCAATTGATTACTGAATAACCTTTTCTTTTCTTTGAACAGTGAATTGCCAGTAAAATCAAGTCTGATAAAAATTACCACTGCTTGAATTTATCATGGTGTCCATGTCAACGAAGCCTACAGTATGAAGGTTCAATGACAGAGAGCAATGCTGTTATTTTCAGCTGGCTTCGTTGCCATGGGGATCGTAAACAATTTGTCCATCAATTATTATAAATCGAATAAACCTTTCGTATCGTTACGTATTTCATCAGGGACAACAAAAGCCCATGGAGGAAGTGTTACTGTTAATGCTGGATATCAAATTTTCACGTGATGTTGAATTATATAATTATCTGAAATAACATAATTCTCCCCCAAAATGTCAAATTTAGATGCTTACCAGAAAAGGAAAACTCAGGAAATAATTTCCATGAATACCAAAATCTGTCTTCGAGATGATTGTGAATGTCAACAAGTTAGTATTGGCTTATCCGAATCAGGATTTGAAGCTATTTTATTCCGTACTGATCACTTACTTCACATTTCAGCCTCGCGACAAGTGTCTTTTTAAATGGTATATTTTCAGGACAATTCTTGCTTCTTACAAGCTGTACAAAAGTATTTTGAAAAGTTTCTTGCATCTTGCATCCATATGGGGCTTCATGTGCAGATACTTAAGGAAAAATTCTGAAAAAAAGAATTAATTATTGTTTTAATGGAAGTCCCCATAAGGTTACGAATAAAGTCCATCGCTTGTTTGCAATCCAAACCCATGCAAGGAGAATTTCAAAAAGGTTTATTGAACCCCTGTATTTAGGCCACATAACCTGGGGTTTCATCTTAAAAACTTTACAAGCAAGCTACGAATCAATCCTCTACCCACCCTAGCTCATGCAGTCAAGTGTGGACCCGGAGCCAATTTTTCAGGGGGGCCATATTTTGTCAAATGGGTAAAATAAGAAAATAAATTTGTGGAAACCTTTATGGCCTGAGAGGTCAGGTGAAATTCAAAGGCTTTTCACACGCATTTTTCGATGTAAAGGAAATAAACTTGCTCCCCTGAGTTTTGGTTTTCTCAAAAACCAAAAAAGAGAAATTGCCCCTTTTGAGGGCCAGGAATCCCGTTACCTCTTCATCGGGCCACCCTTGATCACGGTTTATTTCTGCGTCAGCGCGCTGCAGCCCTGTTTTTTTCTTTTGAAAGAATATGATTAATTCAGGGGATGGACGATTAATCATCCCTCTGTCTGTGACGCTGAAATTCCTTGTAAGTTAATACATGTACCCCCCAAAAAAATGCTCTAAAAACTGAAGCTGATGAATAAAGTGGAAAAGACATATGAAGGTCATTTGCATTAAATAATTTTTTGAAACATTGCAGGTACAGGTTTAAGTATTACATCACATATTCTATTTTTCTTAAGTCACACGCCCCAAATTCATATTCTTTACAAGGTGTTTTGCACTCAAAATGATCTTATTGTGGTCAAAATATCTTCAATTAAGAATGGGAAATTAAGACAAACTACTTCAGGCCTTAAAAATGTCAATAGAGACTGCACCGTGAGCACACACATTGTTGAATTCTCATCGATGCACGAAACATCTATTCCATATGCATCTTGAAAAGTTGTTCTCAATGCGATACAATCTGTTGACATCATAGTGGCACTTGAGGCAAAATGTTCCCTTTTTCTGTACTAGGTTTGGATATTTGATATTTAATGATATATACACAATGATATATATTTCCAATAAATCTATTTTGGAAAGTTTGCATTGGATTGGACAAATTTATTATTCGTTTTCTTTGACTCACGGACGAGCTCCATAAACCAAGGCATGACGTTGAGTTTCGTTTATGTGTCTTTGACTCCATGTAAGTGCTTGCAAATTTGGCGCACGCGCACAAGTTACGGTTGGACTCGAAAGGAATGTGTGCAAACGCTATGCACCAACTACCTTGTAAATTGTAGATTGCTACAGCTGGAGTAAGCATTCCAAGATGGTTACAATCAGAGGAATTGAATCGCTTGTTTCACTAATTGTATGCATCACTGCAACCAAAGGTAACTGCGTTTTTTGTCTTTGAAATAACTTTTTTTTCAGAGTTGATCATATCATTTTTTAAATTTTTTTAAAACTAAAAACAGAAAATGGAACAGTGCAGGAATTACCTCGCATTTCTCTTTAAAACGAGAAGTGTGATGTAATGTTTTAAATCCCGAAAGTTTTACCTTCAGTTTATAGTTGACGTGATGCCTTTCGGCCTACATACTAAGAAGGCGATAAAATCGTTTATCTCTTAAGAATACGCAAGATGTGAAGAGGTGGAATTAAAATAAAGTTTTTGTAGGTTGGCAATATTTCTGGGAGGCCAAAAACACGGAGAGGTCAGTACGCAAACCTTTGTCTGTTTACAAGGGTGGAACTAAATTTGGTGACTTTTGCTCGATTGGGGATGAAGGGAATGACATCGTTCAAAACTTGTCCTTGACTTTTTTAAACGCCTTTTTTTGCAGGGGTAAGGTAAAAGTTCTGCGTCATTATTACCTGCAGTTGCTTAAAACAGTTAACCATAAAATTGACACGGTTGCACTTTCACCGGATTGTTGTTTCAGCGATGACCTGCAACCTTGGCCAGGAACCAGACTCATCCTCTGGCACCAGTTACCTATGGGTTATCGACGCGGATACGAGCTGTCAATGCACCCGTTTCGTGTTAGGCGGGCTAAACACACACCCCGTCAAAAGGCCATCTGTGATGACCGCCAGTGGCTCTTCACCGAAAAGCTTCGCCCGAGTAGCAATTCGGGAATGGCTGAAATGTCCTGGTGAGTTTTGCGAATCCTCCTTGAAATCCTTCGCCTAGTGCAGATTTTTTCAATCAATGTTTGGTGCGATTGGTAGATCCTGTGACCTGAACATTTGATCCTTACGTTTTGTCTATTTAGCCATTTCAACCTTTTCTAGCTTGGTTGAACTTGAAGGAAGATTAGTTTGAAAACAGGAAGTAAAGTCAGAGTTTTCAAACAGAGCCGACCAATAAATGCACCGAGATTGGCTGATGGAGCAGATTGCTCGGGGTTTCTTTAATCTGTTTTATTTTATTGTGCTGCCTTCTCAAATAGTTTTATTCAGTTTTAGTCTTAATGTTTATCTATATCATTAACTTTGTAATTACTATTTTCGATTTTTCCATTTCTTCACGTTTTCTCGTTTTATAAAGTAGCATTTGTTTATTTCTCATCTTTCCTTTTTTTTTAGTAACTTTGGTAAAGTTTTAATTTTGGTTTCTCTATTAATAGTGTAGTTTTACATAATAATTTGTTCTTTATGTTCAGGGCTCTCAATAATAGCAATAAGGATTACTGACGAGGCTACCCTGATTAAATGAAACAGAAAATAAATAAATAAAATGAATTCTATGGTGTTTGGAAAGGGGTTCTCAAAAAGCGTGGTTTTAAGTTAAGAAACAATTTGCCATGACTTTGACCATATTCACGATATTCATAATTATGATACTAATTTTAGGCCTACCCAGCCAAATCATATTACAAGCTTACAAATTCAGATATTGATTTCATCTGGTTATTATTTTTGTTACATGCCTCGTTGCAAATCGTGAACTGTAGCCTTCGCTCGGCCACTGACGGAAAAGAAGAAACCCCCCCCCAGCACCCCCTTCGTCTGGTGCCCACACGTGCATGATGGCGCAATGCGCAGATTATGGGCCCCTGTCCGGATCCGGCCCAAGTGTGCATGGGCGTTTTGGGGTTCATGCATTCTGTGCGCACGAATGATCTGTTTACCAAATTGCAATCTTAATTTCATTGTTCTCTGGTGCTAGCTCATTGTTCTCTGGTGCTAGCTCATCAAGGCTAGAAGGCCGCCTTATGCTGCCTATATGTTCGACGTTTTAAAGACATTTCATAACAGTGGCGTAACTATGGGGAGAGTGTATGGGCAGACATCTGTGTCCCCCACCGGGTATCACTGGAAATTTTCATATACAAAATGTATGTACAAGTTTGCTCCGGTGCCCCAGGGCCCCTGAAAAAAATTGTACCCCCAAATGTCCCTCAGAAATGTCATCCTATACACTACGATACTACGGAAGCCCATTTGTGACATTAAGCATAGGCCCCTACATTTTTCAAAAAGTAAAGCATATTTTTCAGAGTCCGTGAACGACATTATATTATCTCAACTTCGTTTTTACGAAATATATTTTAAAATTCGTTTTATATAAATGCACTTTGACAAAACATATCTCATAAAAACTCGAACTGTGTATCAGAAATGTATATCAGAAAACCATACTGGTTTGATTTTACAAGACAATTATTTTTAGTTCGTTTTTAAGAGAGAGTTTCTTTAGGCGTGGTTTCATAATAGAATTAATGCACTATTAAGAGGTCTACTTTTACGAGTATCGTTTTTATTTTAGGAAAGAAATTGCTTTTGGGAGGTGTATTTCTCAAAGTTGTTTTATAACATATGTATTAGGAGTACGTTTTATAAGTTACATTATATTCGTTTTCAAGTCGTTTTATGCAATATGACATCGAGCTTAAATTGTATATCTTTGAACAATAACTAAGAAACAACATATCTCACAAAAATAACCTTATTATTAATATATTTGATTCAAAACGTTTTGTTTACAATAATAAAAACAATGCCTCTAAAATAGATCTCATCAGAACGATCTGGAGAATATATCTCGTACAAACAAACTTTGAAAAATACATCTTATACAAAAGATTTTTGGAAAAATTCTAAATAAATTGAGCTTTGGAAAAATACACCTCACTTTTGGAAAACATACACGATGGCGCTAAAGGGCCTTGGTGCGACACTGTTTTTGTGTGTTTTCAGTGCGTTGCGCGTTGTAGCTCATAGATACCCAAGATGTCGAAAACAAAGACTTTTTTTCCAGAGTATGTACAGCCATGACAACCAATGAAACCACAGAAAAGCCAATGCATTTGGAAAACGGCAACTGTGAAAGGTGTCTTAATAAATCAAGCATCGATCCTCGCCTGTATGTTTCCACATCGGTAGGCTAGTTTGCCTCCGAAGATTCCTTGGCAACAAGTTACCTCATTACGCAGCGTGCTTAAGACGTGAAAACCGTCAAGGTGACGACGTTCAACTGCACCCCCGTACAGCAGGACTTTATGAAAAGGCAGAGTAAAATCGTGTGCCTGGCAAAGGGCGTCCTTTTGCCTGGAAGCATGATCACAGCAGAAAATATTCCTGCCAAAAGGGCTTAAGAAACACACTCTCTTTATTTAGTAAAAAGAAAAAATACTACAAAATCAACACAGGCTGTACAAAAAGCAGCCTTTGAACAACTTATTCAACGACTTAGGTTTTTTTTATTTTTGCAAAGAAATCTTTGTATTTCATTAAAATAAAACAGTTGCATACATCTGTCCTTTTGCCGGGTGAAGTGTTTTGGCTGTGGTCATGCTTCCCAGAAAAAGGGCATAAGCGCCTAAGTCCTTTTTTCATACACACGACAAAATGTTTAAGTCATAGCCATAGTCGGCGCCGGGATTTTACTTTTCTTTTTTTTTTGGGGGGGGGGGCGTCAAAGCACTCAGCTGCATGCAGAAAACTAAAGCTCCATGGTTACGGAAAGGAAGCGATTTATTTCCAAGGTCTAAAGCATATGGTTAGTCACAACATGGACGGTCGAGATTCATAATAATAATAATAAGAGTAATATAATTTATTTACAGATGGTAGCCATGTCATCTAAAAACAGATGATTTTCAATGGGTCATCTAACAATATTCAAATAATCAAAGCAAAAATACAACTAAATTAAGTTATATTAAAACATATAGCACATTGACTTTTAAAAAATATTCCAATATATGTCGATATTAAATATTTCATGAAGTACACTATAGCACTGGGAAAAGGTTGTGGCGAGGTTGGATCCATTCCATCTCGTCAAGCCACGGAGCAACGTCAATGCCCATCAAGGTTACGGGCTAGAATGATGCGTTAATATATGGAACGTAAATCGCAATTGTTACGTTGTTCCGTTGGCTTCAAGTGCCTTGAATGCATTTGATGTCTTGTTGTTCTTTTTTAAAACTCTCCGGCAGTTTCAAGCAAGCTTAGAAATGCCGCGTTGTAGCCAAGAATTGTTGCACATAACCATCTCATGTTTCAAGTTTTATTTTGTCGTAGGAACAACAGAAGTCGTCTTTATTATGAGGAAAATATGTTTGCACTTTTTCAACGAAAACGTCAAGCTAGACATGAGTTTTCGTAGATTTCCACTCTGAAATGTTCAGCATGTTGGAATCAACTACTTCCTGATTTACCGTAGGTATTATGGAAAAATAGCGAAGCCTAATTTTCTGTGCTCGGGCGAGACTACTCCGTTAAGGCATACAGTTGTTAGGCTACTAAAACACACCAGTAACTACTGACTGACACACCAGTAACTACAGAAGTTGCACTAAATACGCCCCTGCTGTGACTCTTGTGATACATTCAGAGAAATTGATGTTAAAAATGGATAAAATTATAAACGAATTCTACGTATATAGTATTCGTGTCCTCCTTTAATTCACTGTATTCAAATTAATAATTGCCTGGGACTCTTCTAGGGTCTCGGGGTTCACGGCCCACCACACTTCCTCCCTGCCCATCCATTTAACCCCCAAAGGGTCGAGCGGCTATGCAAGGGAGGAATGAGACAAGCCCCGGCCGCCAAGTCGGCGAAGGTGATTTTAAGTCTTTTATAGCTACAGACTGACAGCAAGCGTTGGGAAAACAAAAAGTCACCGCGTGGATTCGAACGCTCTGTCTCATTATCTGATAACTGCGAGCTTAACCCCTCGGCCATTTCAATGGGTGCGTTCGAGTAGCTTCCCTGAAAACACCAGTGGTTTATACCATAGGAAGCCTCGAAACGAGGCTGATCGAACGCTGCAGTGTATTCGCCAAAGCATTCAGCAAAAAGGGTCAAGTCTCCGCCAGTTCCATCATATCTGGGTGCACTGAACCAATTCAAGCTCCATTGAAAATAGTGTAAAATCAACCAAGTTTGGAGCCCCATGGCAGGCAACTGAAGTCCCTGAGGCCTCTCAAACAAAAAACAATGTGCTGTTTGGTCCTTCAGGTTTCATTTGATTTTCAATTTTTAGTAGGTTAACCAATGAATTTTTTAGTTATCCACCCCAAACAAACTCACCCCCTAAAAAGTGAATGTTGCCAAGCCCTCCCAGCAGCCATTTTTCAAATGACATCCCTCACCTTCCCAGGGCTCTTCTGGCTAATTTTCAATCTCAATTTTGTCTGCTTTGCCCCCAGATGGGTGCCCCTGAATCTACAGAGATGATCCTGGGCCATATTGACACAATCCCACCATTTCTTGGCCCAAACAGACCCCTCTTTTTGAAACAATCTCTGAGGGTACTTTTTGTGCGCCTCCGTCTGGCGGAGAATTTTCCTTGAATTGAGACACTGCACCCATCTATGCTCGAACAGTCCATCCGTAACGTCATTACACTCGGGCAGCCTCCAGAGACCCGCTCGCCAGCTGGGGTAGTGGTGGCTGACACCAGGGCAGGCGCGAAGATCACGTGATGGCTAAACGAAGTTTGACTTACACGTACGTGTACGCTAGTCGAACGCACCCATTGACGTTGCTTTTCATCCTGCATTTGAAGGAGCCCAAAATGTCGCTCCCTATAGACACCTATCTTCACGTCTAAATTCTTTCATAGTTCAATAGGTGGATGACGTGCTGTCATTAGTATGGTTGGGGGGTCGTTTTCTTTCCGAAGGAGCGTATTTAGGCCAAGTAGTGATAGTTATATAAACTGCATTTTATTTGTGCGATAAATTGTGTATTTATTGCTTTCCGGTTGCCGCACGAAATCAATCCACAGGTACTCTTTTTCGGATGGGATTCCATTTTCAATTGAGTCAGCTATGGCTGGGTTGGCTTTAAAATGGTGAATGTTTTCAGAACTTGCAATCCTGGATTTCAATCCGAGAGCACCAATGATGCTTGAGTACAGTTGAACGAAAGGAAACTATTCGGCGAAAACTTGAAACCATTCTATGTTTGCCGCGTAGACTTTTATGAGATTACTTACAGAAATCCTACACAAGAAATTATGCTGCTTTAATATCTGCACCCCCCCAAAAAAAATAATAATTATAACAGAATTTCATTTCCGGATTATATTTTTTCTAGACCCATGTTCGTCTACACCTTGTCAGCATGGAGGTACATGTGAGGCTGTTGGAGTAAGCTACAGGTGTCATTGTCCTCCAGAATACCAAGGCCCTATCTGCCAAGACAAACGTGAGTAATGGTCTATTATTGGTCGACCAAAGTGTTCTCCAATAAATTGTTTGGTCCTCCCTTTAAAAACATTTGAGAACGTTCCTTCTTTTTGGGGGGGGGGTTATAGTTGAAGAAATATACCACATATAGGATTTATTTTTTCTTTTCTGTCACATGGTGAGACAAAGATGTGCATCATGCAATATTTGTTACCGCTTATACATGTATAAGCAATGGCAAGGATGAAATACTGAGTGGAAAAAATAATAACATGAACCACTCGTTGGACCTGTCTCATTTTATCGATTATTATTTAAATGTTTATTATTTGGTATTTTGATAGCTGCGAGAATATTTTTCAAACAATTTGTGATTTGTTTTTTTTTTGCTTTGCACTGACGGCCATACGCAGAAATGCAAATGTGACGTAGCAAGTAAGGGATCCGTACACAAGGGCAATGTAAGTATAAATGATATGGCCAAGAGCTTTGGATTGTTGGCATTTCTAAGATAAAGTCGTGTCTGAATTGATTGGCTACGGTCAGAAATGACACGTGAATTTATGGAAGTACGAAGCCGCTAGCTGACTGCTCCGTGAGACGTGCGTTATTATGCCATTTGCTGATGTAGCCAAGTATGTGTTAAAAATCGCACACCGCATGTTACTTGCAATATGCAACTCCACTGAGCGCATGTTGTATGAGATAAAATGAGCATTAATGTTATGCTGAAATTAATTTCCTACATCACTGAATTGTGCACAAAGGACGCACGCTGTAAACTTGATACATTTTAGCAACAGCGATAGGAAAGTGGCTGATTATACACTCCAGCGGATGGACATCCAAAAATGTTGCGAACGGCCCTAAATCGTTTAGAATAATCATATTCAAGGAATTCGGCTACACTCTCTAAGGGAAAGTTGCAAACCGAGAGCTTCAGCTAGAAAACAAAAGGAAGAAAATCAAAATTTTGAACGCAGAATCATTTGAGGAAATCAATTGCTAATGCAGTTCCAATAATCTTTATTTGAAAGACCCATGTTTCTTTACACCATGTCAACATGGAGGCACATGTGAACCGCAAGGCACCAAGTACTCCTGTCGATGTTCACATGATTATTACGGCAGGCTCTGCCAAGAGGAGAGTAAGTACTCCATCATCCGAAGTGAACCATTTTGGGATCTCGTTCTTGAAGGACAAATTAACAAAGGGAAACATGATATCTAATCTGTTTTGGTCTCTTATTTGTTTGCCAATTTTATTGGATGTGGTTTAAATCTTGAAGTGTATATTCAAAAACAGTGATGATTAACAGAGCAAGCATCCAAGCGTTATTATTCCATTGGCAGATTTACTTTATTTTTAGGAGCAAAAATGAGGCTTCATTTATGAACGGAGAGGCTCATGTCGTTGCTATGGCAGCGACAAAGCGCTGACGTTGCATTTCAATCAAAAAGCCGAAACTTTCATTCGCTCCAGCTGTATACTTTGCCTGTGTCTTTCGAAGTTCGTTATCGTTCGAAACAAGATGTGATTTTCACAATTTATGATGGTTGTTAGTTCCTGCATGAATTTGCACCAACCGGAGCAACGACAGGGAATTTTTGTCTAAGTAAACGTGATTTGCAGAGAACCTGAACAGGCATTCGAGGGCCAAATTGTTATTCAGCGATTTTGGTTCCCTAATCAGAATTGCTTTTGCTCCATTCACAGACCCTTGTCTGTCAGATCCGTGCCAGAACAACGGCACATGTGCGCCTGCTTCTACCGAGTCAAGGGTCACCTACACTTGTACTTGTCCACCCAAGTTCTATGGAAAAGACTGCAGAGTGAGCGGTACGTGATAACATAATTATGCTTTAGATTGATTTCAATTGACACCTTCCCGTGAGCTTTATCCCGTATATCAAACCTGAACAACCTCTCTTACCAATTCGACAACAAAATGGATGTGGGAAAGAGGTTCATGGGGCTTACCTAATTCCGGCAAATAAAAGAATATCAAATAGAAAATTCTATTACATGCAATGAGCCGATGTGAAATCATCCAACCTGGTAGTTTGGAAAATAGGTGAGTAGTTCCGATGTTGCAGATTATGCATATAATTTCTAATTTTTGAAATATTTGTTATCATAACACCGCAGATAACTTGGGTAAAGACCCAATGTTTTGAAGTTCCCTCATCCACTTCTTCCAATGACATGATTCGTGCACAATATCGACAGCTTCTGAGCTTTAAAATATAGTCTCCCGGGATTTCTTTCTTATAGGCTTTCATGTTTTCTTTCTTTTTTAGATCCTTGTTTATCACTTCCCTGCAAGAACAATGGCTCTTGCATTGCTAGCACAGGAGCAGACGATGTATTGTTTCCCCAGTACTACAGATGCATTTGCCCAGCGAATATCATGGGATACAATTGCGACATGAGCGGTAACTATAATATACACTCTGGTTGTAAAAAATCAAATTGCCAGTGGATCTTTCACATAAAAAGCCCGTTTCATAATTGTAATAAAGATTGCGCAGTAGGTTGCGCAGTATCTGACATTATTTATCTGTCATTCAAAGGCGCTAATATAATTCTACACAAAATTCAGTTTTAATTTGTGTTTCGTTCTTGCAATGGCTGGCAAACAGATTGGAATGTAACACCATTCCCTAAGACCATCCAACCGGGAAATCGGCTTCTCATGTACGTTTAACGTCCATATCCAGCATGAGTCAGGGTCCACCTTATAATTTTTTTTTAATTTTTTGATAAATAATATCTCCTCTGTCATTAGAATAGGAAACCTTGGCTGCGATGGTATACTTAGACCTTAATTGGGTCTTGGTATGAGAGTCGGATGGATTTCTTTTTTTCAAAAAGGCTTTCTAGATGTACTTTCATCCTTTCCACAGTCCACAAGCTCCCTTCCACGCCCATACGTTTCTGCGTATTGCCTCAGTATAACGAACTGGAAACAAAACAGTTCTGCTGCGCGTAAATTAGTTTCAAGACAAAACGCGTATTTTCATGAAGTCACGATATTGGCATCATTCGTGTATTGCTGATCACAGACCCTTGTTTATCGGCACCGTGTGACAATGACGGCAATTGCTCGTCGACTGATGACTCAGGGGTTGCGATCTACACGTGCCGATGTACAGGCGATAACTTCGGCGTCAACTGTGACCTACCCGGTAATGTAATAAAATAAATCAGTCTGATCAGCTGTCGTGAATGGCTTATGCACACTGCTGGTTGGTCTGTGTACATTATGCGGGAGATATTCTCAGCAACTGAAACGGGTGTCTAGGTAAAGCTTAGGCCTAGGTACATCTTCATTAGGCGAATGGCGTCGTAAGTGATGGCGGTTTGGGAAATTGTGTCAATTTTCTAATGAATAAAATGATTTTGGCTCAGAATCTGTTTTTATGTTCTTGATCGACTCCCCTCGACTTCAGACCCTTGTCTGTCCCAACCATGTCAGAACAACGGCACGTGCACGACAGTCCCAACCGATGCAGGGGTAGAATTCGCATGCAGCTGTGTGGAAGGGCATTTTGGTCGTTCCTGTAACATTCCTGGTAAGCCTGGCTTCGATCTCTCTGTTCCATTTCCTTTCCTTAAGCCCACTCAGGCCTGCCGCCAGCCCAGCCTAGCGCTGAAACCTGGAACTTCGGGAAAAAGTAACCGAAAAGTTTTCTTTTTTCTTGTCTTAGATCCCTGTCTGTCAACTCCGTGCCATGACCGTGGTGAGTGTGCGTCCTACTCAATGTCATCGGGGGACGTGAGCTTCACATGCACTTGTACCCCTGGTCACTTTGGTCCCGTCTGCGATTTAAGTGGTAAGCCTTCAATTCAGCTGAGTCTCTGTTTTTCTCAAAATAGGAATAACGACAATCTTCAACGATGACAGAATATACAGACTCTATGAGCAAAATCATCGACGGGTCTTTTGAAACGCCTGCAGTCTCACGACCATCTTAGGCCCATGGTCACGTGTTTTCCCCTATTTCCCTTCTGCACTTCTGCTCAGTCAACTTGCTCGTTAGTTCTTGCGAACATGTTCTGGGACACCTGTTTCATATGAGATTAAGATCTAGACGAAAATACATATCAGTGGATAACTTGACGTTACAACTGCTAAAGAAAAGTATACGTGTGAAGCAAAGGAGTTGTTTCCTCCCATGTGTCAACAAAAACTAGTCTCCTAATCAACTATTCCTTTTGCTACATGGCCCATCAGCTGCATCCACGAGACGTCTAAGACCTATAAGACAGTATCCGAAGTTGCTTAGGTTTGCTTTTTAATGTATCTTCTATACTATCTAACTTGCAGACCCGTGCCTCTCACAGCCATGTCGAAATGGCAGCCCTTGCTTATCTTCGTCGACTGAAACAGGTGTAACTTACGAGTGTCTTTGCCTGCCAGATTTTTTCGGACCCGTGTGTGCCATAATAAGTTAGCAAACCGTAAATTATAATCGTTAAAAGTTAAAGGAAAGAGGAAGGTATTTCGGTTAAAAGATGCGTTGCATAAGTTGATAGACTAACCGTGAAAATGTGGTCACCCTGTTGTGCTGAAGAAGAGCGTTTTAGCAAAGCGGACCATTGTTTCTGGACTGAGAGCGTGCTTACAAAAATTGGGGAGGGACAGCTCATCATAAAAAGCAAGTTTACCAACGAAGTTTTTGGACTGTTTTGTGCCATAATAGATGCGAAAAACGGTCATGATAAACATCAGTGAAAGATAGGATAATGCACAGAAAGTATAAGCTAAGCTCACGTTTGAGAGACAAAACTGTAAAAGAACTTCTTTTCTGGAAAGGAGAGAGAGGGAAGCGGCTTGAAATGTACTTACACGGACTTCAACGCAAGATACGTGGACGGCTGAAGCTGACTTTCATTATGCATGGTGCTTGCTCCTTGAACCCCGTGAAATAGTCAGATAATAAGAGAGGTTTACAATAGCTGGAATGTGTCCAGACTATGACACTACGCAAGCAAAGGTACCATTGGTCACAAAGAGTGCTGGGTATGCATTTTCGTAACTACAGGCTTGGGCCTCCAATAACTTGTCCCATATTAATATGAACAAACTTGATCTTAGATTTCAAGACATACACGCAGCAATCAGGCGGATTGAGTTTTACCTCGACTTGAGATCTGACAAATGCTCTTTCTAAACAAACTATGATGTAGTTACGCATTATTGTCTGAAGTGCGCTTCTTTTAAACCAGACCCTTGTCTGTCCAACCCATGTGGTAACCATGGAGACTGCCAAACTTCTGCTGTTGGATCGGAAGTGAAGTACAAATGTAATTGTTTCCCTGGGTTCTATGGCATCAACTGCAATGTTCCCGGTAAGCAACTTAAATGTGAACCATGATCTGAATGAAGCAAAAACATAGCTTTTTCATATAATCATCACGGTTTAGGAAGAAATCCACCCGCTTAGATGGCACAAAATTACAAGCAATTGAGTCAGCAAGAAACTTTATCATGGACTAGCATCTCGTCTCTTTAAGATAGGAAACAATTAAACAGTTCTTAAATCCATGGACAACAGAAAAATTTAACAGGCATTTCATATGTAATACCCGAAGACGGAATAAACCTTATTGCATGGAGATGGGCCTTTTTGAAATGATTTAAATCTCAGCTCAAGACATTATATACCAGTAGGCTGTTTAGTATTCAATAAGGGCAAACCGTTCGTATAAATCATATACAAAAAAATCAGGAAACTTTCAGGCTGATAAATAACGAAAACCTTAAGTGCCGTAAGTATTCCTTACCACAGCGCAACAAGTTAAATGTTACAGAATTCCAAGGAAACAACTCCTACACAAAATGTAGAGACAAGATTAAATGAGATTTGGTAAGAGCTAAAAATATTCTTTAATCTTTTTATATAAAGACGTTTTATGAACCCGTGAAATGGAAAGTGTCCATAGGCAGGCGCTGATAAGTGGATAAGTTCTTAATTGTCTTGAGAAGTGAATTCCCTGTCTCAAATTTACAAAATTCAAATACAGTTGGGTGTTTTTTCCATATTTGCAGACCCCTGTTTGTCAAATCCATGTCAGAATAATGGCACTTGTAGTTCTTCTCGGACGAAATCAGGTGCCCGATACAGTTGCAGTTGTCAACCTGAGTTCTTTGGTATCCAATGCGGCGATGATGGTAAATAACACCTTCGTCTTTTTAAACTATAAAATAAATACCGGACGATTTCTTTGAAATGAAGTAGCCAAAGGTTAAAAGCACAAATTAGAACCTAGTTGATAGGGTTCCCACTCATATCAGCAGATACGGAACATGCTGCAGTGTATCAGAGTTGCAATTGACTTAAGTCGTAAGTAGTCTGGACTGCTCAACCGTTATTTCTCGAAATGTAATTCTCACAGATACGTTTTTTCCCCTAGCATGACTGTTGCATGTGGTGTATGACCTACTCTATATCTAGAATATCCAATAAGGACATGAGATCAATGGGTAAAGCATTTGAAGGAATAGAGATCAAATAGTTTAACTGGTGCAAGCTGTACTAAGTCTCACTGAATTTATGAATGAATATTTTAATTATTATCAGCAAATTCAAGTTCACCGTAAAATGAAGTAACAATCGCACCAAGAGTGCATACTTTACCCATGGTGATACTGGTGTCCAACATTGACGATGGCTCCCCCTCCCCGCACGGAGAGACATTATACTAAGACAAAGCAAACTTATTTAAAGTTCTGTGGTAGCGTAACCAAGAGGTGTCAGTTTATTAAAATGCACGGGGGCTGGAGATATTACAAATTCATACGTTTGCTGATAGAAATAAAACAGGGACGGTGGGAACAGGTGTTGAAAATGGTTACTGGATGTGTTAGAAAGTATTCCAAAATCGACTTAAGGCCTGCTATAATGTCCTCGCGGGAAGAACACTGTAATTTCCAAGGACGAAACTATCTCGCGAATACACTTCTAACAAGAAAGCCCAGTTACAAGTGTCAAAGGCCAGTGTTTTCTGCTTAAAATGTGCGGCAGGTTTCTGTCTGTCGTCACAGCCCTGCCTGAACGGTGGCACGTGTACTTCTACTGACCCTAAATCCTACATATGCAGCTGTTTGCCCAAGTATTTTGGTGGTGAATGTCACATCTCCGGTAAGTATAGTTTTGCACCCTGGTCGTATGCATTTTTTATAGCAAGTAAAGTTGAGAAAGAAGTGGAAAGTTGCATACCTATTTGAAGAGACAGCAACATTTTGATAACTGAGAAATTTGCCTGAACGTTTGACAAATTTAAGAAACAGAACATTTTGTGCAACAGTGAAATGTTTGTGTTTTTATATTAAAAGGTACGTATATTCCATGTCGTTCAAATGCAGACCCGTGTTTGTCCATTCCGTGCCTTAACAATGGCACCTGTACCCCGTCGACGTCAGGGCTTGATTTTACTTGCCGTTGTTCGTCTGAGTTCTTTGGCCCAACCTGTGCCCTGACAGGTGAGAAAGTAACATAAGTTGTATAACTTGTGGAAATATAAACCATCCAAGGCACTGGAATCTTGAATGACCAACCAGTGGTGGTATTTCGATGATGACTTCGATGTCTGGAGATAGGCCTACAGTTTATTGTTGCATTGTTAAGCTCCCTTTGTGCGAGGTCGGACGGTCTGAAAATATAAGAATTCGTGGGTTAAAATTGAAGTCGAGAGTGTTGTAACTTTTTGGACAAGTTTTTGGACTGCCGTGAGCATATGCAGTATGGTGCCAAGAAAACGCCAAATGGGCAAAACTCAATCATTCGAACAAGAATCAAGAAGTTATAGAGTGCTCAGTCAGGACATGCATGTCACGCATCAAGCGGCTATATACACGTACCGTTTGCTTTTGTTTTCAAGGCCAAGATGCGTTGCCTTCCTGCCAAGCGTATGTTACCGCTAATTTGTCATTCGGAAGTGGATTCTACAAGATCAGACCGGAGTGTGGAGACACGTTATTGACTGGCCCCGTGAATGTGTGTAAGTTTGAACGTAAAAATCACTGACACCAATTAATCTGTATATAATATGTTATATGAACATAATCTTGGAAATACAGCCTCACTTGGCGAGCTTTACCACCCCTTTTTTCCTTGCATGTAATTCCATAAATCGGGAACTAATTTATTGTCATTTTTTTCTAGATTGTGACCAGGAATCAAACGGTGGTGGATGGATGAGGTACGTTATCTTGTCAGTTGAACTCAATTTGACGATGGATTGAAACGGCGCGAGATTACAACTTTTTGGGAGACTCTTGACGAGATTGCCCCTGGAAAATCAATAGTATCGAAAGCCAAAATTAACTACGGTATTGGGGAATATTCACGCAAGCATAGGTCTACCTAGAAGATTTGATGTCCTTGTATTGATGATTGTCTTTTTAGTTTTGCCATAATTAAAATTCTCAAGGAAAGTATTTTTTCCCCAAATCTTACATATTTTACTCGCCAGGCTGTACACTATGTCGCCTGCTTGCTCCTCGTACGAAAACAACGGACCCTGGACGACCGAGCTGATCCATTGCCTTTGGGTAAATTCCAGTGCTATCGGGATTGCACTGACCCAAGCTTCGACTGACACTCAAGAGTTTGGGGTTCTCAAAGGGAGCTTGTTGACCAATCCGGTCTTCCCAGAGGCTGACGTCATCGCCAACTTGGCCAATTGCAAAACTCCGGATGGCTCTGACTGGACTCAGAGATACAGGGGTAAGCCTTTCCCCCCCCCCCCCCGCATCTGTCAATCTGCATGTACACATTCCTGCTTTTTATCCTGCACGCTTCTCTTGTTATGTATAATACATCCATATGCATGAGACATCCGTTCAGCCAGATGTCCATATGCCAAAACATCTCTTATAACACTTTGTGTGGACGGTTTGCAGAAATGATCAGCAACAACTTTTGCCTCAAATTGCGCATTTGCTCTGCATTGTTCAAGACAGTATTTATTGATGTTTTAATAGTTTTGTGGCGTTTTTAGCACTCTTTGTAAATGATTCTGTTTTGTATTCATAGCCAGCCGCCATGTTTGCTATCACTGTGTAGCAAAGGTCCATACAGTTGGATGCAATAACAAAGTTGTTTGTACAAGCAGATAATGAGAATTTTACGAAAACAAAACCTTAACATGTTCCAATAAATTTTCTATTCATTCCTGCTAAATCAAGGTGGCTATGTGTTGATTGAGGGCGTCTTAATTTCAGTTGGAGAGTGGGACGCCACGTTTGGAGGATGCCAGCCATCTAGTGAGGTGAGAATGTCCGTGATCTTTGAAGAGGATTACGTTTCTGACGTCCGGGGAACTTACACGTTGGCATGTGTCCAAGAAGACGGTCATTGGATTGCTGTCTCACAGTGGTAAGTTCAAAAATAACAACTTTGACAATTTTTATCCTTTTTCAATTGAAAACGCAGCATCGTTCTTACAGCCCCGCCTATTATTCTTTCGGAAATGCGAATACTGAACGACATAATGAACACCCTTTCTGGACTCTGGCCTCCCGTGAATAGTTCATCAACTTTTGCTCTTATTTTATTTGGGTAAAAAGGCACGTTCCTTTCATTTTTGCCTGACTCCTGGTTGGCCCTTGATCAGAAAGTGTTTTGAGCACTGCACTGTTGATATCTGATGCAAATCTGATCATCTTTTCAGGGACTGGAAAGACCTGCAGGGGATTTGGATCAAGCAGGCGACAGCTTCTTGACTGCGTGGACTCAACACACATGATACATGCGTGTCATGTATTCTGGCTTTTGAGGAAAATGTTATTAGTATTTAATGTAATATTTAATCATTTGCCAGGTTCCTGGGATTCCTCTGGTCTTTTTCTTTCACTTCATTATATATTTCATTTAAAAAATCACATTTGTATATTTCCCGAGCACAAATGACGCCATTGGTCGTAAGTAATGAATGAATTTTTACACTTAGGCAGCGTTCCTGCTCTTACATTCCAAGAAATTTCTAGTGTTTCAAGCAACTAAACGTTTGGATTTAAATGTTACATCTTGGGGTTTCTGCCTTAAAATTATTGTGAACATTTTGTTTAAGCTATGCGTTGATCAAAGAAACGGTATTTCATTTTCTGAAATTTATTTGTTTGTGCGGTCGGGTCGGGTGGGGGTGGGATTTTATACGGATGAATTTTTGAACAGTCTTTTTCAGAAATAAAAATCCATTTTGTCCCCGTTTTTGTTGGGTTTCCCATGAAGCAAACTGGACAAGGCAGAAACAAGCAGTTACCCCGTGGTTATATTACAGGGTCGTTTCAAAATGGGTCAAAAAGCAGCAGTTCTTTAAAACCGAGACCATTGATCACGATGAGGTGCAGGCTAGAGGACAGAGCAAGCCTGCGAATAATTACATTCTAGTGCCGAGTAAGCTTTTTGTGAAAGGAAAACAAATATCGTAATTCATTACCAATGCATGTGTATTTGCAGTTGCTTAACAAAAGTTTGTTTCACTAAAAAATTTTGTCATAATGCTAAAAGGGCCTATGATTTACTACAATGTTAATCAAGTTGTTATTTTATGTCTCCTTATACAAGTCTGTGAATCGAATTATGCATTGAACTGCTAAGTAAAACAGAAAGCCATGTATAGAAACAAATGCAGAAACATGTGTCATGTCAATTTAAACATTTTTCATGTGTGACAGAATTTAAAAACAGCAAATGGAAACTGACATTACTGAGGCCGGTTCACACATGATGCGAAAGCTTCGCTTTTGTTGAATTTGAGGACGTCATATTTGCTTTACTACGGTATAAAGAGTAAGTCGGCCTTCGGGTTTTAACATCCGGCAGTGGAGAATTAAATCCGTCATCTTCAATCACACTATGACGTCACACAAAAACGTTAAGATCTTTATTTAAATATAGCTATGGCCTGAATTATATATGAAACCTTGACCGCTTTGAGGGCCTACATGCGCAAGCCATATTCATGCCAATATTCACGTTGAAACACTACAATACGGCCGTCTCACAATAGTGCGCCACCAAGAGTTTACAACGCGTTAGCCAATCACGATGTGCGAAATTTGTCGATCCAATGCGCGTTTGGAAAGGGTCGACAACTTTCGCGCGTTATGATTGGCCAACGCGTTGCAAACTCTTGGTGGCGCACTATTGTGAATCGCCCGTATTGACAACGTGCATCTAGCTAAGATGGCCTCTTAAAAATCTGTTATGTATTTTTTTTTCCATTTACATTTAGGCGCTAACGTTTGTTGTTTAAAAATTAAACTATTAAACCCACGTAGTATGAACTGGACCCCAAGTCAGTCAATTGGAATCTTTTACTGTACCAAGTTCGTCCAACGAATGGAATGGTCGCATAATAAGATACTGACTAGGTAAGCGTTACAAGGCTAGGCTGCTAGAAACACAGGCGGATGGGGAGAGGGTGATATGGACCATCATTTCTCACTCCTTGGAAAGGCAGTATAGAGACATTTTTTAAAATTCCAAACCCCCCCCGAAAAAAAAGAATAAAAAAGAAAGAAACATTGGCTCTCAAAAATTTGGTTATGGATTCGCCTTTACTTAGAACTCAAGCCATATCCTTAGCCAAAGTTCAAACTTTTTTTCCTACTCTGCAAAGAATGATGGGTTTGCATGATCAATAGAACCTTGATTGTTGATACCGGTATGAAGTTACGAATTAGACTCGCTCGAACGGTAAATTTCAAGCCGCAGACATGTAATTTGGAAACGATCTTATGTACATCTGGTCGTGATTGTACCGTACCGGATATCTCCATCCATGGCCACAGAGATGGACACTGATACCCACCTTGTCCGAATTTACTTGGCTGCAGCCTGGAGTCACAACTCGTGCGTAATTTCAAGACAGCCAAAAATTCAACCAGGTTGCGTCGTCTACCTCTCGTCTTATGTCGTCATCAGATAGACTACTGACACACGCTGAAATATTTGCATCCGACCGCGAATAAAATAGGTCCAAATCCTAAAACGTCTTTGCGCACTGAAGTTTGTTTGGAGCTCTCTCTCTCTCTTCTCTCAGAAGAGAAAAACCTGTAGACCATTCAAAATTTATTTCATTTTCTTTTGAAATCAATTGTTTCCTAAATAGAGCCATTCTTTAACTACTCGATGTGTCCACTAGGAAATCGTAATGCGGTTTAATAATTTCCGGTTTATGTAGTGATAAGGTCCATCACCCCTCCAAAGTTTTTTCCCAACAGGTACCAGACGTCCATTTCTGTTGAGCACTCAATTGAAAATATAGCCTGGTGCTCGTATTTAAGTTTTATGCTTGTTGTGCCATTACGAAGTGGTACGGGAAAGTGGCGAAGGCCGAGTAATATTACGTGAAATCTTTTTACCCGTTTTTTCCTTTAAACTCGTTCTTTTAGACGTCGATAGTAACCCCCCAGCAGAAGTCCGTCATGAAAGTAGTCGTTGTGTTTTTATCACTTCTTGGTAAGTATAATGTAGAAATCTATGCTCACCGAAAACTGGGACCCGGGCCGTGACGGGCCTGGGGGGGCGGCAGGGCGAAGTGGAATGGGGCGAGATGGGATAGGGTGAAGCGCGGAATAGGGCGAATTGGCAATGGGGCGATGTGGTTAGGGGCAAAGCGGCCAGGGCAAAGTAGAAACGACCGAAAAGCGTCAGAGATGGCAGGTCCCTCATGTTAGCTGGCCTACACATTTCTATATGACATCATCTGATCATGCACGAACAAGTTCGCGTGGACAGTGGTGTTGGGCTTAGCATGCAATAATTTTATTGCTGGGGCATGTATGATGTAGGGGGAGGGCCTAGACTAGTGTTCCTTGCTCCAGTCTAGTCTATGTTCACCAGGATTGTGCGATTGCTTGATACAGGGATATCTGTGTACAATATCCATTGAGGAAAGAATTCTGTTTTCATAGTTAGGACCATGACAAACTCAAAATCAAATTAAAATGGTTGCATGTCGTGACGGTAAGCCTATCCTGCCACCACTTGTCTTCCTAAATTATTATTCGACAAGTGTATATGTGCTTACAGGCAGTATGACTTGAAAACTTAGAAAATACTTAAAACATTGTCAGTCATTACCCATTGCCCATTAATTATTCCAGAACTGTCTAGCCCCACGGACGTGGCCCAGAGAATCCCCTTGCTGTATCCTTGGACACACCTCTAGCTCTACTTATACCAAATCACAGGGAAAAGATTTGCAAATGTCTGTGAACGTTTTGCCCCTATGAACATGATGGATCCTACCTCAAACATTCCAAGATTCAAAACTTCAGCCATAGACGACAGGGTTAAATCACTTTGAAATGCAGTCATTGGGAAAAATTCTGTACTCATTGGGCACTTTCTCAGAACTTGTATTTGTTCACAGACTACTGTAAAAAAACACCTGCAAATCATATAAAAGTGTAAGGAAACCTTTCCGCCACCCTCGGTGACCTCGACATGCTTGTGCCAGTGCACCCAGGTTATCAGACCATGCTCCTGCCAATAGGGCAATTGCTGTTTCATGTTGTAGGATGCAATAGATGTTTTTCTATGGGGACTTGATGGATATAGTCCCACATCAATGCCATAGGAAACCGTGCATGGAGACACAACATGCATCCTTGGCTTGTTGATGTATTACCAATGATTCGACGGACTCTCCAAATTAAGAAAGAGAATTTGCTTATTTCATTGAATTCCCTAGAATTTTACAATGTATATTTGTTTCATTGATGTACAGCTCGATTTCTTTAATTGATTTGTTTATTCAGCATTTCCTATTTCTATATCTAGGCATCTGCTATGGCTCATCAAAACAGTGGCAACGAGATGTGAACTTTGATAACCCCAACAACTGGAACACAGGGAAGGCACCATGTGCCACCAACAAAATCATTTTCCCTGAAACAGTAAGTTCTCCATTTATATTTTCATTGCCTTCCTTCTGATAAGATGTGTTGAATTACTTTTGATTTTGTCAAGGCTTGAGGCTTTCCCCTCGAGAACAGAAAGAACCAAATGTGACCGGCTTGACAAAAATGGGTAATATGGGACTTTTTTCAAATGAGTTACATACACATTTAAATTGGTTACATTATAAGCTTTAATTTGGTGTACGTTTGAACCCTGCGGTATTTACTAATCTGGGGATATATTGATTTTTGCATAATCGTATCAGAAACATTAACAGAAGTGCTTTCAGGGATAAAGCCCTTAAAACACAGGAAGTGAAAAAAGAAATCAGCTAAGAAAAAAGTCTCTTGAATACCCATAGCAACAGTTAGGTTTCTCATATGTATTGTGAAAGAATTAATTTAATTAATAGAAGCCAATAAACCAACAAGTAAAAAATTACCCTCTCTGCATAGCAAAGCCCTTAGCGCAAAATAGCACAGTGTCTCGTAATACCCTTTTCACAGAGCAGGTCACAAATATTTGTGTTTTATGTTGAAATTAGATGGCTTTTGTACATTGTGTCAGGTCAGTTGTTTGTGTTAAATGTTTTTCCATTTTAGTTCAGTTAGTGTTACTTTTTTTGTTGTTTGCATTCAGGGCAACGTAAGAAATTAACCGTTCCTTGCAAAATGTGCTCATTCACAGATCCTTCTTAGAATAATTGTGATGTATGCTTTGCTTCATTGAACCATAAAGTGCAAAACAGTATTACTATTCAACTGTCATGTAGAATTACTGAAATCTCTCACTTGTGTGCCTAATATCTTGGGGAGGAGGCTCTCAGCAACCTTTTAAACAGAAAAAAAAAATGATTTGGTAGCCATTGGCACCTAATGGGGAAAAATCTAGGTTCCAGCACTTTTATGAACTTTAGTCTGTTAGTAATCATTTGACCTCTAAAGGGAAAGAAATATCGTCGCCAGCACAAAAGGCAGCAATAACTTTGATCTTAGTTTACAGTTAACTTATGTACAAATAGTACATGTAAGAACAAACATGACGAGTTCAGCTTGGTAACCTAATTATGCACACATTTGACAGAACTGCACGACTAATCGCCACATGCGCTGAATATTCATGAATGTACGTACACACATGTACACCGTACATGTGCTGTATGCGTATCATGATCATGGTCAATGTTAGTAGGTTTCCTGATCTCCCTTGACAAGCTGAAACCACGGACATCAACGTCTGTGGCTGAAACCCCTTGGTGACAATTATGCAAGAACATTTTGTATGTAGTTTTTGAGCTTTCTTAAGTTGCAAATGGTGACTGTATGGTGAAAATATGATCGCACTGGCAAAAATTTGGTCGCATTTGCAACTGATTTAGGTGCTATTTAAAGCACTGGCTCTCAGAGCATTGCCAAGGCCAAACAATATTTAAGCTCTTCACTTTTATCAGCACCACCATTTTATGGCTCTTTTATTAACCAGTTTCAATAGAAGTGATATGTCAACATTGACTGAGGCACCACTTGTATGCCCTGTTGTTGGCAATAGAGGCAGTCCCTGTTGATTTTGTTGTCAGTTATCTTCATTTTGAATGACATGTAAATAAATGTCATGTACACGAGGCTTGTATTTTGTAAGAGCTGCCCTGTCATTGGTGCCTGGACTTTTCAAGAGAGTGTCATTGTGCATACATGTGTGTTCTGCTGATAAGGGAATGGTGCAGGGTTGCACAGACCAAGGGGCCGTCCAAAATGTTCAACCTTTTCACAGTACTACACAGAGTACTATTTTTCCAGACCCCTTCCCCCAAAATAGTATTTATCAACATTTTTTGAGATCTTAAAATACTGACAATGTCTCGCAGACACAACATCGCTGGAAAGTACCACAACCCATAACCATATACATGTAGATATATGCATTTTTGAAAACCATTATGTATTAAAAATTAATTGTCAAATATGAAAAAAAATTGAACATATTATTTTACAATTTTCTCATGTTTATTCATCAATTGCAGAATGAAAAGTTTTTAAATCTCAAGATGTTTAATTAGCATATGTTTCAGTATTTACATGTATACTTGAATAGTTTTCCTCAATGATTTCACTTGAAGAAAAGTGTATGTGGAAATATGGTTCTTAAAAAATTCAATTGACCAGTTCTATTGAAACTGGTTGGAGACTAATGTAAAGTAACCACAGGTAGAAAATGATACTCCAATCATATTTGGCAATAAATAAATCCAATCAAATCCAGCACAACAGTTTTCATGCTTGATGTTTAAGCAGTGTTTACTGGTACCTATTTCTGGTCCTTTGAAGAGAAGTGTATGTGGAAATGGGATTCTTACGAAAGTTTAATTGACCAGTTTGGAGGACAGCATGGCCGTCACTCCAGACGCCATGACTGCAAGATCTTGACCTTGTGCATGTCCCTAGTACTGGAATAGAATTATGTTGTTAAACGTTGATACTGCATGTGGGAACCATGTCTCAAGTTGTCAAAGGTTATATAGTAGGCCGTTTTCCAATACTCGTCTCTGTTTGAGGCTTGTCTCTGAGATCAAGCCCCGATTGTGGGCCAGAAGTGTTAAAATAAAATTAGAGTAAAATAGAAAGTAGGTTTGCGGTAGCACCATGGACGTATCTCTTTTGTGAGTATTTGCGGTTCTGAAAAGAACCAGTGGTACTCGACGTTTCGAGCAGTATGCTCTGCTCGTCATCAGGAGATGACGAGCAGAGCAGAGCATACTGCTCGAAACCATGCAAACCTTCAAGACTTATCTAAAATTAGAGTAATGTAATGTTTGACTCTTTCGAACCTTATTTGCTATTTTGTGGCACTATCAAACTTATTAATGTACTTACAATTCCAACAGTCCTCAATCCTCAAACAAGTGAAGGATGGAGGAGTATTAGGGTTAATTTACATGTACTTACAATTCCAAGTCATGTAGGAAAAATAGTTGAAGCCTCATATGATTGCGGAGTTGAGTATTTGAAAACAGCCTGTACCGCTGGTGTGTCGCGCTGTAGAGATAATACACTCTGTATCCACTTTCTGCTTTTTTAAAACAAATTCACTCTACCCCCTCTGCCCTGGATGCTTCAAAAGCCACCAGCATGATTGAAGAAAGAAGAGCCCCCAGACACTTAAATGTATACTCCTACATGGGGCTTGACGCTCCACAGAAAGCTAGGTACAAAGTGATTACTGTTGGATTCCTTCTCACCTGTCGTAGATTTTTTTTTTCCAGAGAGGATTGCCTTGGGTGTCAGCATGGGCAGTATACAATTCATGTTTCCTTTATTTCCCTGAAGGTTAAAGGTGTCCTGCTCCAGACCAACATGACCTCTGTGAAGGAAGTGGTATTGCCCAAGGATGGGGTACTTCTTATGCCCAGCAACATGAAGCTTTATTTCTCCGACAGTCCTGCTTCTGATCCTGAGTGTGATGGTGGAGGTAACATGTTCACATAGCCCCCCCCTTTAAAATGCAGCACTTCCAATTGGACCCGCCACACGATGTGATCATTTGCTTTAATATTTTTTGTTCTTACATGTATGTGGATGTGGGTTTCAAAATTTTTGTGGATTTCTGCACGTCTGCAAATGCCTTTCTATACAGCAGAGTTGGTTGATGTGCAAATCACGTTGTGGCACTTATCATTGGCACCTGTGTGCATGGGTAGGCTTTGTAGGAAAGTCAAAACGCTATTGCGGGGACAAAATGATGTCCGCATAATGTTTGAGGTCCCCATAATGTCTTCATTTCAACAATAGGCAGTCCCCATAACTCGGTAACAAGTGTGTGCAGTCTGTTAATGTATTTTTGAAGTTTCTTGTCCTCATAAAGATAAAAATTTCAGGGCCTTTTCAATTCAACTACATTTATTTCCTCCTCATGACAAAATATAATAATTGATAGTGAGTGAGAAAATAGAATAGGGGGCTAGCAAAACCTTGAAAGCAATGCTTGTGTCAGGCATGCCGTTACAAGAAACAAAGAAGAGTTTACAAAGAATCAGTGTTGTAGTCGAGACCACTTAAGACCTTCACAAGACCACACAAGGCCAACACAAGACCTTCAGTCTGAATCCAAGTTACAAGCTTGCAATATGAACTCCAAAAAAAGCATTCCCCTGTCATTGTTCACCATGTTACTTATGACTGGTCTTGTGCATGGTCTTGTGATGTTCTCGACTACAACATTGCATAGAATCAACAAAATGTAAACTCTTGCATATATACCATTGACAAGTATCCAGTCTGTTGACAGTAACCTCACTGACTGTTCTGAAGGATCCGTTATTTATCAACCCGGTTCTGCTCATTTTTCTATCCCTCGTCTCACACAGATATCACTTTCACACGCACCAATGACGAGAGTTGGTTTGATCCTGACAACTGGTTGGACTCGGACAGCTTGATCACTGTGGAGTCGGAGAGAGTTCCTTGTACGTATGACAGCGTCATCTTCCCCCAAGACAAGGTGTTCAATGTCAAGTTGGATAGCAGCATCACTGTAGGGACCATGACCTTCTCTGGGAAGGTAAGTTGTTGGCGAGGGTAAAGCCTAGTTTCTATGTGGGTGTAACAAAAGCCAACAGCATACAGTCTATCAATAATTGTGTGCATGAATACTTCATGCACACAATTATTTTTGGAAAATGCATTGGCATGAACCAACATGCATATGCACTTCATTTGTTTGCTTTACATTTTCTGATTCAAACTGACATCATACTTCTGTATTCCTTACCACCTCTTGAATCAAAACTGGTATTCCACTGTGATGGTTTTTGTTTGTGGTTAGCTGTTTTTGTTGAGAGTTAGGGTATCATTCGTTTAGTCATAAGGAAAAACTGGGCAAAATGTCTGACTCTGTGTCCATGTTTGCGTTATTCATGAAAGAGCGTTTCCATAATCCACATTATTGTGTCATACTCATATGGAAACTAGATTTGAGTCTCTGCAACTGCCCCTTGGATCCAAAATGGCATCCCACTGTGAGAAATATGCCATGACATTCAAAAGGACAAAACTGGTTGCATATTAGTTCTCTAGTTGTCAAATGAGATGCATTCAAGGTGCTGAAGTGGCTCGTGACAAAAATGAAAAGAGTGGTGAAATATCAGGTAAATTTCATGCCATGCCTATAACCAGGATTTGAATCCATTGTTTTAAAGATGTATGCATCATTGATAGTTTTGACTACTCCAAACATAAATGTACAGGGAACAGCAACTTTTGGTTCACTAAAACTATGAGGAGTGTTGTTAAAAAGAAAGAAAACATGCTAGATTGTAATAGGTTAAAAGAAATTTTGGAGCATTTTGTATGAAATTCTTGTGCATTACAATAAGGAAGGAATACTGAATTTCTTATGCTGGTCACTCTCCTGCCATATTATGTTGAAGTGATTCAGTGAAATTAATTTGGCTTTTGCATTGGAGATGTTTGACAGTGGTTCTACCCTCACACCATCATGTACAGTACATGTACATGTAATATGAATTCTCAGTGTGGTAATAGTTCAGAACAAAATCTCAAGCATGCTTGGGTGGGATTTGAGCCCATCACATCCTGCTTGCTTGTGAGAAGTCTGTACTCTGTGAGTAGGAACTCATGGGTTCGAATCCCACCTGAGTAAGCATGTGACTTTTTGCAGTTCTCATACCACACTGATAATACGGAGTTAGAGTTGGCACGCGCTTTGATATCGGGGCAAAACCTAGTTTAAGACAAAGTGACTCTGTTCGTAAGATGACAGGATGATCTTCGCCTCATGCAGGACTATTCCACCAGTCTCTTCTCATCATTCCTGGCCTCTGAAACCGGCAAGATGCAGTTCAGCATCACCAGTGGCGCCTCGGTCACCATCAAGGGCAATAATTGTCCCATGACTAGTGGTTGCCCATGCGGCAACGACAATGAGGTTCTGGTGAGTAGATATTGCAGTACAAGCGGTGAACTTTACGATGCAGCACCATACTGAGAGGTTGCCATGGAAGAGGCTATTTTTCCCAGTGCATGTGGAAAACGGTCAACAAATTCTTTCCATCAGCTGCACACAGGGAACTTATTCAAGAACATCATTACTCTTGATGTTGGGTTGAAAATTTATCAGTTTATTTCAAGTGTCAGTTTTAATTGATGCTTCTTCCAAAAATTGCCTCATGTTGTATACTGGCATTCACTGTATTAATAGCCATTTGGCCATGATTTTGTTAACTGCAGATTTTAGACTTGGCCTCTCTGCGGCAAGCATCTGGTGGTGCATTGTATTGTGAATCGCCTGCATTGTCTGCAAAACAGGCCAAGTGATTTCTTTCAGTGTGTCGTGTTTCTCTAACAAGTTGACTGACTTGTAGTTGATGTCCAGTAATGCTGACTAGGATCTTGCCTGCAGACGTTACAGGTTTCAGTGCCAAATTATTGTAAATGTATTTTTAGGGGGTTTTCTGAAAAGTTGACAGAATCTGTAAAAGCTGGGTAGCATTTGAGCCTCACAGCGATGGTTGAAATGTGATATTTTGTACATACAATTCCAATTTTCAACCCACCCTGAGTTTGCCACTTGCACAGCATCCATTGTAGGCAACCAATTTGGAACAAAGTGAGTTGATTGCACGTTAGTGTAGCTAGTGGCCTCTGGTAATGTGTGTCTCATTCCTGACGGTTGGGTTGAATTGCCTTGTTGGTGTCCATCCTGATGTGTTGAAGAGATGCGGTCATTTTGATTGGTCAGATTATTTGTGCAGGGTCGTGGAGACTCTGCACGAGGGGATGCCAACAATGCCTTTTTTGGTCTTAAATGTGAATAATTATGGCTTCTCTGTAAGTATCCCCCAGCTGGGACTAAGACATACTCACACACCCTCTGGGCTTATGGCTTCTCTGTAAGTATCCCCCAGCTGGGACTAAGACATACTCACACACCCTCTGTACTTATGGCTTCTCTGTAAGTATCCCCCAGCTGGGACTAAGACATACTCACACACCCTCTGTACTTATGGCTTCTCTGTAAGTATCCCCCAGCTGGGACTAAGACATACTCACACACCCTCTGTGCTTATGGCTTCTCTGTAAGTATCCCCCAGCTGGGACTAAGACATACTCACACACCCTCTGTAATTATGGCTTCTCTGTAAGTATCCCCCAGCTGGGACTAAGACATACTCACACACCATCTGTACTTATGGCTTCTCTGTAAGTATCCCCCAGCTACCACTAAGACATACTCACACACCCTCTGTACTTATGGCTTCTCTGTAAGTATCCCCCAGCTGGGACTAAGACATACTCACACACCCTCTGTACTTATGGCTTCTCTGTAAGTATCCCCCAGCTGGGACTAAGACATACTCACACACCCTCTGGGCTTATGACTTCTCTGTAAGTATCCCCCAGCTGGGACTAAGACATACTCACACACCCTCTGTACTTATGGCTTCTCTGTAAGTATCCCCCAGCTGGGACTAAGACATACTCACACACCGTCTGTACTTATGGCTTCTCTGTAAGTATCCCCAGCTGGGACTAAGACATACTCACACACCCTCTGTACTTATGGCTTCTCTGTAAGTATCCCCCAGCTGGGACTAAGACATACTCACACACCCTCTGTACTTATGGCTTCTCTGTAAGTATCCCCCAGCTGGGACTAAGACATACTCACACACCATCTGGGCTTATGGCTTCTCTGTAAGTATCCCCCAGCTGGGACTAAGACATACTCACACACCCTCTGGGCTTATGGCTTCTCTGTAAGTATCCCCAGCTGGGACTAAGACATACTCACACACCATCTGTACTTATGGCTTCTCTGTAAGTATCCCCCAGCTGGGACTAAGACATACTCACACACCCTCTGTAACTATGGCTTCTCTGTAAGTATCCCCCAGCTGGGACTAAGACATACTCACACACCCTCTGTACTTATGGCTTCTCTGTAAGTATCCCCCAGCTGGGACTAAGACATACTCACACACCATCTGGGCTTATGGCTTCTCTGTAAGTATCCCCCAGCTGCCACTAAGACATACTCACACACCCTCTGGGCTTATGGCTTCTCTGTAAGTATCCCCCAGCTGGGACTAAGACATACTCACACACCCTCTGTACTTATGGCTTCTCTGTAAGTATCCCCCAGCTGGGACTAAGACATACTCACACACCCTCTGTACTTATGGCTTCTCTGTAAGTATCCCCCAGCTGGGACTAAGACATACTCACACACCCTCTGGGCTTATGGCTTCTCTGTAAGTATCCCCCAGCTACCACTAAGACATACTCACACACCCTCTGTACTTATGGCTTCTCTGTAAGTATCCCCCAGCTGGGACTAAGACATACTCACACACCATCTGGGCTTATGGCTTCTCTGTAAGTATCCCCCAGCTGGGACTAAGACATACTCACACACCCTCTGGGCTTATGGCTTCTCTGTAAGTATCCCCAGCTGGGACTAAGACATACTCACACACCATCTGTACTTATGGCTTCTCTGTAAGTATCCCCCAGCTGGGACTAAGACATACTCACACACCCTCTGTAACTATGGCTTCTCTGTAAGTATCCCCCAGCTGGGACTAAGACATACTCACACACCCTCTGTACTTATGGCTTCTCTGTAAGTATCCCCCAGCTGGGACTAAGACATACTCACACACCCTCTGTGCTTATGGCTTCTCTGTAAGTATCCCCCAGCTACCACTAAGACATACTCACACACCCTCTGTACTTATGGCTTCTCTGTAAGTATCCCCCAGCTGGGACTAAGACATACTCACACACCCTCTGTACTTATGGCTTCTCTGTAAGTATCCCCCAGCTGGGACTAAGACATACTCACACACCCTCTGTACTTATGGCTTCTCTGTAAGTATCCCCCAGCTGGGACTAAGACATACTCACACACCCTCTGGGCTTATGGCTTCTCTGTAAGTATCCCCCAGCTACCACTAAGACATACTCACACACCCTCTGTACTTATGGCTTCTCTGTAAGTATCCCCCAGCTGGGACTAAGACATACTCACACACCCTCTGTACTTATGGCTTCTCTGTAAGTATCCCCCAGCTGGGACTAAGACATACTCACACACCCTCTGTAATTATGGCTTCTCTGTAAGTATCCCCCAGCTGGGACTAAGACATACTCACACACCATCTGTACTTATGGCTTCTCTGTAAGTATCCCCCAGCTGGGACTAAGACATACTCACACACCCTCTGTGCTTATGGCTTCTCTGTAAGTATCCCCCAGCTGGGACTAAGACATACTCACACACCCTCTGGGCTTATGGCTTCTCTGTAAGTATCCCCCAGCTACCACTAAGACATACTCACACACCCTCTGGGCTTATGGCTTCTCTGTAAGTATCCCCCAGCTGGGACTAAGACATACTCACACACCCTCTGTAATTATGGCTTCTCTGTAAGTATCCCCCAGCTGGGACTAAGACATACTCACACACCCTCTGGGCTTATGGCTTCTCTGTAAGTATCCCCAGCTGGGACTAAGACATACTCACACACCCTCTGTACTTATGGCTTCTCTGTAAGTATCCCCCAGCTGGGACTAAGACATACTCACACACCCTCTGTACTTATGGCTTCTCTGTAAGTATCCCCCAGCTGGGACTAAGACATACTCACACACCCTCTGGGCTTATGGCTTCTCTGTAAGTATCCCCAGCTGGGACTAAGACATACTCACACACCCTCTGTACTTATGGCTTCTCTGTAAGTATCCCCAGCTGGGACTAAGACATACTCACACACCCTCTGTACTTATGGCTTCTCTGTAAGTATCCCCCAGCTGGGACTAAGACATACTCACACACCCTCTGTGCTTATGGCTTCTCTGTAAGTATCCCCCAGCTGGGACTAAGACATACTCACACACCCTCTGTGCTTATGGCTTCTCTGTAAGTATCCCCCAGCTGGGACTAAGACATACTCACACACCCTCTGTGCTTATGGCTTCTCTGTAAGTATCCCCAGCTGGGACTAAGACATACTCACACACCCTCTGGGCTTATGGCTTCTCTGTAAGTATCCCCCAGCTGGGACTAAGACATACTCACACACCATCTGTACTTATGGCTTCTCTGTAAGTATCCCCAGCTGGGACTAAGACATACTCACACACCCTCTGTACTTATGGCTTCTCTGTAAGTATCCCCCAGCTGGGACTAAGACATACTCACACACCCTCTGTGCTTATGGCTTCTCTGTAAGTATCCCCCAGCTGGGACTAAGACATACTCACACACCCTCTGTGCTTATGGCTTCTCTGTAAGTATCCCCCAGCTGGGACTAAGACATACTCACACACCCTCTGTGCTTATGGCTTCTCTGTAAGTATCCCCAGCTGGGACTAAGACATACTCACACACCCTCTGTACTTATGGCTTCTCTGTAAGTATCCCCAGCTGGGACTAAGACATACTCACACACCATCTGTACTTATGGCTTCTCTGTAAGTATCCCCCAGCTGGGACTAAGACATACTCACACACCCTCTGGGCTTATGGCTTCTCTGTAAGTATCCCCCAGCTGGGACTAAGACATACTCACACACCCTCTGTGCTTATGGCTTCTCTGTAAGTATCCCCCAGCTGCCACTAAGACATACTCACACACCCTCTGTGCTTATGGCTTCTCTGTAAGTATCCCCCAGCTGCGACTAAGAAATACTCACACACCATCTGTACTGTACATCCATGTGACAGCACTTCAGATCGACAAAATTACTTGTGTGAAGTTTCTGCTGGCAAAACGAAAACATGCACACGCTCAGAGTGCGTTGCCCTTAAGAGAAATTTTGCATGGGGAAAATTACCCCTCTTGTTCATGCGTGGAAACCACACTGAAGATCTGTGATTTTTCATCGACTTCTTTTCTTTTCATTTTTTGTCACCAGTTGCCCAAGATTTGTAATCTGTATTCCTGTCTGGCTGTCTCATGCAGAAATGCTGTAACACCAGTCGGCGGCTGTTGTCCCCTCTGTGGTGAGTGACCCCCTCTTCTGCTTCCCACCCCCCACCCCCAAGATTTAGGTGGCTGCTTGGTATTAAGGAATGTGGTTTGCAGGTGTCATGCAAAATTGGATCGCAGAAACTACAATATTTCAATGGAGGCAGGGGGCTGTACATGTAGGGCTTATTTTCAAGGGTATTTTGATGCTTTTTGTTTTGCAAATAGCTGTTTTCATATTCATGAGGAAAACTCTGATGTCACCCTGGGAAGAAATCCTTAATGCTGCTTCACATGTGCACACAAACATGCCGGATTTTTTCATATTTCGGTGCCTGAAATGTTCTTTTCTTTAGTGATGCAGTGTTGTGCGAATTGGTGCAGTGAACTAATGGAGGAACCCTCTCTCAGGAATGATTTCAGCGAGGAAATTTGGTTTCACAATTTTTATCTGAAAAGCTGTAAAGCAAGTAGTGCCTTCTGTGATTGACATTACAGCAACAACGCCCTCGGCTGACCAGAAAAGCATGGACAAAGTTAAACGTTTTAAAAAGTGCATTTTTCAATTTGACTGTTTCAGAAACAATATCAAGCTATTTTGTATAAAGAGAAAAGAGTGAAGTGGGATGAGAAAAAATTGTGAGAAGATTCACCGCAAGGACCCTTTAACTCTCCGAAGTGATTTGGTGTGCCAATCAGAAGCCTGTATTTGAGCAGAAGCACCCCCTCATTGGTTGAAAAGAGCCATGTTGGTGGGGAGTATTCATTTTGTTGGTAGCAATAGTAGCATAACGCATGCGTTTTATAGTCATTTGTGAACCAGCGAAGTTCAGTTTCCACTAAAGGGGCCTGTGTTGCTTGGAGAGAAAATTCTGCCCCCTCTTGGTCTAGCTGGGGGCTCATGGGACATCACAGGTTCCTTTGAATGTTATGGCTGCTATTGGTGCAACTGTTCTGGCCACTGACAGGCAGCTTCGACCACATCCCTGGCATGTAGGTGTGTGCATTTCTTCCAGCCGCTATTGTTCTTTTTGGACACAGCCTCAAGCAACTGTAAAAATGCTCTCTCCTAGGTGCCATTTTGACCATGGAGTACACCACCAACTTCAACCTGGCAAATTTCAAGAAGAAGATTCACGATGACTTTGGGGTGCGCGACAACCCTGCTGACAATCCAACAGGGGTAAATGATGTTCTTGGTTCTTCCTCACAATTGCTTTAATACCCTGGGAGGAAAATCTGCCAGTGGATCTAGAAAATCAGGCATAAGGCCTTATCCTAGCAATTTTGTGTTGATATGTATTCAAAATGGTCAACTGAGCCGTTTACTTTGATATATTACTTAGTTTGGCATCCTAACGAATACAGACATGGATGGAAAACGTCAAGGTTCCCTACAAATGGGGCAAGATTCTTTTGAAGGTATCAAAGGGGGCACCAACTCGTTTTGCTAGGCTCAGTCACAACCTTGTGTTTGCCAGTGTTTGCTGCGACTTTGTTATCTGATCGTTTATCCTGTTCTGTCCATTTTGGGGATAATGGCCAACACTGTATGTGGGAGTGTTTTCAGCATGCTCATTCTTTTGTTCATTGTCAGGGCCGGAGGCGGCGCGAGGTAGACACAGGCATGGTGGACACTTACACGTCCAAGACCAGCAAGGATCAGATACAGTTGGTGCTGACCGATAGAGCAGCGGGCTCCAGCAGTGGTCAGACTGCCATAGACATGGCACAGAAAATTGTGACAGCCATGCAGAATGGTGAGTGTGAGCATTGGTGGAATTGTGGAAACTTTAACTGACTGACATAATGATGTTAATGTGCACTTTCCTGTGGCCTTGGGGTGACCCCAGATCTATAAATAATCGACTATCGATTGATATCAAAACATTTACATAATCAGAACAGAAGTGCTTACCCATTGCACCCATTGCCAACAAACATGTGTATCGTCGGGTGCCCGGCAGAAGGGTGTAAACAAACTTACGCCCTTTCGCCGGGAAGCATGATCACAGCAGAAAACAATGTTCCCGGCAAAAGGGCGTATGAAACACACTCTCTTTATTTAGTAAAAACGGATATAATTTACTACAAAATCAACCTGGGCTGTACAAAAAGCAACCTTTGAACAACTTATTAAAGGACTTGGGCATTTTGTTTATTAATTTTCCCAAGAAATCTTCATATTTCATTAAAATACAATAGTTGCATACTTCCGTCCTTTGGCCTGGAAATGTTTTTTTTGCAGTGATCACGTTTTCCGGCAAAAGGGCCCAAGCGCTTATGCCCTTCTGCCAGGCACACAACGATATGCACCTCTGCCATTGTACACTGCATGCCCAAGATATGTGTGCTGTTAGAAAGTTTACTCATGTCCGATTCAAGTCAGATATTGAATAAGAGCATTCACAGCCGTGATTGGTCTAAACATCATGTGTCAGATCTTGAAACTGGTAACTAATAAGTTGACTGATAATTGGCAACGTATTTGCCAACACATTATTTCCTTGGTGCGTGTTTCTGTGGGTTGTTGTAGTGCATGTGTAATTGAGGATGCAGTCATGGCCTTCCCTCAACGGGCATGCGAGGCTTCTTTATTAGTGGTGACGATGCAACGAGACCATTTTCAAATTCTTCCACATGATGCAGAAGCCATGAGGGCTTGTTGTAGTGCAACATTGCAATCAGTTCACTTTAAATGTACCCACTCTGGAAGACGGTAACAGATTGTATCTAGAGTAGACCGTGAGGCAGGCAGTTGTTTTGAAAAGTTCTACATTAAAACTAACCTGCGAGACTTGTGTGCGGAGAGTTGTGGAACGGGAGGCAACTATTTTTATAACTGCCGTCTACTGAGGAGACTAGCACTGTAGGTTAAACGGAAATGGTCAACTTTCACACGTCCACCACTGTCCGTAAAGAGCAGCTGGTGTGAACACATACAAAAGCACTTGGCGTGTGTTGCTCTGGTCCGCAGACCCTGGAGCTTTTGGAATTACAAGCGTTGACATGAAGTCCTCCCAGAAGGGTACAGGGACCCAGACTGGTGGCTTGTCGGGTGGGGGCGTGGTTGGAATCGTCATCGCAGTTCTTGTCGTCGTCATTGTCATCATCACAGTCATATTCCTGCTCCGCCGATATCAGTAGTAAGTACTTGTAGAACTTGCATCTTTATACTTAGACTGTTTGACTGTCATTGTAGATGAGCACTGGTTTTTATGTATGACTCTATGCAAACCTGTGGGGTCCACTAGTTGGTCACTGAGGCTCTAGTTTGCAAATATTGAATGCTTCAAGAGTTACAGTTAAATCAGCCCCTGGAAGTGATCCATGAAGACTTATTTTCCATTAACCCTTCTATGCTGAAGTCACTCTTTGGGTCACTTGGTAAACACCTCAATGAAGCACAGCTGTGTCGTGTTGTGCACTGCACCAACTGTCCCTCACAGGAATATCAGATTGCACTTTTGTGCTGCCCAACAACTGTGCTTCACTGTTTCATGTGCATAATTGTGCAGTAAACCAAATGCAGTGAAGAGGACTGCACAAAAGACCCTGGGTCATTTTGTGCTGTGTACTGTGTACACACTGAACCTGTGCATGTTTGAGTTCCATATAGAAACTACATGCTCACCAGTGACTGTGGGCATTTGTGCACATTTGTGCTGTAAAACCATAGGAGGGTTAAGGCAAAGCCAAGGGAAAATAGAATCATTCAGCATATGGCACTGAGAGGGACAATTTTCATCAAAATGCGCACAACTCACTTGTGTCATTGGAGTACGATACACTCAAGCCAGGGCAGTGGTACCAAGGGATGGATCTGGCCATTCATCTACTAAGAAAAAAAAGGCACCAGATCCAACAGAATGAGTCTTAAAACCATTTTGTGTTTCCAGTTATTTTGATGATTTTCCTAGGAAAGAGCAAGCTGAGCTGTGTGTTGCAGTACATTACTCAGTTTGGCACCTTGGTAAAAATGGACATCATGTAGGTGTTAAATGTCTAGGTTTCCTATTGCTTTACACTATGCAAGGTTCTTGTGTCCCTGACCTAAAGCTACAAAATGCTACTCGAAGTCAACAGAGGTGTGAAATTCCCTGGCCATTTGTTTTAGATGTTTGTGGTACTTTGTAGTACGTGATACTTGAGCCAAAAGAAAGCACATACCCCAACTGCTGCCATGATAAGTTCGACTTAATGTCAATGGGACTCAATAATTCAGAATAGTGTATGGTTTTTCACTGTTTAAATTCTTCTGAAGCGGTGAGGTTTTAAGGTCTCTGTGAATGCTGAAGGATGCATTGTGTCCTTTCTTTGATTTCACCAAGTACTTGTCCTTTGAATCTAATGGGGGGTTGTGTTTCTTCCCAGTGGATACCAGTCAAACTGCATAAAGTCAAAGCAATCACTTTATAATCTTCTTCCTTGCAGCACTCCCTTCTTTTCCAAGGACCAGCCGCTGCATGCTGACATGGAGATAGCGGCAGACATCCCTGTTGGTTTCATGGAGACCATTCCAGGCCAGCCAGCGGCTATGTACATGCAGAGCTTTGACAACCCTGTCTACAACACACCATCTGCGGAGGTACGCATTTGAATTTAATTTTGTAATTTTGTGTCGTTGGGCAAGCCATAAATATAGGAGCTGCTTTCTCAAATTTTGTTGCATGTGACACTTGCAGAAATACCTGACATTTCTAGAACAGACTTAACCTAACCCCCTTGGGTTTACAAAGTTTAACCGGTACATTTTGTATATACAATGGGGTTACAATAATTACTGACAAGTGGCTGGACAGAATCTGTAAAACCCCAACGGGTCAACAGCGTTGAAGCTTGAATCATTTGGTATGGATATCGGTAGGTCTCTGCAGTGTATGGCTAACTTGTAGAGTAGTTGAACCAAAGATGACAAAATCAACCACAATCCAGCCATATAGTTCCACAAGCTAGTCACTCCACAGACCAACTAGCTGTGTGTCCCCACTCAAACAAAATCCAACACCATCCCCCTGGGCCTTTTTTCCTGAATCCAACAAAGTTGACCGACAAGTTCATAATGTATGCTGCCGAATCAGCCAAAACATGACGACACCTACAGTTGGAGTTTGAGTGACTCTGGGTAGTTAAGATGAAGATTGCAGTGGAGAGCCCATATGAGTCTGGTGGAAACAGGACTCATTTTATCTAATTCCAAAGGTAACCACTGCAGATGAAGAAATTTAATTCACTTCAGTTTGATACTTGAATCCCTCTTGGTCACTGTGCTGAAACCTGCTCGGGAAGTACAAATGAAAATTGTTCCGTCCAACCCCAAAAAGTCATGACTAAAAGAGCCGTGCCCGGTTGAACAACATGTACATACTGAAAAAGAAACCACTTAAGAGGGAAGTGCTATTTACATTTACATTATGGAAACAGTTTCTTAAGATGTTGGCTCTGTGAAGAACCTGACTTGAGGAGGGTCTCAAAAATTGTGAACAGTGATCTCTTGTCGTCTTTGGGAGAAGAAAAAACAGGGCACACCACTCAACCAGGCATGCAACTTTTCCCTTGGATCAGCTGATTTCCTCTTTTTTCACTTCCTGCTCAAGCCATTGAAAATTGAAAAACACCTTAAGATCTTGTAAAGATTGGAATTTCCTCCTCTTTTGTCAAAGCCCAAGTTGCATACCTGTTTGAAATTTTCTCACCTCCAATCTTCCCAGAGCCACTTCACTTCAAGAGATTACTTCCATAAAATGTCCACAACAATACTTCCCTGTATACCACTTCATCATGCAAAGCTTCAAACAACACTTATGAGAAGCAACTTGACCTGAACTGCCCAATTTATAATACAAACGCTAACATATGCACCTGTCTTAAGCATGGCATTGTTGGTGACTGCACCTCATCACTAACGTGCACTGGCTTTATCCTCATTGTTTTGTGTACATTCAGTTGTATGTTGACTCCCCTTCCCTCTGCAGGATAACCTGTACGATGACCCCACCAAGGTGGCCACAATGGACCTCACCGAGGTCGACTCCAACGATCTGAAGAAGGAGACCAAGAAGGGTAAGGGTCTGCCTCCGGAGACCCTGACTGCGAGCTTTGACAACCCCAACTATGCCAGCGTCATGGAGACGGGCATCGATGATGTCACCTCTGAGGGTGGAGCCAGGGGCGAGGACTTGTCCAAGATGGAATCTGAGTCCTAAACAAGTGAGCTTCATGTTTGAGTCATTTTTTCAGAGCAAGTCACAAGTGTCGGATGACTTTTTGTGCGGGAGGTCAGTGCATGGGGAAGATGGCATCTGTTTCCATTTGTTTTTTACACCGGAGGATATGTTCTGAAGAAGACCGCATGTGATATTTTTCCTTGCGAAGGACTGATGGTGCCTTCCATCAGTCGAAAATTTTTGTGGTGTAAGAAGTAACTAAACAATTTTTTTACATAACCACGTGCTGTATATTTCTTGCATGTTCAACATGCATTTATGCTACTTTTTTCCATCCGGGTTTCATCTACTGTTTCAGTATCTACTAGTCCTTTTCAGTAAAGATTAAAATCTACCGCCCACTCCCAGGAAATTTGGTGCTGTCTGTGTGCAGTGTTTTGGAATGAAATATGAAGATTTTTATCATTAGTGTTAAAGATTCATATAAAATAATTAGGGGTTGCGAATCGTTTGCGAGCAAAAACTGCCCGAAAGAAGTGACTTTTGCCTGTCCTCAGGTGGCTAGGTGAGACACTGCTCCTGCAGGTAGTCGACCATTATGATCCGTTTCTGCTACTGTCTCCTTTAGATCCAACATAAGGCCACAATTTGGTGTAATCTTAGTCTCCATGCTGCTTGAAAACTGACCTACTTTCATGTCGCTTTTAAGCTTCAGTGGTAACTTTGTCACGTGGAAAGAGATGAAAGGTTTTAACGTTTGGCGTGTTTCTCACTGGCATTTGTGTAGAAAGAGCAGAGTGTGTTGAAACACACCGGGAATATTGCTGCCTGAGGAAAGTGTTTGACCCAAGTGACAGTTCAGAACATTTGTTTATTGTTTTGATTTTGTCTTTCCCACAGGCTGACTGTTGGAGAATTCAGAGGACTTCATAAAGGTTTGACTTGATGCGTCAGTACTGACTACGATTTCTGGAATTTTTTAAGAGTATTGAATTTTAAGACACAAGTGATTTTACTACTGATTTTTATGTAGATTTAGAACACCCATCCATGCATGCATATCTCTTTAACGGAATCTACCATTTACAGTGTCTCTCAATTTTTTAAAATATTCTTTTTTAGTGGGACTTTTTAAAAAATGTATAATCATTTGTCTTGTGCTTGTAGGCCATTTCCAAACTACCTGGCTATGGCTAGAAATAGCACATGAAACTATGAAAGCCATGAGCCTAGTGGCTGCTGCCATTTCCCATAGACTTGTGTAATATTGCCAGTCACAGCCGGGTGATTGGGAAACAGGCTAGTTTACATGTATACTCTTTTAACTCGCTCTCTGCCCGACGTAGCAATTTGGATTAAATTAGAAGGGTGTCTTTTGCACTCTACCACATTAATCTCAAGCCAAGAGGACCCCTCACAATTTCCTGACCATTTTTTTGCCATTGAAGGCCTCATCTTTGAGCGCCCTGAAACACTCACTGATGCTGGTCAGTTGACAAAACAGCAACAGCACTGTGAAGTATTCAAACCACAGAGTTCATATACTGACTTTCTAGCACTTGTATTGCAACAAGTATGGAAGCTTGTCAGGGAACCATTTCTTAAAAATTCCAGTCGCAAGAACTGAAATTTGATCAAATCCTATGCTTGGAATGTAGAAAATATAGATTGGCCGTGTTTGATAAAGTGGATGAGACAAGCTACGTTCGTACCCAGTCACTGGAATCATGTACGAGATTTTTAGCAATAGAAGAAAGTCGCATCCTCAATTTTTAATCTTCCGTTACTGACCAATAAAGTTTGTAATATGCCAACATTCTGCAAAGCCATAAATTTGTTTTTCCATGTCCTTGGTTCTTAGACTCAATTGAAATTTACTGAGTGCTTTGATATGCAAAAACCAAATGAGGTACATGTCACAGTTTGAATGAAATGATTGGTTAAGACCACTGAGAATGGGTCATTAGAAACTGTGCACAAGTTCATGTGTTGTGCATGTTGGTGTGTCAGATGGAGGCATGAATTCAGAAGTATAGTGACTGACATGTACTCAGTTATTTGAAGAGAAAATGAAAGTCCAAGGACAACGCAGCCTCCTCCAAATTCACATTTTATAGAAATCGCACTGCAAATTTGACAAACATTTCAGACACAATCCTGATGGAAATTAACGTCCTTCTGGAAAAACATTCATTTTTTAATGAGATATTCATTATTTTTATGGAGAGTGTAATCAGGTCACTACGCCTACGTAGAAGTTCTTTCATGAAATCATTTACTTTTTTACAATCTAAATGCCTTTACATTTTGTACTGAATTTTGGTATTGTTTTTATACTCTGAATCCGTGTGAAGGTTTTGATCAATACATATATTTGAACCACACTTGTAATCAGTAGTGCTTCAATAAATGCTTGACCTATGCAAAGAATATAAAGTCTGTTAAGAGAGTCTGATTGATGCAGAAGTACAGATTCACGGTGAATTTCACCCTAAACATTTCACAATGTTCAAGGGTTTTTTAGGCCTTCCATCAAATATTGAGACAATTGTCAAAATGTAAAGCTACTGCCATACTTTTTGAACACAGATAATCTGGGGAAAGGCGAGGCTGTTGAAGCACGAAGGAAAAGGAAGGAAAGGGGAAAGAAGAAGCAGATGGAAAAATCCGAACAAAATGGATAATTGCAAATAGGGATAGTGAAGATAGTCCTTAAGTGCTCAATTGGGATAGTGAAGATACTCCTTAATTTCACAATTGGGATAGTGAAGATACTCCTTAATTTCACAATTGCGATAGTGAAGATAGTCCTTAATTGCACAATTGGGATAGTGAAGATACTCCTTAATTGCACAATTGGGATAGTGAAGATAGTCCTTAATTGCACAATTGGGATAGTGAAGATACTCCTTAATTTCACCATTGGGATAGTGAAGATACTCCTTAATTGCTCAATTGGGATAGTGAAGATAGTCCTTAATTGCACAATTGGGATAGTGAAGATACTCCTTAATTGCACCATTGGGATAGTGAAGATAGTCCTTAATTGCTCAATTGGGATAGTGAAGATACTCCTTAATTTCACCATTGGGATAGTGAAGATAGTCCTTAAATTGCACAATTGGGATAGTGAAGATACTCCTTAATTGCACCATTGGGATAGTGAAGATACTCCTTAATTTCACAATTGGGATAGTGAAGATAGTCCTTAATTGCACAATTGGGATAGTGAAGATACTCCTTAATTGGGATAGTGAAGATACTCCTTAATTGCACAATTGGGATAGTGAAGATACTCCTTTAAATGCACTCTTGGGATAGTGAAGATACTCCTTAATTGCACAATTGGGATAGTGAAGATACTCCTTAATTGCTCAATTGGGATAGCGAAGATACTCCTTAATTGCACAATTGGGATAGTGAAGATACTCCTTTAAATGCTCAATTGGGATAGCGAAGATAGTCCTTAATTGCACAATTGGGATAGTGAAGATACTCCTTAATTGCTCAATTGAGGTAGTGAAGATAGTCCTTAATTGCACAATTGGGATAGTGAAGATACTCCTTAAATGCTCAATTGGGATAGTGAAGATACTCCTTAATTTCACAATTGGGATAGTGAAGATACTCCTTAATTTCACAATTGGGATAGGGATAGTGAAGATACTCCTTAATTGCACAATTGGGATAGTGAAGATACTCCTTAATTGCTCAATTGGGATAGTGAAGATAGTCCTTAATTGCTCAATTGGGATAGTGAAGATACTCCTTTAAATGCACTCTTGGGATAGTGAAGATAGTCCTTAATTTCACAATTGGGATAGTGAAGATACTCCTTAATTTCACAATTGGGATAGTGAAGATAGTCCTTAATTGCACAATTGGGATAGTGAAGATAGTCCTTAATTGCACAATTGGGATAGTGAAGATAGTCCTTAATTGCTCAATTGGGATAGTGAAGATACTCCTTAATTTCACAATTGGGATAGTGAAGATACTCCTTAATTGCACAATTGGGATAGTGAAGATACTCCTTAATTGCTCAATTGGGATAGCGAAGATACTCCTTAATTGCACAATTGGGATAGTGAAGATACTCCTTAATTTCACCATTGGGATAGTGAAGATACTCCTTAATTGCACAATTGGGATAGTGACGATACTCCTTAATTTCACCATTGGGATAGTGAAGATACTCCTTAATTGCACAATTGGGATAGTGAAGATAGTCCTTCTTTGCACGATTGGGGTAGTGAAGATAGTCCTTAATTGCACAATTGGGATAGTGAAGATACTCCTTAATTGCACCATTGGGATAGTGAAGATACTCCTTAATTTCACCATTGGGATAGTGAAGATACTCCTTAATTGCTCAATTTGGATAGCGAAGATACTCCTTAATTGCACAATTGGGATAGTGAAGATACTCCTTAATTTCACCATTGGGATAGTTAAGATACTCCTTAATTGCACAATTGGGATAGTGAAGATACTCCTTAATTTCACCATTGGGATAGTGAAGATACTCCTTAATTGCACAATTGGGATAGTGAAGATAGTCCTTCTTTGCACGATTGGGGTAGTGAAGATAGTCCTTAATTGCACAATTGGGATAGTGAAGATACTCCTTAATTGCACAATTGGGATAGTGAAGATACTCCTTAATTTCACCATTGGGATAGTGAAGATACTCCTTAATTGCACAATTGGGATAGTGAAGATAGTCCTTCTTTGCACAATTGGGATAGTGAAGATACTCCTTAATTGCACAATTGGGATAGTGAAGATACTCCTTAATTGCTCAATTGGGATAGCGAAGATACTCCTTAATTGCACAATTGGGATAGTGAAGATACTCCTTAATTTCACCATTGGGATAGTGAAGATACTCCTTAATTGCACAATTGGGATAGTGACGATACTCCTTAATTTCACCATTGGGATAGTGAAGATACTCCTTAATTGCACAATTGGGATAGTGAAGATAGTCCTTCTTTGCACGATTGGGGTAGTGAAGATAGTCCTTAATTGCACAATTGGGATAGTGAAGATACTCCTTAATTGCACCATTGGGATAGTGAAGATACTCCTTAATTTCACCATTGGGATAGTGAAGATACTCCTTAATTGCTCAATTTGGATAGCGAAGATACTCCTTAATTGCACAATTGGGATAGTGAAGATACTCCTTAATTTCACCATTGGGATAGTTAAGATACTCCTTAATTGCACAATTGGGATAGTGAAGATACTCCTTAATTTCACCATTGGGATAGTGAAGATACTCCTTAATTGCACAATTGGGATAGTGAAGATAGTCCTTCTTTGCACGATTGGGGTAGTGAAGATAGTCCTTAATTGCACAATTGGGATAGTGAAGATACTCCTTAATTGCACAATTGGGATAGTGAAGATACTCCTTAATTTCACCATTGGGATAGTGAAGATACTCCTTAATTGCACAATTGGGATAGTGAAGATAGTCCTTCTTTGCACGATTGGGGTAGTGAAGATAGTCCTTAATTGCACAATTGGGATAGTGAAGATACTCCTTAATTGCACCATTGGGATAGTGAAGATACTCCTTAATTTCACAATTGGGATAGGGAAGATACTCCTTAATTGCACAATTGGGATAGTGAAGATAGTCCTTAATTGCTCAATTGGGATAGCGAAGATAGTCCTTAATTGCACAATTGGGATAGTGAAGATACTCCTTAATTGCTCAATTGAGGTAGTGAAGATAGTCCTTAATTGCACAATTGGGATAGTGAAGATACTCCTTAAATGCTCAATTGGGATAGTGAAGATACTCCTTAATTTCACAATTGGGATAGTGAAGATACTCCTTAATTTCACAATTGGGATAGGGAAGATACTCCTTAATTGCACAATTGGGATAGTGAAGATAGTCCTTAATTGCTCAATTGGGATAGCAAAGATACTCCTTAATTGCACAATTGGGATAGTGAAGATACTCCTTAATTGCTCAATTGGGATAGTGAAGATAGTCCTTAATTGCACAATTGGGATAGTGAAGATACTCCTTAATTGCTCAATTGGGATAGTGAAGATAGTCCTTAATTGCACAATTGGGATAGTGAAGATAGTCCTTAATTGCTCAATTGGGATAGTGAAGATAGTCCTTAATTGCTCAATTGGGATAGTGAAGATAGTCCTTAATTGCTCAATTGGGATAGTGAAGATACTCCTTTAAATGCACTCTTGGGATAGTGAAGATAGTCCTTAATTGCACAATTGGGATGGTGAAGATAGTCCTTAATTGCACAATTGGGATAGTGAAGATACTCCTTAATTGCTCAATTGGGATAGTGAAGATACTCCTTAATTGCTCAATTGGGATAGTGAAGATACTCCTTAATTGCTCAATTGGGATAGCGAAGATACTCCTTAATTGCTCAATTGGGATAGCGAAGATACTCCTTAATTGCTCAATTGGGACAGCGAAGATAGTCCTTAATTGCTCAATTGGGATAGTGAAGATACTCCTTAATTGCACAATTGGGATAGTGAAGATACTCCTTAATTGCTCAATTGGGATAGTGAAGATAGTCCTTAATTGCTCAATTGGGATAGTGAAGATACTCCTTAATTGCACAATTGGGATAGTGAAGATACTCCTTAATTGCACAATTGGGATAGTGAAGATAGTCCTTAATTGCTCAATTGGGATAGCAAAGATAGTCCTTAATTGCTCAATTGGGATAGTGAAGATACTCCTTAATTGCACAATTGGGATAGTGAAGATACTCCTTAATTGCACAATTGGGATAGTGAAGATCGTCCTTCTTTGCACAATTGGGGTAGTGAAGATAGTCCTTAATTGCTCAATTGGGATAGTGAAGATACTCCTTAATTTCACCATTGGGATAGTGAAGATACTCCTTAATTGCACAATTGGGATAGTGAAGATACTCCTTAATTGGGAGAGTGAAGATACTCCTTAAATGCACAATTGGGATTGGTTGAATAAAGTACTGAAATGTCCTATAAAAGTATTTTCACGACTATTTACATAAGATAAACATCTAAGAAGCCATAAGAGACTTCAATTTGCAAAGGAACCCTGGCTTTGCACCTCTCCTTTTAACACCATAAATGCTGCCTTTTACACTAACCTAAGGCATATTTTGTGCATGTGAAAAAAATTGTCTTAGACCAATGTTTATTCCATTCATGTTTCCAAACAATCTTCATAGATGAGGGTGCTACCCTTTATTTAAACTGATGCATTTAACAACAGTGACTTTACAAAAACAATTTCTTTTCAAACATAAGACATGCTTTATTTCATTTTGAAATGTACAGAAAAGACAGTTTCTTTCATGAACAAGTATTTGAAAAGGTGACATGCATTGATAAAATCAGAGTCAACTGAAAAATAAAAAAAGTGTCAAGATAACCTTGTTAATAAGACCACAGTTAACACAAGATTCTGCTCATGACAAGGAAATTTTAGGTTCCAGTCTTTTGGTTTTTTTTTATACTTTCATTCTGGATAATACAAGTTAATTTGCCAAGTCCAAAAGGCCTCTTATTAACGAGATTTGACTGTATTTACAGACAAACCCTTCAAGTAATTCATGGGGAGAAAAGAACAAAAATCCACCGGTTCACGAGTTGGCATCTGCATCGTTAATGCTTCATGGTCTTATAAAAGATTTCAATTGAGTGAGACAAAGATGTCTACAGGCTGTGACCTTAAATAAGGCCACAATTCATCAAGACCAGGCCTTCAAAATAAAGAGTTTGCTAACAAAAGACAATGGTATGTTGCTAACAAGGCTGTTGTTGATTATTCCTGGTTATGTATGCTTTACATGTTTTCCACCATCTGGGGTGAGACTGGAGGAAATTATATATCCACGGAATTACCATCGGAGGTTTTAAGAGCCCACAGCAACTGAAGGTCTATAGTTTACGTGTAAATTTATATTTGCCTACAGGCACCCCTTAATATATCTATTTCTTGCATTCTATGTCAATTTTTATAGTGTACACAAAAACACCTCAATTGTAAACTCAGTTTCAAAAAAGATTTAAATTTCCTGAAATTGAGAAAATCCGGATGAAAAAATGCTGACAATCTCACCCCAGCACCATGTACCTCTTACAAAATAACCTTCAGCGGAGTTAACAGAATGAGTCCTACGGTGAGAAACTTGTATCCTGGGCATCAAGGTTAACAAGCAAGCACACAAGGTTAGGCTCAGCATTGAGGAGCTACAGCATTAGAGGTTGTGGCTGGGACAAATTGCCTCGTTTGGGTCCGCCTTTTAGTCATCTTCAATTTTGCTGGAAAAGAAATAAAATAAGTGCATTATAAAGCTTTTCAATCTGTACACACAAGCAGCCAGCAGGACTGCAAGCAAAGTTTTCTCACAAATGATTTCAATGAACAAATATTGGGTGAACAGTTTGAACAAAACATTCCAAAATGAGGAGCATCCTGCATTACCTCACAGCAACAGCGCCCTCATTTGTCAGGAAAAGCGTGGAAACTTTAAATGTTTAGAAGTGTGCTTTTCAATGAGAGAAACCGATGAAAAAACCAAAAAGGCATGCAAGGTAAGTTTCTTCCTTTTATGAGGAGTGGAAATTGGCAAAAAAGATCACCAAAGTAAAAAAAATTCACATCATGGACTATTAAACCTCTTCATTCAAAAAATATTCAGAAGCTCGGGAAGAACAATTCACTTTTCTGGAACTTGGATGTCTCCCTTAAGTAAGATTTGAAACATTTCACTGTTTTTTTTAGAAGACATTGATTTCACAGGTGTACCTACAAACCCTCACTCTTCGTCTATGTCTCCACTAGTAAATGTCCGATTTTTTCCCTTCTTACATTAACTAATACAACGACCAACAACATAAACACAAACAAGATACCATTGGAATTTATACATTACCTGTCCTCGATCTCCTTAGTTTGGGGGTAGTACACCTTAAAGCCAAAACCACTTTTGGAAAAAGAACCCTGAAAAAAAAAACCAAACAAACACACCTTGAAGACTTGATGCACTGAATGCTTACGTCTTGAGGCTCAGTTCATTTTATGCAAATATAACACCGAGGTACCTTATTCAGACTTTTAAAGAGGCTTACCGTATTGGTACACTTGCAATTTGCGTTGCTGATGGTGAAGGGGTCGTACTTGTCCCCAAACACGACCAGATCTGGCAGGGGATAGAGTCTCATGGCATTGTCGTAGGACCAGTAGATCGGGGATGCGTGGAGGGGGAGAGGGCAGAGATGGGACTGGCAGACTACCGTCTTGACAAACTGAAAAAAAAAACAGAGTGAGTAAACCTACAGTTAAAATGTAAACAGTTGGTGAACTGTGAACTTGCAGTGAAGTCAGCTATCTTCAAATCTAAGAACGAGTCTCTACTATAAACAGTTATGCAGGTGAAGTTGCAATGCAAGATACGAGTGGGAGCCACAAACTTCTTGCCAACATACACAGGAAAATAAAACTGTGTCTGCCTTGTCACAGAGTTATTTGGCACTGATTAGAATTAGCGATAAATACAGCGTTACTAAGACTCATCTAGGATGGAAATTGAACTTCTTCCGATTGCTATCACTTGATCTCAAGAGAGTACCTACACGTATTTTTGACATAAAAATATGATTTCAACACAAGCTTTCGCATTCCTGCTACTCACGTGATTGGGAATTTCTGCACTGTTGTCCGGGAAACGGATGCAGTTCCGGCACATCTTCATGACGATGTCCTCTCGAAACACAACAATCTCCTGGGTGCAGTACTGTATCCTAACAACGGAGCAACAAGAAAATTACAGCAGGCAAAGGTCACTGCCTCTGCGAACGTTCAAGGCGCTCATGTGACAGCCACTTTTAAAAAGCAGCGTTTTGTAGTTCAGAAGTCCCAGTCTTGGTGTGTTTACATTGACCCATCAGATTGATACCTTTTAGAAACTTCAACTGTGAAAATGATGGGTCTGATTTTATGAATTGTGTATGATGATGCAAAAACTGAAATACACATCAGTTTCTTTGAAATAAAGTGCTTCGTATTTAAATTCCATGTCTCCATTAGCACACAGATTGATTAGTTTTATGGCACTGCTCGCCACATTTACTTGCTTATCAAAACTAAGTTTGAAACCACCAGCAAGCAAGTACCAGTCGCACAAATTTAAGCTTCTTGCCTGTTACTGCAAAGCGCCAACATTTTGGGGCCAAGCAATTTCAGTGTTAATCAGTTCAACCATGCTGGCCCAAAACACACATCAACTACAGTGCAAATACATGTATACCTATTATTTTATAATGCAAAAATTTTCATCGAGGAAATTAAAAAAAAACTTGCCATGATGTCCTTGGAAATTCTGTTGCCTTTAACTTCAATATGCTGTCACGATGGAGAATCTTTGTACGGAATTTTTAATTTGTTTTATCTATGCTTACCTGCATGGGTTTGTAGTGAATATGGCGGAAGGGACTTTACGACAAAACTCTTCCGTGATCACTTCTGGAATGGGAGGCCTGAGTATTAAGACAAAAAAAAAGCAAAACCTCTCATGTGATCACATCTTGTCTTTTTTCATGACTTCTTCGATCAAAGTGCTTGCCAGCACTTTGCACCTTTCACGCGCTCAACAAAAGCATACCATTCCAGAGGTATAGTGAGTTGACCAATCAACACACTCTGAAGTCCATGTACTGATGCAATGACATGACCGAAAGCACAAAGCATTTTGCCATAGAATGCTTAGCAGTTTTTTTAATCAAGTACCAATGAATTGGCAAGGGCAAATATCAATATACCTCGTGAATGCAAAGAGGTGTTCTTTCCCTTTTGGACATAATTGCTGTTATAACAAATGCTACTTCCGTTTCACTTAGCAACGTACGATGGATGATATGTATCATGTACCCTTGTGTGAAAGAAAACGAGTAAGTTTCTGTCCCCTACATTCTTGGTGAGACACTGCCTTGTTATGAGGCAAAGATTTCTCCTAAAAACTGGCACACCTTAAGTTCTCTGGAATGGGAATGGGAACCTTACCCTTTTGATGTTCTGTATGATGTGTCAATCCAGTGCTTTGCTTTAAAGTACGCTGTGAAATATTTATCACTGATTAGTTTGAAGTCCCAATTCATACCTAGGCAGAATTGCCGCTGGTCCGGGATCTTGTGGTCCAGGAACAAAGATGAACCGACTGCTCTGAAGCAGGGTGGGATACTCTGCCAACATGTCACCAAGAGATTGTAGTGACTCTGCAGGGACGGAAGAAACACTTCCTGAGCATAATCCTTCACAAGAGTTACTTTCTTTCTTTTCATGGTTTTGGTAAGGACATTCTGCACATCATCAAAGTCAATACAGCGATGTAAATTTAAGACATCTTGTTGTCATTTACAAAACTAGGCAACTCAAGCCCCATGTAAAGCAATAGTTGTCGCTGTCCTTTAACCACCAAAGTAAAGCAAACCAATTTTGCATTTTGAATGCGTTATAGAGGCATTTCCCTCACTTGAAGTACATTACAATCGCCAATGTTGTAGCTGAGACCAGTCACAAGACCAGACGCAAGACCAGACACAAGACCATCACAAGACCAGACACAAGACTAGTCACAAGTAACAAAGTGATCGATGACAAATTAATGATTTTGTTGGAATTCATTTGAATATTTAATGACCTAATTGAATTCCGACTGGTAGTCTTATAATGGGCTTGTGATAGTCTTAAAGAGTCTCAACTACAACATTGCTCCAGATGCTTTGACCGGATTTCTGGACCACTTCAACAAGGAAAGATTCCAAATAATTCAGTCTAATGGAGGGCATCAATTAGCCAGTTTGGTATTTCAGAAAGCCAAGGTCGTCCGGTAACAATGCACACATGTGAGCCAGCGTATAGCTGCACTAATAGAACAGACTATCAAGTGCACAAAGCTGTTCCCAAATAGCCACGTACTGGGCATGTGCCAATGGAATACAGAACTGGCTGATTCCCGACGAGTTTTCCCATACCTCGCAGAGTTTTGACGTGGTTGCTCCCGTACGGCTTGGAGGTAAAGCTCCCGCAGAAGACAAAACAGGTTGGTGGCATCTCTGAGTAGCCGTTGAAGAGCGTGTTGAGCTTCTCACGGACTCGCAGCTGGTCCAGCCAGATGTCCGACACAAAAACAAACATGGCGTCCTCGTTGTCTTTCTCTATGTCTAGGAGCTTGGCTGAGGACTTAGCACAGGTTGAAGAGGGACCCCCAAAGAAGTTCACACTGCCAAAATATGCTCTAATTGCAAAATAACACAATTACGAAAGTACTGGGTATTAAGTTTTCAACACTGGAAAAAATATAGAACTTTTTGTAAGAGACCAGGAAAGTGCTGAATAATCCTGAGGGAAACATACTCACTGCAGTCATTATAAGCTTCAAATGGCACACTTTTACTCACTTTAGCAAAAAACCAAAATTTTTGAATAAAAATTAGCAAGGTGGACTAATCCAGTGTTGGGGTCAAACAGAAGAATTAATTTTTTTTATGCACATGCTGTGTATGCAGTCATGACATACACATCAATAACATCCGAAAACTTGCTACAAGCCGACGGTTTTAACTGTCATTTCCAGATGAAGGCACACGTCATGAAATATCAGTTGCCTATAAATAGACCTCATTCATGGTGGAGCCATGTTCCCTGATTCTACCTCACTCAATGTAATCTGTTAAATGGGGTGGTGCCAGACTAATTGGGGTTCCAAGTGTCATTTTCATTTTTTCCAACATGTGGTTCAAAACATTTAGATGTAACAAGTTATGCACCAACATGAACTGGCATTGATTTTTATTTCATCACTTTCATTTCTACTCTCGGGTTTCCAAAATGAAAGCAAAACCTTCTTTTCAATTCAATATAGCTGACTTGTGAATAACGACTTCTTCCCAAAGTTTAAAAGTTCATTTCATGATGCAGCACTGTGGATTTCTTCTATCGCATTTATCGGTGTATTGATAAATCGCCACATCCCTGTAAGTCACGACAGGTCACTCCAACTAAGTAGTAGATACATGCCTGGTAGCCTCTGCTGATTCGGGGGGAGGGAAACCGAACGCTGTGATGTGAAAGACCTGGTCTTCATACCACCCCTCTGCTAACACAAAACAGTTCTCAGTGAACAGACCGGTGTGGAACTGGTACACGGATCGTCAAAGGAATACAAAAGTCCTTTTGAAAGTTGACTGGTCACCAACTATTTACGTGGTGTTCAGAGCAGTTTGCTTATGAAAGCTAGTTCAAAAGGTGTGAGTATACAAGTGGAAGTACATGAAAATGGGTCTTGGTCTTTACTCTCAGAGTTGCTTCTGAAAAGCCGACTTGAATTCCAACGTTTATTGTTATCAAGCATCAGAGCTGAATTTTTATGAGAAACCTTTTGAGAAACATGCATTTGAAGAATGTACAAACTCAAATAATCAGCTCTGAAACAGGAAAACATTATTTTAGACAATTTCTTTGATCAAGAAAGTTCTAACACATAGACTTTCGAATCACACTGGGTTTACTCTGGCAGGTCCTCTCACAAGGGCCTTTTCACCATGTATCGATACTTGTGTGTCAAAAACAGCTTCTCTCAGGATATTTATGGTTGAAGTAAGGACAGCCCAACTACAATAACGTTACACTGAAGTTTAGTGTCCCAAGTACCATTCTAATGAGGCACTAGGTTACTGCATTCGTTGAATTTTTGTACAACTCAAGACAGTCGTTTCTAAAAATGTTCATGGAGGTGAGGTTAATGCATCTCTTTGGATTTCAAAGGATATTGCTTTGCTGAGGTCAAGCTGAACAGCTCCAGTGGGATCTTCCAGGAAAAACTTGCCCTGAAGAGAAAGAAAGAAGTTGGCAGCTTCTGCATACTTCATTTCACAAGCTACAATCACACCACAAGAAAACAAGAACTGTGAACTGATCCCACGCCACATTACATCAACAAAAAGGGTTCATATTTTTGTGTATCAAAACATATGCACTCTATATTATTTACAGCTCCTTTTGTCGCAACCAGTGAGGCAATTGTTTTATAATATTTCTACTTGCTGGAAATTTAAGCGTGATGCAACTCAAATTCCGATAAAGTGTAGAGTTCAGGACTGTGCTGAAGAAAAGCTGCTATTAATGTGCGAGAAGACAGAGAAACTTTGTTTTACCTCTTTGAGTTGAGTGAGCATGCCCAGCACGATAATTTCTCCCAGTTTAGCAGTGCTTCCCAACAGAAATTCCACAGGTTTAAGCTGTGATTAAAAAATACATAAAAGTTTCATTTTTTCCCCAAAGATAACTTTACAAAATAAGGAGGGCCTGACGTTTCAATCCTAGAAGAATCTTTCTCAAGGCAAAATGGCCATTTTAGGTACATTTTGCAATCTACGTGTAGATACACGAGCTTACACCTATACGTACACGTGAGCAAAAATTTTTTACTTTCAGGTAAAAATTTGTGCCTGAAACTAGTTTGGCCTTGACTATGGCTACCACTTGCAACATTAGTAAACAGGACATCTATACAAAGGCTTGCATGGTAGCCATCTTGAAGGACAATTCTTTTGTTCCACATGGAAACCTCATTTTTGCATATCCTGAGAAACAAAAGCACCGACCTGCAAGATGGCAGCCATGCAAACCCTCTATAGGCTACAGAAGTCCGGCTAAGAGTAAAGTGGTCTGATTTTCCAGTCAATCGAATTCTGTTCAACCAATGTACACACTGAATTCTCTGACTCTGGAATCTGTAGATGAGGCTAAGTATTTAGGAATTTTACTCAACCGCCGATTAACTTGGTCGAGCCGTATCAGTTATGTTACCTCGCGAGAAAACAAGATGTTAGGATTTTTACCCAGTATGTCTAGAGGTATTTTGTCACGAACTTTTCTTTGCTTGTATAAGTCCTTGGTTTTACCACTCTTAGAGTATGGACAACCAGTGTGGAACCTATACACGACAAATCTTGTTGATATACTGGGACAGATTAAAAGAAGAGCTTCACGTATTATTCTAAAGCAGCGTAGAATGGAAATGTCTTATCAGGAGAGATTAGCTAAACTTAACTGGCAAACGCTAGAATCACGTAGGAATTATTTGTTCATTTCGTTTGTGGCGAAGTCCTTGTATGGCCAGGTTAAGAGAAAGATTATATCTAGGCTCATTACAGTTAACTGCAGGCATACTGATGATGTCAGATTTACCTATTTTGTCTCCAGAACTCAGCGTTTACATTTTCTCCAATCCACGCATTTCCAAGGCTCTGGGATGAACTGCCTAAACAACTACACATAGATCTTGTGACAACTCCACTAAATTCATGGTTTAAGAGCTTGAAAGAGTTTTTGTTTCACTGAGTGTTATTATTCAATTCCTTCTCCTTGTCATAGTTGATGCTACAGTTTCGTCTCGCTAGTTTTTACGCCTGATTATTTTAAACTGTTTAATTTTTTTGGCTATGCTTTAACTTATAACCTTTTTACTGATTTTATTTTTTACTTTTCTCTACTAATGTTTACTATTCTAAACTATGTATATCGAATGAAAGTATGTCTTTAACAAATGTTTATTGTTTTAAAGTTTTAATGTTAATCGTTCCCTAGTTAATTGTTTAAATATTTGTCTTATTGGGACAGCAGGTCCTTGGATCATAGTATTTTACTTTTGCTGCTCCAAGCCTTTCTTGTTATATTTATGAGGAATGGCTAAGTAAATAATAAATAATAATAATAAAAAGTCCACCAAAAGATAGAACGCCAAAACACCAACAATCCAAACGTTTAAAGCCTTGAATCTGGCCAAAATTACATCTGAGGGGTGTAACGAATACCAACTAAAATCAGATTTTTTGTTTGGTACAAGTGTACAGTCACAATTCATTTCATCCAGACTTTAAGAGCAAACAGCCCAACAAAGCAATGTAGCCAACAATTCAATGAATCAATTCAGCAGAACAATCAACCTGAAAACGGAGGGAAGAAAATATGAAACAGTAAAAAATGACCCAGACCATACAGCACCTGAAATTTCCTGGTGTTGTTATCTGTGATAGCCCCAGGCACTGGTGGAGTGAACAGACTGTGGCGGGACGTCCGTTGGTGTAGCAATGTGTAACGCTCAAGGAATAGGTCAGCTTTAGCCTGGGCACCAGGATGGAGGCAGGGAACCGAGTTGTTCCTTCAAAAAATGAAAAAAGTCATCAACTTACTTCCTATACAAGAACAAAGATCACTGAGTTAAAGGGTAGAAAGAAGCCTTTGTATTTGAAGGTTACCCAAAATATTTTTGTATACTGTTCCAAATGAATTTTACAAAAATTGTTTAAAGTCTGATTCCTGTTGCATTTCTCCCAGCGAGCCAGTCATAGTGGTTGGTCTATTATTTATCTGCACAGACTGTCAACTACACTCCGAGTGAGCCTCTATCAAACAAGACACCGAAAGGGGTGACTCCACCAATTGAGCATAAATTGACTTCGCTTAACGTGAGTTATCTAACAGGTGTTTCAGGTCCTTGGTGCAAAGTGTTCACCACTTGGTAATGTTCACATGCTCAAAGAATGCACAGACAGGAGTATAAAGAATTCGGTGCAAGTGGCCAGCGAGGAAAAGTTGCCTTTTTACTGTTAAGGCTGGCTCATGGCACAACAGTCAACTAAAGTATGATTTTTGTGACATCAGATCAAATTTTCACATCACGAATTTGCAACAAAGTTCAACAAATTTCAGCTCAAGTAAATGTTGCTGTAAACCTTTTGTGCCATCAAATTTGCTTGGCCTGGCAATCGCCTGAACTATGAACGAGCCTTAGGATGGCCGGTGTGTGCACTAAACGAATACCATTCGTGTGCAGGTTAAGTAAAACACCAATTCACACCCCATACAAAATGCCTTATGCCACAGTGTCCCTGACAAAGCGCATAGTATAATGTGATTTTATTTCATACAGTCACCTCATAAAGCCTAGAGCAAGGGATTAAGGTACACGCATAAGCCAAGAGACACAAATGCACAGTTTTTATACAGGAAAATTACGAAACATTTTCACGTGTACTACAAAAAAAGACGAAATTTTGCAGTTCATTGTCTGGGCTGTGTAGGCCTGTTTTGCCTCACAAACCTTTCTTACCTTCATTTTGAGAGGACTTTTGACTGGAACGGGCCACAGCGTAGATATGTCATTGTGGCAAAGTTGAAACAAGTCAATGGAAGACTTTGAGACGATGATGACACACTAGTCCATTTTAAAAGTATTGCGCATGCTCAGAACAATGCGCGCATGCTCAGAACTGGTAAAAAGGACCGGTATGTTTGCAACCAACAAGTGTCTCAATGTCTCCCATTATTTTAGCCTTTTTTGGCACGTCAATATTGCATATGGTTGGGTTTAAGTCACTGTTGGCAAATGACCCATTCTGTGTTTTTTGATTGTCAGAGGATATGTGACTCAGTGATCAAATCTCTACATGGATTTGAAGAAAAAGAAATTCTTGCTCACTCACTTGAGGAATTTCTTTCTGTCATGGTTGTATGTGAACCTGGGGACGGTGAACGCATCGATGACAGCAAACGCCCTCTCGCTCTCTTCTACCTCTCCCTCATTGCACTCATCTATGGCTGCCTTGAGTGTTTCCATGGATACCAGTGATGATGCCACTGTGCCATGTGTGGAGAAAAAAGAGTGTCACTTTCAATTTCATGGTATGCAACTTTTGTAGTTCAGCTCACCACAATTAATTTTAAACGTGCTGGAAAATTAAACCAAATGTATGACAAAGGTTGTCTGCCTTATTAAAAAGCAAGTTAGGGTTACTGTATTTCTGTATTTCTCAAATAAAAATTAGCCATTCTGTACATTTATTGCAAATGCTGCTCTAAAGAAAAAATTGTCATAAATTGAGAACACAACACTAATACCCCTGGAATTTTAATGATAAAAAGGCAAACTGAGGTCAGAATTCTTTATAGATGTATGGTCATTCATAATGCCAAATTTAGCGGGCGAAATGTTGGAGTGCATACTTATGCTTTCAGAATTTTTCAGACCAATCTCATGGTGTTTGTGTACCGGGTATTAAGTGATGTCTGTGTTTGGAACTCTTTCCCAAATGGGCACTCAATGAGCCATCAAAGGCAAATTGAATTTGGGATGTTAAGGCAAACTTACGCGGCTGCTTCTGGACAGCTTCAATGATTCGCTCCAAGCAGTCATCTCTCTCACGTACATCATCCACTGATCCCAGAGCCTCAACCAAGTACTTGATGGCATCACTGTCATTATAAATTCAAAGTAACAAAGAGATATAACAACGTTAGGTTAGGGCATGTACTATGGGGCCAGCATGAAATATGATGTAACAAACTAACAAAGTACATGTACATGTAGGGGCCTACATGTATGACTGTTTCATGACCAGGATGACTCATTCACCAGTTAACATTTTGATTGGCATGATGCATGACTGATGACTGGCATGATGGTACTTCGAGAACTTAAAGTCACTACTCCATCATACTCACACGGAGTATGACGGAGTAGTGACTTTGAGTTCTCGAAGTAGGGTGACAGGCAGCCTTCCATCACACGATCACATCAACATCACATTCAATCATGATCGATCAATCAATCATGTCACACTGCAACTCACACGACTCACCTGCGCAGAGACAAGCCATTCATCTTGAATGCTGAATTCACTTTAGATTTTACTTTTGCTGACATGTTACTATTTTCTCTGCCTGATAACGTAAATTTGAAGTTTGAAAAGAACTTACAACTCTGGAAACGTTACTACTAGTAAAAAAACTAGGCCTAGGCTACAGTTCAAACTGCAAGAAGACATGTAAGATCAGGGGTCAATTGCTTGATCCAAGATTTCCAGATTTCCCGCGGTTTGAGGGCGCCACCAATTTCCTAATACATGTAGTCAGCCCTGTCTAATCCCTAACCGTCGCTACACTCTGTCAGATACGACTTGGACGATATTGATCTGAACCCAGACTACATGCCCAGACCAGCCGACACTGTACTTCCAATTCCACGTACGGCACCATCTCCATGCAGTCCGTCCGTACAAGACGTGCACATAGCTACGCCTAGCATGCAACAGTGCAATGGTAAACCGGGTAAACATTACCAGCGTCGGTTTTGTTCATCCGGCTGAGAGCTGGCTAGCCACGTCTACGCTTGTCGCCGGAAAGACTTGAAGTAGTCTCTATCGTCTTTGCCTCTCGCCATGACTCACACAACTTCGTAAATTTCATCTGTGAGCCTTCCCCTGTGCTGTCTAAGTTAGTCTGATAACTAAGTTCGGTAAAGGAAGGTAAGGTTGCTGTGGACCTTGTTGTCGGTTGTTTCAACCGTTTTTTGCAACTGAGCAAGGCTAAGAAAGTATGCCTAGCTGAGACAGTAAGCCTACCCCCGGAACTGTGGGTCCGATGTCCACCCCGCTCCTACGTGGAAGCGGGGCGCGGGGCGGACGTTGGACCCCACAGTTCTGGGGGTACATAGGCGCGCCTAACTTTAAGGTAGTCTTGGTAGGCCTAATGATGCAAAGCAAGCTTGACCAGTGGCAGTCAATGGCAGTAGGCCTAGGCCCAGCTGTAATGCGTATCTAGCTAAGCTTGGGACCAACATGTTGCCCTTTTTTTTGGGGGGGGGGGAAGCATTCCACATATAGACGCCACTTGACAGCCTGCGCACAAACCCAATCATGGTCTGAAAAGTTCTATAAATGACCAGGCATGCCAGGCCCAAGGCCTACCACTTTTTTTGGGGAGGGGGGTGGGGGAAGTGAGAATCCTTTATGGATGAAAAAATGGGGAGAGGGCTGTAGAAATCTCAACTCTAACTTAAATTACTTTTTAACCTGTTCAGTGGGTTGTGGACTTGTTGAAACCTTTGTTTTGAGTCTGCATATGTATTGGTATTCCTGCTTTACCACACAGTTACAAGATAAGCCAACAGACTGACAGTAAGGGTGTGGTGTGTTTTTTTTTATGTCGACCTACTGATAAATATAAATATTATCTTGGGGTTGTTATATTTGTGAAAAAGGACCTTTTCATGTTATGTATTGAAAGACATTTCATGTTCAATATTTTCTCCTGCAATAGGATTCAATTCAAAATTTCCATATAGTGAATTGAATCAATTATTCATAACTCATAATTTGACTTAAACTTGAAAACCGTGTTGATAGCTGAGTTCACCATGGCAGTCCATTGTGGCAGTGCTGTCATGTTGGTGATAGTCTTGGTTGCGGCAGTCTGGATCCATGCCTCCCACGCAGCCCTTAAGAACCCGGCGCCCATTGGACCGGTGGGACCAGCGGCTGGTGCTGATGCCAAAGCCGCCCAAGCTGACTGGACTGACTTCTGGCTGGTACGGCTGACCCTCAACATCCTGGGCTATGGCTCGGTTTGCCTGCCGGCCTGGCTGATCATCCGGTATGTCAAGCGCTCTGGCTACCTCGAGCGGGGAGGTGAGAACGGTAGGAGCAAGAATCCCCCAATTCCTTCACGCTGCTTCTTCATCTCACTCACCTTGCATGCCAGGCTTGAACCTTTGATGTTTTAATGTTCTGCTCACATATAGATTTCCGCACATCATCTCATCTTGTAATGCAAGTTTTAGAAAGCTAGTTGATGTGTTTGTCAAAAGGCAACTACGGTATAAAAAAGAGCACATATGGTATTTGGCAAAGAAAAAAGGTTGAAATGAGTAAAATTCCTCTTTTTGCATATTTCTGTTGCTTACTCTCTGAAAGGTTACAGTGCTTGAAATATAACATTTACAGGGTTAGGACGTCAAATTCAAGTCCTGGTTTGCTGCAGAAGCCTGTTCAACACAGGATTTTATGTACATGTATCATTTTTTAACGCTAGACGGCACATAAAGAATGCATCATTGTCTTACTGCACCATGTCGAATTGCTTTGTGGATTTGAGGTTAGGAGATTACTAGCTATTACAGCTTTGAACAATTATGTGTTTGTTACTACTAAACAGCAAGTTAGACGGCAGTCAAATGCCTTAGTAACCTCATAGTAAGTTTTCACTCTGTTTGACATAAGCTGTCTGTACTCAAGTCTAACTCCGGTTTACAGAAACTGTTGTTAGCACACAATCGTTATGCAGACTTGTTACATGCACATTATACCATTTGCAGTGTTTCCTGTTATTCCACACTGTTAATCAAGGTTACAGCGTTTAGTCCCAGTGGTTCCCAAATGGCAAATATTTACAGACACTGACTGCAATCCTGAGCAGTTGGCCAGAAAATAATATGTACTGAGCACTACAGAAAAGCTGCATCCGAATTGCTCCGTTGGAAATGTGTGGAGACGCGTAGACAATAGACCTAGCCGTAGCTCTGGAAGCCCATTTCGGACACAGCCTAAATGGTTGCAAAATTGTGCATTATAGCCAAATCTTTGGCTACTCTTTGAAATTTGCCGGCTTGAATTCTGACCATGCTTGTTTGTCTTATAGTCTAAATGCTTCATACATGTACTCATATACTGCACTGTAATTGGCTTTCACCCAAAGTGGTCAATGAGTTCTGGTTAACGTGTAGAAACTTTCTGACTAGACTTAAGCCACTGAAGCTTCACTTACATGTGAAATAACATGCACATTGTATTAACACGTAACATAACATGTGCAGCACAGTTCTCTTAATATTATGCACACCAAGCAGCAAGTTTTTGTAAAGTCCATGGCCGTTATGAGAGAAGAGTTGTTGCACTTGTCTTCCCTCCCACCTTCCGTCGGAAAAAAGTGGGGAGGAAAAAAGAAAAGAAAGACAGAAAAAGGAAAAAGAAAATGTAAAAAAAAGGAGGAAAGGGTGTGAAAATTACCAAATTTCTTGGGAATACCACTGATATACCTGCTTTTAACAACCTTCCACTGTGTGCCATGTGTTTTTTTTTTCAATTTGTTTCTGACGAGTGCTTTGACGACCCCCCCTCCCCCATCAGGAAAAGCTTTTCCCCTCTTGATGATGCCCAAGGGCAAGGCTAATAGACCATGGGAACTGTAAAGCTTTGATGTGGGTGACTAATATTCAAACAACTAATTAACATTTGTAAAGGATAGTGAATATTTCAGCATCTGCACAACAGCTGTCATGTCACAGAACACACAAACTGACTCCACCTGCACTTTGCCTGTTCACTAATATGCTCAATATTTTCACAATTAACATACAACATTCGTATAAGATATCTTTCCTCTGTAATTAATGCATTGAAATTAACAAGTTCAAATTGTTTGGGGATGCTTTGTATACAACCTTATAATTAATGTTGACCGTCCAACAAATTTTTATTTTATATCATTTGGCTCAGACACACCAGTATGCAAATATTTGCCCATGATTTCGACTGAAGTCAGCTTGTCTTTTTTTCTGCTGCATTTCTTTTTCTGATTAAAGAGTGATGAATAGAAATTAAATGTGATGTAAAAAGTTGTCCTGAACACCATGTGAGTTGTTTTTGTTTTGGGGTGTTTTTTTTGTTTGTTTTTTGAAAATAAAATGCATGAAACACAAAGCAACAACAATCTAAAAAAAAATCAGTAGACCAGCTGTTTGTCTAGGTTTCATTTGGGCTGGATTTCACAAAATGATCAACTGAAATAAACATATCTTCACAATGTCATTATTAAAAGTTTGAAAACACTGAGTGCTGTGAGTATCCTGACAAGGTTTGACACATTGAAAAGAGTCCTTGAATACTGTGCACATTAATGCCTCAAGTACATGCAGATTGTTTCAACTTATCATTGCAGAACTGTTTGGTTTGTTTCCATCAAAAAACACATGCAGGACATGTAGCGTAGAAAAATGTAGAATGAACTCAGAACAAATGTTTTTTGTTACTCTCGAATTCTGCGAAAAACACCGAACTCCATGTAAAAAATCTGGATAGCTCACTGGCCAGTCCAAGCAGCAGAAAAAATGACACTGCACACGGTTTCCAATTCCTCCATTGGAACGTACAGAGGGAACCAGTCTTAGCCACTGCTATCATTCAGACAAAATCTCTCCAAATCTGTTGTTCGTAGAATGGTTGTATGGGGGACATTACCTCTTGCAACCAGTGGGCTATCCAATTTCCAGTCGGTGTGTTTCATGAAACATATCTTCCAGACCATGTGAACAAAGGACCCCTGCTCTCGCAAATCAAATTACTTATTTAAGCCAACCCCCAAAGCAAGTATTAATACCTTACTTCTTGTTGTTTGTCACTCCAAAGAGGTAGCTCTACATATTTGCAAATACGAGTAGTGTTCTGTGTTGAATTTACTGGGAACATGTGCCAGCAACAAGTGTGTCAGGCTGTGGGTGTTGATGGTCCAATTTGTCCTTTGGAGATTGCTCTGTGTTGACTGAGCTGGATGTCTTATTCAGGGATTTATTTGTTTCTGTTGGCAGGCCATAGTTGCATGTTTAAGACCTCACTGATTTAATTTTTTCTCTTGGCAGGCCATAGTTGCATGTTTAAGACCATCCGTGTGTGTGTGGCTGGCAATGAAGAGAAAGCAAGCATCGAGGAAGGAGGGATAAAAGGAAAGGTCCCAGAACCACCTAAGGTAACAAGAAAGAGGGACGCTTTTGAAATTAAGAAAAGAAAAACAGTGGAACGCCACTGTAATGAACACCAGTTTGCTGGACATTTGGAAATACTGAATATCCCCCAGACTCCCAAATATTCTTTGCACTTTAGCCGAACATTCAAAATTTGCTTGAAATAATAGAAACATCATTAGAACTGATGGTAATATGAGGAAAATCATGCTCTTTAAGGAACAGCGGCAAGCATGAGGCAGGGCCTGTTATGCCTGTATCGTTCATTGTCGGCATGGCCACAGGCGGTCATGTCAACCGGCTGCTGAGTAGGTGTTTTTATTCCTATGGTATATGCATATGGTATATGTGACATGGCGATTCCGATGCAGAAAACTTCGCAAGATAATCGCTACAAAGCTGGGGGATTTGAACACAAAAAAAAATCACAGAAACAGACAATAAATACGCAGATAGACCATAACATTTGTGACTTAACTTGCAGAATTCTTTGATGATGTCACTAATTTTGATCGTCTTCCAAAATGCTTACCTGAGATTACGTTGGCGACTTTGGACATGTATCCACTGCCAGTGTTACTGTCTAAGACTGGTTCCCGATGCGGCCCATTTATTAAAGTGCCATTTTACCAACAGTATAACTATGCTACATGTCACAGGACTCAAGGAATACTGATACTCCCATTGAGGACTACCTCCAAGCTGGAACATGGAAGGAGGTGAACCTCCGTTGAGCAAAATGCAGGAATTTCATTGTTTTGAACTTCATCTTTTTCATATAAGTGTTAGCCCCAAATCCTCAAACCGAAACACTTTGTGGGCTAGGCCAACACACATTTGAAGGGGCTGGAGTTCGGAATGAGTCTGTGCAGGCAATGACTGAAAATCGTTACATTGTATACCAAACATTTTTTGTGGACCCTGTCTTGTTCGTTATAGCGCCTTCCACTATAAATCCGTGTCTTATAATTAAAAAAATTTATTTGTACTGAAATAGAGCCTGTTACAACGAGCAAGTTTGGTGTTTCAGAAAAGCAATGTCATCTCAGAACAAGGCATGCGAGCTTGAACATGTTCTGCGTGTGTGAGTTGGCATATGACCGCATTGGTAGCGCTGACATTGCTCATTGTTTTGCTGTTCTCTGATGACCACTGACACGTTCCATTTCGGGCATACCTTGGTGGAATACCAAAGTGGTTCATTGAGTAAAGAGTTATACATTTGTATTCACAAGGACGAATGGTATCACCAAACTTCTGATTGGAAAATGATCAAAATGTATGTTGTTATTGGCCTTTTACCTTTTTTTGTTTTCTTAGCATAACCGAGCCTTGGTCCTTGTCTCCTGTGTGGTTGGTCTACAAGGATCGTACCTCACCTGGGGTGTTCTCCAGGAGCGCATCATGAAACACGAATACGGCAAAGACGAGAGCAACCCCGGGGAGAAATTTGCTAACTCGCAGTTCCTGGTCTTCATGAACCGCATTTTGGCCTTCACGGCGGCCGGCCTGATCATACTTGCCACCCGACAGCCCCGGCACACCGCTCCCCTCTACAGGTATTCCTACTGCTCCCTGTCCAACGTCATGAGCAGCTGGTGCCAGTACGAGGCCCTCAAGTTTGTCAGCTTCCCTACCCAGGTGCTGGCCAAGGCCTCCAAGATCATCCCCGTCATGCTGATGGGGAAGGTGGTCTCGGGCAAGTCGTTTGAATACTTTGAGTACGTGACGGCCGCCATGATTTCGGCCGGCGTGACCATGTTCCTCCTCTCTCAGGGTAAAGAGGCAACTGGGCCCACTACAGAGACGACCTTTTCGGGGGTGATCATCCTCATCGGGTACATGATGTTTGACAGTTTCACCTCCAACTGGCAGGCGGAGCTGTACAAGCAGTACAACATGTCCAGCATGCAGATGATGTTTGGAGTGAATCTCTTCAGTTGTGTCTTCACCAGCTGGTCGCTGGTGAGTCAAGGCGGCTTCACCTACGGGATGGGGTTCATGCTGAACTACCCCACCTTCATGTTCCACGTGCTGCTGCTGTCGCTGTGCTCGGCCACGGGTCAGCTGTTCATCTTCTACACCATCTCGCAGTTTGGGGCGGTCGTCTTCGTCATCATCATGACCACCCGGAGCGGGCTGGCCATCTTCCTGTCCTGCCTCATCTACGGACACCCCGTGACCGTTGTCGGTGTGCTCGGCGTGCTGATCGTGTTTGCCGCTCTCTTCTTGAGAGTCTTCTTGCAACAGCGCAAGAAGGCACAGAGAGCACGTGAAGCGAAACAGACAGAGCTCAGCAACGGTAACAAGGTTTGAACCAATCAAAAAGTTTACTCGTCTAAATTAATGGCTTTAGTTTTACTTTGGAACTCGGACAACACTTTGTTGAGTCGCTTTGTTCCAGTTCACACTCATAGCCTCTTTTGAGGTTGTACATCTCGAGGCAGGCTATGTACACTCACTGCCACCCATTGGACTCTTATAGTTTTGTGTCCTTGTCACGTCACCTTGAAATCTCCAGAAAGTAGCCAATTATATTGACAGGGAATTGGGAAAAGGGAGTAAGTTTGTATTACACAACGGCTGGTATCTTGAAATGACTTTTGATTCTGTGGGCTACGGTCAACACTGCTCCTGATTCATTAAGCCTTCCTGACGTTATGTACAAAATGTTTCATCTCTGCTTGAACTGGTTAATTCACAATTGCTGGATGATTTGGCATGGAATGACCAACAGATTTCTGTTGGACCTGTGGGCTACCTGTAGCACTAAATGTGTTTTGTTGCACATTTGAGCTAATGAGTTATGTAAGCACATACGCCATCCGTATTCTGTACTTTGTTGAAAATTACAATGGAATTTTTGGCGGGAGATTTTTTGTTATGCTATATTTTCCTCATGTTCAAGGACAAAACTGATGGTTGTATGCATGTTAAGTGTAATTTGTGTAGATGCTATGCGTTGCTGGCTTCTAGGCTGTGTCTGTCATTTTAATTTAGTTAAAATGAATGCACTAAAGGTTTACTCGATCCTATGCCAGTGATACTTAGCTCTTGGCCTTTGGGGACACCTAAATGCATAATCTCTATTGTAACTACTGAAGGTGACGAGTCATTCACTGAAAACTGACTTGGAATGATGAGATGAAGTATGGCTTACTTTGTGAGGGGGATGTAGCTGGTGTCCTTGTGGTGAAACGTTTTAATGATGCGGGTGAATCAAGGGGCCGGTTTGTTCCACACGGATCTGGATCTCGATCAGTGATCCCAAAGGTGGTTGGCTCAGCATCAGATCACTGATCTCGATCAAGATCCGTGTGAAACAAACAGGCTCAATATGTGCCATATCCCAACCGGGAGCGTTGTGGGTGTCGGCAGGAACTTCAAGACGTGTTTCCAGTATCTCCGACTTTTTGATTGGTGGAAAATTGACCCTATGGCCAGTAGTCATTCAGAGGGGCAACTGTTTGAAAAGTTTGTTTTCCCCTGATTGAAGTACAATATTAGTAAGGTAGTAAAGGTGATGACAGGGTGTAGTACAACCCATGTATTGGGGTGCTTCATATGTTTGTGTATGTCGAAATCACCTATGTACGGTATGATAAACCTCAATACAACCCATGTATTGGGGTGCTTCATATGTTTGTGTATGTCGAAATCACCTGTGTACGGTATGATAAACCTCAATACAACCCATGTATTGGGGTGCTTCATAGGTTTGTGTATGTCGAAATCACCTGTGTACGGTATGATAAACCTCAATACAACCCATGTATTGGGGTGCTTCATATGTTTGTGTATGTCGAAATCACCTATGTACGGTATGATAAACCTCAATACAACCCATGTATTGGGGTGCTTCATAGGTTTGTGTATGTCGAAATCACCTATGTACGGTATGATAAACCTCAATACAACCCATGTATTGGGGTGCTTCATATGTTTGTGTATGTCGAAATCACCTGTGTACGGTATGATAAACCTCAATACAACCCATGTATTGGGGTGCTTCATATGTTTGTGTATGTCGAAATCACCTGTGTACGGTATGATAAACCTCAATACAACCCATGTATTGGGGTGCTTCATATGTTTGTGTATGTCGAAATCACCTGTGTACGGTATGATAAACCTCAATACAACCCATGTATTGGGGTGCTTCATATGTTTGTGTATGTCGAAATCACCTGTGTACGGTATGATAAACCTCAATACAACCCATGTATTGGGGTGCTTCATAGGTTTGTGTATGTCGAAATCACCTGTGTACGGTATGATAAACCTCAATACAACCCATGTATTGGGGTGCTTCATATGTTTGTGTATGTCGAAATCACCTGTGTACGGTATGATAAACCTCAATACAACCCATGTATTGGGGTGCTTCATATGTTTGTGTATGTCGAAATCACCTGTGTACAGTATGATAAACCTCAATACAACCCATGTATTGGGGTGCTTCATAGGTTTGTGTATGTCGAAATCACCTGTGTACGGTATGATAAACCTCAATACAACCCATGTATTGGGGTGCTTCATAGGTTTGTGTATGTCGAAATCACCTGTGTACAGTATGATAAACCTCAATACAACCCATGTATTGGGGTGCTTCATATGTTTGTGTATGTCGAAATCACCTGTGTACAGTATGATAAACCTCAATACAACCCATGTATTGGGGTGCTTCATAGGTTTGTGTATGTCGAAATCACCTATGTACGGTATGATAAACCTCAATACAACCCATGTATTGGGGTGCTTCATATGTTTGTGTATGTCGAAATCACCTGTGTACAGTATGATAAACCTCAATACAACCCATGTATTGGGGTGCTTCATAGGTTTGTGTATGTCGAAATCACCTGTGTACGGTATGATAAACCTCAATACAACCCATGTATTGGGGTGCTTCATAGGTTTGTGTATGTCGAAATCACCAATGTACGGTATGATAAACCTCAATACAACCCATGTATTGGGGTGCTTCATAGGTTTGTGTATGTCGAAATCACCTGTGTACGGTATGATAAACCTCAATACAACCCATGTATTGGGGTGCTTCATATGTTTGTGTATGTCGAAATCACCTGTGTACGGTATGATAAACCTCAATACAACCCATGTATTGGGGTGCTTCATATGTTTGTGTATGTCGAAATCACCTGTGTACGGTATGATAAACCTCAATACAACCCATGTATTGGGGTGCTTCATATGTTTGTGTATGTCGAAATCACCTGTGTACGGTATGATAAACCTCAATACAACCCATGTATTGGGGTGCTTCATAGGTTTGTGTATGTCGAAATCACCTGTGTACGGTATGATAAACCTCAATACAACCCATGTATTGGGGTGCTTCATAGGTTTGTGTATGTCGAAATCACCTGTGTACGGTATGATAAACCTCAATACAACCCATGTATTGGGGTGCTTCATATGTTTGTGTATGTCGAAATCACCTGTGTACGGTATGATAAACCTCAATACAACCCATGTATTGGGGTGCTTCATATGTTTGTGTATGTCGAAATCACCTGTGTACGGTATGATAAACCTCAATACAACCCATGTATTGGGGTGCTTCATATGTTTGTGTATGTCGAAATCACCTATGTACAGTATGATAAACCTCAATACAACCCATGTATTGGGGTGCTTCATATGTTTGTGTATGTCGAAATCACCTGTGTACGGTATGATAAACCTCAATACAACCCATGTATTGGGGTGCTTCATAGGTTTGTGTATGTCGAAATCACCTGTGTACGGTATGATAAACCTCAATACAACCCATGTATTGGGGTGCTTCATATGTTTGTGTATGTCGAAATCACCTGTGTACGGTATGATAAACCTCAATACAACCCATGTATTGGGGTGCTTCATAGGTTTGTGTATGTCGAAATCACCTGTGTACGGTATGATAAACCTCAATACAACCCATGTATTGGGGTGCTTCATATGTTTGTGTATGTCGAAATCACCTGTGTACGGTATGATAAACCTCAATACAACCCATGTATTGGGGTGCTTCATATGTTTGTGTATGTCGAAATCACCTGTGTACGGTATGATAAACCTCAATACAACCCATGTATTGGGGTGCTTCATAGGTTTGTGTATGTCGAAATCACCTGTGTACGGTATGATAAACCTCAATACAACCCATGTATTGGGGTGCTTCATATGTTTGTGTATGTCGAAATCACCTGTGTACGGTATGATAAACCTCAATACAACCCATGTATTGGGGTGCTTCATATGTTTGTGTATGTCGAAATCACCTGTGTACAGTATGATAAACCTCAATACAACCCATGTATTGGGGTGCTTCATAGGTTTGTGTATGTCGAAATCACCTGTGTACAGTATGATAAACCTCTGTGTGCTCTTTAGTTTTAAAAAGGTTTACTTTTTATGTCTGGTTTGTAACAACAAATGCTCTGGTAAGAAGTTGATGAACAGTGCTGCTAAATGTACATGTACAGTGTACGTTAAACTTTTCTTGAGGGAGAGTGCCTATTACTTTTAAAAGAATGTACTTAAAAACACATTCTGATGCATTTTTTCTATTCTTTGCCATGGATGAGGAAGTCGATTTTATTTTCCAATGCAGGTTATCCCCACGTGCTTTAAAAACCTACAAAACTCTTTTGTTGCCAAGTAGCACGCGTGGAGCTGGAGGCAATTTCGTTGCGCAGCGTTGGGTCATACATGTAATTCCCTGTAGTTTGACACAGTGTTTTAAGTGCACATTCCGCATAGCCAGGGATATCCTGGATAAATAAGAATGCATCAAGCGTTACCAAGGTTACCAAAGGTAAAGCACTGAAAGACTTGGTCATCAGTTTTGTGATTGTGGGGAAAATCTACATTGATTTTTCTCTTAACGTTTTTTTGTATTGTATTGTTTTTCCTTGGTAGTTTAACTGGGCCTTGGCATTCTTTGCTCTTGGTCTTCAGTTTCCAACTGGGATTCTCTCGAAGATGTCTCAAAGAAATATGAATCTGGCAAGCTTAAGAATGACACTGAAAAATAAATGTTTGTATGCCAGATATTCATAAGTTACATTCGTGCTCACATTAAGTAAGTAGCTGCCTCAACAGAAAGATGTGATTGGTCAGTCTTGGACAACAAGGTGACACTCTATGGTTGGGTTATACCTGTACATCATCAAGGTAACCTGAATCGTTGACACTGATTGGTTGATCCTGTGAATACCACATGCGGCGTTACTCATGTTGCAGAGTCTTTTTGCCTTCTGCCAAAACCATAGCCCCGGGCTTAGGTGTGTTCCCATCAGGCTAAGATGCGACAGGGTTGTGCACATTCAACTGAAAACTGGCCATGTACACATTGCACTTCTTGCAAGTAACCCTCATAGTGCCATTAGTGGTGGCAGCACAAATGTTATATCCCACTACCCATGTGTGCTTTAAGAAATACCAAGTGCTTACAAGTGCAGAGTAATGATGTGGGGGGGTGCTGGAAGACAGGACTTTTTGTAGTGCTTCTGTACACGTACCACTGTTGTACTCTTGGGCAGTGTACATGTAGTTTCCAGATGCACCACAAATGTAAGGGTTAAATGTATGAATAAACATAAAATTGTGGGTGAGTGGACTTTACATAAACTCTGGTTTTTTTTTAACATTTCCCAGCAAAACCCATTTCCTGTCTAAACATATGGGAGGGTGTTTCATATCGCAGCTTTTGTTAAAGACAACAAACTTTGATGTGCAATTTCTAAGAACAAAGCCCTCCCACTTTATTTGAACATTACATATTTTATAGTTTTAATCCTCAAAGTTATTAATTAATGCGTCAGTTGACATACCAAAGTATGTTTGCGGTGAAGACTTGATTGCTTAATGCAAGGATCATATCAGTAAAAAGCTGTTCACTTGATGTCGTCTTCAATAAGAACACATTTCTGTACTTAAGGCCATATGCAGTGTTCCAATAACACATTCAAATAAGTAAATGCACATGTATATCAAAATATATTTTTTCCTTGCAAGTTTATTAGAATAAAATAATACGCACAGGATTTTTATTCGAAACATTATTCGCCACAATCAGTTTTGTTCAGTATTTTATGATCGTTATTTTATTTTGCTGCTAAGATAGGATTTACCTTTTTTGTGCACTTTCCCTTAGGATAGAAAGTTTATTTTTTCAAATAACTTGTACCTTGTATTATCCTTGTATTTATTGTTTCAACAAGTTTGCTTTGTTATTTATAGGACTAAAGGTTTAGCCAATTGTAGTAATTCATTGGAGGACAATGAACAAATCATTCAAGCGATCATTTGTTAGAATACTGTTAGAGTGTTGCTCTCAAGTATTTGTTTTAATTTTTGTGCAGTAGCAAGCAGTATCAATGGACATCCAGTTTAAATTAGATGATTCGACACCTTTCACAAAAAGGATTAAAAATAGAAAATAATATATGAATTTTTAAAACATCGCAGTTTTGAGTTTTTGTGTGAGTTTTTTTCTTGCCTTGGAGTACTTTCTACTGCATTTTGAAATATGTCAAACGACCCTTGCAATGAACTTCCAGGTACTGAAGAAGCTGGAAAGATTGGACCTTGATTAGAATTGTGATTGGCCATTAAAATCTGCCAAGGGGCATGACCCAGATGTGTGACTCCACAAATTCTGAGTTCTAATTGCTTTTGTTTGGCTCAGTCAGAATTATGTGTGGTCAGAAATGTACCCTTCCCTGTCCATATCTAGTTCAATAAACTTTGGTGCAGATGTGAAGTCTTCAAAATACATCAATCATGCCACACAGAATTGGTTAACATGGATGCCACATCTTGGAAACAGCTTCGAGGAAGAAACTACCTTTGCAGTATATATTTTTCAGTCACTATACAGTTGCCAAAAAAAAAACCACCTTGGGGCAAGTACCAGCCTTTCACTGACAGACTGATGTAAACCTGCCACTCTACTACTTGAAAGGATTCCCAGTTCTGTTTCAACCACTCACTGGCTTACTCCTAAGCTGCATTGCTCAAATGGTTTTTTGACTTGATTTTCACCGGTCCTACTTTTGCATCCAAATATAGCCTGGATTCTTTCTGCCTTTGTAGTCTAGTATTCACTCTTGGAAAAAAGCTTTGCATAGTCTCTTGATCTTGTGGCTTGGCCCGTCCGTCATCAGCTGATCACCGTTTCCTTCCAATTCAAGGCAGTGGGAGACTGTCTTCAAAAGGGGAAGTAAAGTCTCAGATTTCGTCACTGTCGACAGGGTATCGTATTATCGCGATGAGTTCAGTGACTACAGGTATACCTAGCTGAATGGCAGAATGGCACATAACCAAAAAAGAACAACGGCTATCTGTTTATCACTAGTAACTCTTGGGTTCTTTCATTCATTTTACCATCCCGCCACGGTCAAGCCAAACAGCACAGAATATGGCCTTTTGCAGAGTTTCTTCCGTTGTTCGTGAATATGTGGGCACTTTGGCCTCATTTGACTCTCCTGGCACACAGCCAATCCAGTGGTACTTGGTAAGAATATCGTGGGAGGCCGTCGTCGCAAGGGATGTGCCAGCCTGTGTCACTGCACTGGGCCACGGTGTCATATGCAATCCTGTCCTGGGGAAAGGGAAAGTCACGTCTTATTGATGAGTCTGAGAGTTGGAGTACATATCCACATTCAATGGGAGACTTTGAGATGTTTGGTGGCAGTAAACATGAACTGGTTCTTTTTACCGTTTCTGAGTGCGCATTTATTGTTCTGAGCACACATGCATACATAGTTCTGAGCGTGCACAATACTGTGGGAAGAATATGTCTGCTGCCACCAGCGTTTCAAAGTCTCCTATTTGTTACAGGAAAACCACGAAGAGTTCCTATCTGGGCACTTCACAAGAAGTTAATGTTTGAATAAGACAATACCAGGCCACAATTGGAGGTGTTCACAAATGTGGGTGCGTTGGAGATAGCAGCATAATCGTTCAATCTCTGCACATATAAGTCAATCTCTGCACAATCAGTCAACCTCTGCACAATCGGTCAATCTCTGCACAATCGGTCAATCTCTGCACAATCAATGGATTTTGCAGCAGGATTTGCCAATCCTTTGCCATAACCGAATTGCTGTTTCTAATTCCTGGATGTGGTAAAGTATTTCCAGGATTTCCTGCAGGATTGATCGATCATGCCGAACTTACCAACCTACTGTGGAAAAACTTCCATTTTTCTACTTTTTACAAAAACAACTTCTTTTCGGGAGCATAGGCGCTCACTTTGAAAACAGCTTTTCTCCCCTCGATGCCTAGCGGATATATCTGGTGTCCTCTCTGCCATTTGACAAATGATATGTGGGTGGGTTGATCGAGTAACGCCTTGTGATCTCGCAGCATGTCACGTGACACATAGCAGGCCTTGGGGCCACTGTGCAGGGTTGCATACAACATGAATGGATCGTCTTCAGAACTGGAGAAAGAGCAGAACCTTTGATTGCTCCCCGATGGCAAATGAAATTGCTACATTTGCTACTCCCTGGGCCAATTTCATAGAGCTGCTTAAGCACAAAATTTTGTCAAGTGTGAAAAACCTTGCTTGACAAATCAGGCTACCAGCCAAAACTCCATGTGATGCATATTGTTTTGGAATAAAATTCACCTGTCTTTTGGTTAGCATGCCAATCACACAGATTTTGAGCTGGTAACCTTTGTTTTTTAAGCAAGGTTTTTTTGTGCTTCAGCAAATTTTGTGCTTAAGCAGCTCTATGATATTGGCCCAAGCTTGGTTTTACCTAATGACACTGTAGGAATACGGCCCACCCAATTGCAATCACTAATGTAAATGAAATGCTTCATGTCTCTTTGTTTATCTCCCTACAACTCATTGTGAGATACCAGACAGTTACAGTCTTGGTGTGTTTTCATTGATTAATTGAAAAAAATTATCGGAAAATGCTAAATAAAATTATTTCGAATGTTTTGTTTGAAACAGTTGAAATTTAAACGATCGGAAGTGATATGCGGGAACAATCAAAAGAAATTTTACTTAATTAGTTCATTCAATTAAAATATGTGAACAAGTTACGAATCTAAATCTGTTTATCTAAATAAATCTAAATGTGACTCTGCATGGGCAAAATCATCAATCATTAATCAAGTGATGAGCTACTAAAATGAACTTTAACAAAGGCATTCCTTTTAACAAATTCTGTACAATCAATTTTCATCGTCATTTTATTGTGGACTGACTCATTGCCCAACTTGTCACATGACTGAAAAAAATCTCTGCATGGTGACGCTGCTATTACCATTCCTCATACATATTCATGAGAGAGCTGGATTCTCAATGGTCCATTCATCATCATTATCATGTACCAGTCCCCGTTTTTGCTGCTTACCAAATACAAACAAGGATCGGCACACAAATTGAATACATACATAAACTATTCCCCAACAAATCAAGGCAACAATTTGCTATGCTATGACACACAAGCAGTGACACTGCTATTACCATACCTCATACATATTCATGAGAGAGCTGCGCATGAGGAGATGGCAGCACCATGAGCAGCAATTTGGGGGGTATGATAAAACAGACCATTAGTTTCTTTCAATTCAAATGCTTGCTCCGATCAAAGTTGAAAATTGACCAACGAAATATACAAAAACTCAGGCCCCCCCCCAATTTCCATCCAGACATCAGAGCTCCTTACATATTTTCGGTGAAGAAGCAGTCGGCAAGATCCCGTATGACATCCATGTGATGCCTGGTCCACGCTCGGCTGTACTGCAGCATGTGCTGTCGTCCCAAGACCAGACACTTGAGGCCGCACTCTTGGGCCAGATACACCACAAACTGTCTCAGCTGCATATCGACAGAACAGAAGCATAAGCAGAAATATTGATGAGTTTCTATAGGGGACATTTTAAGCTAAGCTTATGTCAATCTCCAACAAAACCATCGGAGTGGCGGCAGAACATCTCTAAAAGTAGAGGAGTTACATACATGTACATGTAACACATCACACAACGCCAGAAGAAATTCCTGTTATCTGATTGGTGGATCCTCATTTGTGTCATGAATGACTGGGTATATTCAACAACTGGCCACTGAATATACCCTGCTGAACATACCACTATATACTACAAACATGTATAAGCAATAGGCACAATTACAGCTCTTCACACAAACATACAAAATTTTGGGCAACACCAATAAACATGGAATGTCATTCTATCTCCACTCAGTTTGAGAACCCTCTCAGTTCATGAGTGATAGCGATAAATAGAGCTGAACAAATCAAGCAAGCTGTTAAAAGAGCAAATTGTAACGAGTATGTTGATTAGCATGAATTGAATTGGACCATGAAAACTTTATACCGCGGATTTTATGTTGAACTGACAAAGAAAACTGTGACTGGTATAAAAAGTTTTCAAAGGACATATCCTGAATTCAGGAGTTGCATAAAACATACAGTATACTGAAAGTATTCATGCACTGGAAAAAATAATTACATTTGACGGCAGATTTAATGTTCTATTCCATTTGGCCGTGGTTCATGGAATAGAACATTCATGTGTTACTCCATGAAAGTTAGTGCACTCATGAATATTCATCTTTGTATACTGTACATCTAGGTAGTGAGGATGCAAATCTGTATGATTTTTCACAAAGCAGAGGTAAATGCCTACTTGTCCAGTTGTCAGCGCTGTCGTCAAGACCATCACAAGACTACTGGTAGATATAAGGCCAGAAAAAAGGCCACTCACAAGTAACAGGATGAACAATAGCAAAGGAATATTGTTTGTTTGTAGTTCAATTGAATACATGTACATTGTAGCTTGGGGCTCCAATTCAGACTGGAGGTCTTGTGTTGATGCCGTGATGGTTGGTTTCGTGCGTCTTAGGCAGTCTTAACGGGTCTTAACCACAAACCTGCTCTTTGCTTTTGCCGGCGGCATCAAGTACAAACAGCATGCTAACCTTGCTAAAACACTCTCAGTCCCGATCTCAAACCTTCTATGCTTGTGACTTCCCAAAAAAAAAAGGTGTACATCAAATGTCCCAGTTGCTACATACCAATTTTGACGGCAGTGTGTTCTTCCGTATGTGGGCAAGATTGAGCCCATCAATGATGATATCATACGGAGCCCCCTCATCCACGAATTCCATAAAGGCTTCAAACTCATCCGGGCGGGTCTTCTGGAAGATGTCTCCTCCCTTAATTACCTATCAGTGAGAAACGGACAAGTCTTTCATTACAAATCTGCATACAATGTACATGTACCGTAAAGTCAATTTGCCACTTACTCTTATGACCAAGGATAATATAACTGGAACAGTGAATAACTCTGACAACAAAGTCTGCAAGGGATATTATAAAATGGTTGAAAGTTTCAGGGAGACAACCGAAATATGTTCAAGAACAGAAAATTACAGGTAGGACCAGGCATCAAATTCAAATTTCATTTACTGACATATTTCATGTGTCTTTGATAATGGCAAGGGTAAAAAACTTAATGCACAATCAGTGGACTATTCAATCTGGGGACATCTGTACTGAGAACATAAGACGGGCGATGAATATCTCCCTGTGGTACCTTCTCTGTGATTTGATGTTGAAGGTTCAGGAATTCCTCCTCGCCGATGTCTAGCGACTCCAGCCTGGAGCCGCAGCATTTACACTTCCCACCTATAGTTACCCTGGTCATTGATGCCTTCCACACTTCTCCTTGCCTCCTAGAACAGATATTGGTCACATATGACAAAAATATTACTCTTGGAAATGTTTCTAAAATGGCTAGAGCAAATCAAGAAAAGGTTTGCTGAAACTATGCTCTTTGAAGGGCAACAAATGTTACAATCTAAGTTATCTGATCAGCTGTTCTTTAACCCTAACCGCCTAGGTCCTTTTGGCTAGGATATCACCCTCAATCCTTCAAAATCCTCTGGCAATTCCTCTCATTATGTTGAGGCAGTGTGAATGGTATCCTGGAGCAGTATGGAGGATTTCACAAATTCACATATAATTATAAGGGCATTAATTTATGCACGGATGAACATAACACTGGGGCTAACCCACAACCTTGAGACAGTGCATCCTTTACAATCAGCAATGCAATTTTGCCATGCAGCCTCAATCCTCCCAAATCCTCCAAAACCGCCCAGAGGATTTTGAAGGACTGAGGATGGTTAGGGATAGCCCAACAGTCCCAAATCCTCCGATTTCAAAATTCAATATGATTATACATACTAGTATACCCAAGGAGTTAGGTTTAATGGAGAGCATTTCATGTGTTCCCTGCCTTTAACGCTATTAATAGCATGCTATTAATAGCACCACTGAAAATTGAATTCAGAATAAAAGATTCAACTTATAATCTTCTTAAGTTTCAGCTCACTGTTCATGCAATCCTTTGGTTATTAATCACAAAATTTGATGCCAAAACATATTTAAACACAGGCAGTATCTCAACTAGCAATAAAAGCATTTTACACTGGTGAGAAGAAAAATTCCCAGCTGGTGGGATTCGAACCCATGACCTCCTGCTCACTAATTCAGACTTGTTAACCATCCAACCACCAAGCCTGACACTGTCAGCCAGCCAAACTCTTAAGACAGCAAAGAGGTTACAATGACTATAAAATTACTTGCACACATCAATGCAGGCCAAAATCTGTATCTCTCTGACACAAAGTGCAGTCATCATCAGTCACATACGAAACAGTGGTACACTGGCAACTACCGGAATGAGATGTACTGATAATGTACCTGTAACAATCTGAGTTTTGGTGAGGCCTACACATACATTGTAATTATGCCATTTAAACGCTCCAAATATTTACCACCTAGCTATTGTCTTGTCATTAACCTACTGTAGTTGTACCATTGAACATTCTGAAGCCTTTCAACTAAGCCCGCGGGGACGGGGGGTGCTGTGGGTGCTGAAGCACCCCTAACTTTTTTTTGGACCAGGGTGCTGGTGTACAAAATATCAACCCAAACTTTGACCATATTAAGTCACAAACATAATCAAACTCACTACTGTCAGAGATCCACCGAAAAACCCTAGATATTTATGATTTTACAACTTCAGCACCCCCTAAGAAAAATGTGTTCCCGTGGGCACGCTTTCAACAATATCTTTAGTGCTAGTTTTCTCAGGAAAAAAGGAAACAGTCTTACCTATGAAACCAGTGTTTTAACTCATTACCCACAGCCACAGATGGGTAGAGTCTCTTAGAAGAAAAATACCTCAGCAGCTCACTGACCAGCTTGGTACTTCGATCACAGAAGGCAACATCCTCAGTCTCGCAGTGGAAGGTTTGCAGCAGCTTAAGACAAGTCTGCTCAGAGGGACAGTTGCCACGACTGTACAGGTCTTGGAGAAGCTCTTCAACCAGGTTGTACTCCCCCTGATCGCAAGCAGTGCAGATGATGAGCTGGTAATTGCGGGCAGACGGTGCCCCGACCTGCTTCAAGTCCTCCAGGAATCTCAGGCTCTCCCGCCACCGGTCAGTCTGGGAGAAACCGGCAATGAGATTGGTCAGCACCCCGTCGTCCAACACCGGATGGTTGGCGGTGAACCAATTATAAACCGAAAACAGTTCCTCCTGGTGGCCCTCACAGACACAGAGATACAGATAGGAACTCATCAGAGGGTACGTCAGGGGTACCTCCTCTCGACGGATGAAGTCCATGAGGGAGCGCCCTTTCTGAAAGAACGATTTATTGCAGAGGCGGGCCATCGTGCGTGACTCGAACAGTGCCTGGGACTGGTGCGGTAGGGCCTTCTGATTCCACTCTTCCTTCAGCAACTTCCACTGCTCTGCTGACAAGCACTCATCTGTTTCTTCAAGATCCTCTAATGGTGAAGCGGCACCTTCCCTGGATTTTTCACCCATTGTACCATCTAGATTGTTATTCTCTGCTGCCACATTGACTCTTCTGCCCTCCTTCTCCTGAGAGTGGTCCAGTAATGCAGCACTGGATGTTGACAAGTTCCTTGAATTTGAGTGGCCAACATTAGGTTCAAGTTGTTTGCAAGTCCAGAAGGAATTGATAATTTGGGGTGGTAACACTGGTCCCCTCATAGACATGCGACTGCCTGAAGAATCTGTCACAGCACCAGTACTGACAGCAGGTTGAATGGCTGGAGATTTTAGGAGCTCTGCAGGAGTCCAGATTTGCCTGGATTTTGTAGGACCAATCCTCGACTGGAAACATCTCTTCCAGCAGAAAAAATGATATCTAAGGAGCCAGGTGGTTGACATTCTGTTGCTTAGGACATTCATAACGGCCGATGATTTACGATGACTTATAATTGAGCTGAAAACAAAAATCAGACACATTATGCTGATTCATGTATTTCCAAAACAAAAATTTTAAATGTCGGTAGAAACATATCTGGAAATCAAAATTAAATTCCATTACACAAGTGTGCCATTCACACACATCAAATGTACAAAACGGGATGCTGTTATGCTCCCATTACAGTGCCAACTATTGTTGGGACAATCAAAAATCTAATACTGCACTTCGGCTGGCCCAAGTACTTTCGTACTAGGTAACGCAATTCAACAGAGAATTTCTGAAGTGTGGCTCACACCTGACAGAATTCATCAAAAATATGCCAACCCAGCATTTCATCCACGATGAAACTAAAACTACCTTCTGCCATTATGTGTTGCTGATATGACAGTGGCTATGGCTACGGCTATGCTATGGCACACAATACCCATTGTTGTGCCATCCAAATTATAGTTTGGACAGGTCGGACACTAAGGATACATGTACAGTAAGTTCACCTGTACTTGTGACAGAACTCAAAAATATCTTAGGACTTCACTTCCATATTCAAACTACATGTGTACCATCATGCAGGCAGTGGACAAGCATATTTTTATTCAACTAATAATGTAGTGATCATGATGCGCACATATTTACCATGGAGATTTGGGTTAAATGTTCTCAGCTTTTGGTACTTAATTCTCCAGATGAACAAGTCACTGAGAAATAAAGATTTGAAAGGATGGGTGTATTATTGATAACGCCCTCAATATTTGGCGAAAGTTGAAGTCTCATTAGTTGTTGGATGTCCGACAAATAGCAAACGAATAGTGATCATTTACCCATTTTTAGACAATTTCAACCAGTTCATTTTTGTATTTAGTTTATAAAGCTTTATGCTCTGTTGTTTTTCCCAATTCTCCCTGGAAAAGCCTTAAATTTGCACATAGCTGCAAAAAGAAAAAACGTTGAAGTGACAATTGATCATCGACAGTAAATTAACGTCAAAATTAACGTCAGTACATAATTTCACTGAAGTGAAGAGTTTCACGACAAGAAAGTTGGATGCGCAAATACATTATTTGTAAGCGCGAATTTAGGGTAGGCCTACTCCACGAATTTCCGAATCTGGGTCATCTCGTACAAGTTGACCTGGGTACGAGTTGACCGGATTCCTACTCCACGATACATGTACTTTGTTTTGGTCACACTAATTACTACTACTAGCATGACTAGGAGTAGGATAACCGATCAAAGACAAAATTTGAAATGAAAAGGAGTACAACACACTAGTAGTAACCATGGTTACTACTATGGTCTTAGGTGCCATCTGAAAATAAATTCTGATCCTGGATCAAGAATGTGAGGATTTTGAGAGTTTTGTTCTGTGAAGTAAGCCTTTGAAGTGTGATTCTACCTCTAGATCGTGGCTGTGACTGGAAACAATGAAAGTAACGTTCACATGGTTAAGTTGTAAAATGCTACCCGTGCTCTTATTCCTCCAATGTCCAGTTTAATCTTGAAGGCTAATATTTGATGATTCCCGCCAAAGACTGAATGAAGTGCATAAACTCCCGGCGCCATGCAGTTCCAAGCATGCTCTTGCATGCTGAATACACGTGTACGTGGGCTGAGATGAGGTCAACCTCATGGTTTGTAGCTCTATGGGTCAACTAACCTTTCGTGTCATTGAACTTTTCAACGACCGACGTCAGTTGAAAACATGGCGAGTAAAGTGCGTGCTTCAAACAAGGTCCAACGTTGGAAGATTTTAAGTTTTTACTGATTGAAACTAAAAGGAAAACGGTCCTAGGTTTACGGCTTACATGTCTCTCAGCAAAATGGACTGGGTGACATCATTGAAGGAGTATAACGTCAAGAAAGGAAAAAGTAAGTTTTTAATATTTTATCGTCTGTTAACTGGGGGCCGGGCATGCATGACGTTTCGTCATCCGGTTGTCGCAGTGGTGTACCTGTTTATATGGAATTCTATGAGACATGAATATATTTCCGACACCTTGGAAGTTGGAACTGTAGTAGGGCCGAGGCCTATATTAGCCCCACACACAGCGCTGCAGTGGTTCTCTTTTAAGTTTTACAATCTGTCTCTGCGAACTGGTGAAACGACTGGTCAAGTTGTCCTGACGGACGACTTGGCAAACAGTCGAGTTGTCTCAATGGTCGAATTGTCTGAAGTCGAGTTGGCAAACGGTTGAGTTGTCCGACATCTGAGCTAGGCCTATATAGGCGCAGGCCTATATAAAGAGTTCCATATGCGGTTTCGAGTCAACTCGGACCCAAACCAACTCGTACCCATGCCAACTCGGACCCACGACCAACTCAGACCCGTGTCAAGTCAGCCCCAATACTAACCCGGACCCACGACCAACTCGGACCCACAACCAACTCGGACCCAACACTAACTCAGACCCACGACCAACTCGGACCCACCCTGAGTCAACTCGGACACAACCCCAGGAGCGTGATTAACTTGTTGAAACTTTTTAGTTTGTCCACATTTACATTTTAGCATTTGGTAAATGACACTTTTGCACTGCATGCTGCCAAGCTGTAACGTTTTGAAGCGTCGTATGTCTGCTCGCGAGCTCATTATTAATATTTTGTGATCCCACGGTTACTTATTTTCTACAATAAGACGTGCCATAATCACGAGGGATCATAGAATTATTTATATAAATCCCGAATTTGGGATTGATAGTTTCCGGTTCAGAGTATTTCTTTCACAAAAAGGATAGAGGATAGAGGCAGGCGGCTACATTCATATGAGCGCATAGTTTTACTACTATTAGGGGGGTATCTTCGGGAAAAGGCAAATAAAAAAGTTCATAAAATTGAAACGAAAAGTGATCGATCTGTCCATAATCTTGAATTTTCAACGAAAAAATGAAGGCCAACCTCTTCGCGAGGTTCAAGAGTCAGCGCTATTTCGGTCTACGGGCGCGTATTTGGTGTAATGCAACCATAAGACTCAGTGAGTCCGAGTTGACTCGAGGTGGGTCCGAAACGGCGTGGGTCCGAGTTGGCGTGGGTCCGAGTTGGTTGTGGGTCCGAGATGGTCGTGGGTCCGAGTTAGTATTGGGTCCGAGTTGGCGTGGGTCCGAGTTGGTCCTGGGTCCGAGTTGGCATGGGTCCGAGTTGGAATGGGTCCGAGATGGTTTGGGTCCGAGTTGACCTGATCCCCCATATGCGGACGCCACTTGACATCCTGTGCACGAACCCTATGGGACTGGTCTGAAAAATCCTAAGACTAAGTGTTTTCTTAAGTAAACAACTTGGTTTTTCCCCCCTAAATTGAACTTTTCTGGACATGGTTTTGCTTTCTGTTCTGACCATGCTGACCACTCTCTATCATCAAGTAAAATCCGATGGAGACTCAAAAATTCTGCAAGACGATATGAACAAGCTGTGCAAACGGTCCAAAACATAGCAAATGAGCTTTAACATTGCCATTGTCATACACGTTGGACAACTGGATAAAAACGTAAACATAAAGCCATTAAACCTGGAAGTTACGGATCCAATAAGATGGTCTTTCTGCTCGACAGGCCACGCATGTAGGAGTTTTGTTCATGGTATCCAGAACAACTGCTCAAATTAATGCCAACTGTGATTCATTTGAAAGGATAAAAATTTCGGGTCTCAATGTAACTTGAAATCAAATTGAGAAATTAAAAACTAGGAGAACGAGAAAGAGGAAGTGGTAGAAGTCAAGACATGGCAAATGAAAGTGTTTTTTCTCAAGCTGCATCACCAAACCAAAGTAATAAATGCGGAGAAATTATTCCTCATTCAAGAGACCACAACTGGCCAATTTCTTCAGACGTACACATAGGGCACTGCAGATAATTGTAAAATGTTTGCAACACGTGTGCAAATTATGGGGATGTAAGTTTACTACAGCCGATCCCATTCGTTTGCAGACCACGGTTTTCCTGACGCTTTGTGACATCCGGTGTTCTTCAAAGTACTAGTCCATTTAGGATGTTAGTCAAGCCTTCAACTAATTAAAGTGAAGCCATAAAAATTTCACTTTATTTAAGAACTTGTAAGTTTTGGTCAAAGTACCAAGTGCGGAAATTATGGTAACCCGTGGATAAACTATCCATGTACGTCTTACCCCCAGGACTGTGGGGTTCCTCGTCCACTGCACTCCCACGACGACGAACCCCACAGTTCAGGGGGTATGCACATGTATAAATGCCATTAAATGGAATGAGGGGGGAAGTCGTGTTCTTCATGTTCATCAGTTTGGCATCTGCATATTTTATGGCGTATTTTATGACATCACCACACGAATCCAAAACCACAGGCCACATGTATTTTTTTACTTCATATACCTATATAGAGAAAAGCGAGAGCGAGGTACGATCAGAAGAGATGGAGACCTTTACCAAGCTGTACACCGAGCTGAAGGGTCCTAGCAAACAGCAGGATAAGAGTTACTCCGTCATCCCAAGGTTTTACTATAAGGTAGGTGTACAGGAAAGCGGCAACTGCAAGCCACTTCATGCTGTTTGATATTAACATGTCAACTTTTGTCGGGGTGCCAAGGTTGGCTACAACTCGGAGTAGTGTCGGAGTTCAAAGTTCATAACCTGTATGTTAACTGTTAGCATGTTGTGTAATGGCAGTGTCTTAGATCTGTTCATATTTATTGTTGCAGCTTCCAAGTGAGGATGAGGTGTTGCTCCAAAAACTCCGAGAAGAATCCAGGTGAGAATAATTTGAATAAGTTTATGTCACCAAGGATGGAGTTTATGTCTGTGCACGTCACTGTCAATAAGGAAGTATACCATAGTCTGTTCCAATCTGATTTAGCTCTTCCAGGCTGTATGTCTAGTTCCAAAGGTCACTAGGAACGGATGCTAGTCCGTAGCAAGATCCAAGATCCTTTTGAGGTATAGCCATATTGTTTGCAGCATGGATATAAAGTGTTGTCCTTTTTTGTTACTAGGCCTTGCATTTTATCAAACACATGTTGTGGGAAGAGTTTGCTGTTTTTCAAAGTGAAGAGCTCCAAGTTCAGTTGGACTGGAATGGAGTGGACAAGTTTTTATGCCAATATCAAACATGAAGAACACGTATTCCTACAGTATATGTGCTTTCAATATTGCCATTACAGGGCTGTGTTTCTTCAGCGGAGGAGCAGGGAACTGTTAGACAACGACGAGTTGCAAGTATGTACATTAGCCTTTTAGAAGCATGGCAGACACAACAAGATGGCGCTATTTGAAGTGGGTAAATTTGGAGCAAACACAAAAGATTTTACCAACTTCAAATAGTGCCCTCCTGTTATGTCCCCCATGCTTCGAAAAGGCTAACGTATTCCGTACCTTGGATCAATGTATTACTCCATTCTACACTTGCGAACCCTCTTGAAACAATTCTGCCCAGTTGAAATAATTTTGAAGTAGTTTTGATGAAGGTTTCTACCTCTTCACCTTCACAGAACAGTTTTTGGGAGTTTGAGTTTTGTTTCTAAGAGTACAAACAAAAACGAGAGCTTGTGACGCGTGGTTTCAGTGCCCAACTTGAGGAGGGAAACCTTCATGCATTTGTGAGACTGGAATGGACTGGGAAGGTGACTGGGTGAACAGTAGCTCTGATTAATGAGAAAGGCTGCACTGAAGTTGGAGCGATTGGACCGCACATCAGTCCAAATCAAATCAACACAATAGTTAGCTCTGCCTATCAATGATTCATGTACTCTTAGGTGGGTTTCAGTCATGAGTGAGGAAAGCTTGAGCTTGGCATTAAACTGGTTTCTAAATATCTATCCCTCCGTGCAGAACCTGTGGTTTTTGCTGGACAAACACCACACCCCACCAATGGTCGGCGAGGATCAAATGATCAACTACGAAGATTTTCTCAAGGTGGCCACGGAAGCTGGGCCTAAGTGCAAGTAGGTTCTCCCAAATCCAGACCTCAAAAATTGGGCAGGTTTTCTTGCACCATGCAAGTTAAAAATCTGTGTACTTTTTAATTCCTAATTATCCAGAAAAATGAAAATGTATGTTATACTCTGCAACATGTAGTTTGTGCAAGTCAGGAACAGCTTTAAACCTTGAGATTTTTTCTTTAACTTTCTGCTTTTTAAACAAATAAAGTGTAATTTATGAAATTTAACTTAAATCTTATCAGTCATCAACAAAGATGAGAATGTGTTGAATAGTTTCTATCATTTAGTATCGTGTTTTTAGAAATTGGAAGCCCATATGAGCAGTTTCATCTGTGAGCATTTCCTCACAGGTGAATTAAGTTGGTTTCTCCATTTTCAAATAGGTTTTGGATGGCATTTCCTTTTTCTTCCCCCGCCCCTTCAGGCCTTTCTTCACAGCCACGGTCTTTGCCAAGTTGCTGCAGACAGATCCCTACGGCCGAATATCCATCATGCAGTTCTTCAACTATGTCATGCGGAAAGTGTGGCTCCACCAGACCCGAATCGGACTCAGCCTGTACGACGTGGCCGGTCAAGGCTACCTCAAAGAATCTGTGAGTCACATGTTTGACTGACTCCCGCTGTTTTCTGTTACGCACTTCAAAAAAGGGGATTTTGTTCAACGCTCTCTGCAAAATATAAAGGCTAAATTGCGCTTGAAGGAATAAGCTTGACAGATTCGTTAGCTCAAGAGAATGACGATTTGTCGGGATGCTTTTTTTTTCTGTAAGTTTGTAAGTTTAAAATTAAAGAGAGGGTGGACAAAATTGATTTGAAAATGGCTTGACTTGATTTCAGACTGGAAGTCTGGTATTTGTATTGTGATGGTCCTACGGGATCTTGTCGTAGTCTTAACGGGTCTCGCCTACAACACACTACTCAACCATGGGTGTAGACTGCTTTGGTTCTGAAGGAATGCTCTGTCGTAACCAGTGTTTGCATCTTCTTTGTGAAGGATCTTGAGAACTACATCCTGGAGCTAATCCCCACCCTGCCTCAGCTTGACGGACTGGAGAAATCCTTCTACTCCTTCTACGTCTGCACAGCCGTCAGAAAGTTCTTTTTCTTCCTGGATCCAATGAGAACAGGTGGGCTGCAGAAGTTGATATTTGTATGCATTTGTTACTTGACCATGTGGAGTTTGCTAATATTATGGTGTCGTGGATGGATAGGCTGATACTGTCAGAGAGTTGGTTGGCAGGTTTGTGTATTCCTTAAAAGCACGGGAGTGTGCTTCCTTGTATGCTGTCCCCCTGAGAGAGAATAAGGGACTGTTTGGAGACGGGGGGGACGCTAATGGGATCTGAAGTAACCAGTTCAGTCGTGCTTGATGAGTGTGCGTTGAAGTCTGTAGCCAGTCCAAACGATTGTGAGCCTTTGTCTGCTTAGGAGTGCTCGATGGGGGCCCCTCATCACTGATAATGGTGCAAATATTAATTAAAGATCGATTGAAAATGTCACAGAAGTGCCTGCGCTTTGCAGTGACAGTTGCTTTCTTCTCACCTGAGTCCGTAGTTGTGCTTATGGATGGAAGGGTTGTCCTTTGCTTCCTCTGTCCTGTTGCAGGCAAGATCAGGATCCAGGACATCTTAGCCTGCAGCTTCCTGGATGACCTGCTGGAGTTGAGAGATGAGGATCTGCCCAAGGATGCCCAGGAGTCCAACTGGTTCTCAGCACCCTCGGCACTCAGAGTGTACGGTCAGTACATCACCCATGGACCAAATCCGATCATGAGATCGTGCACCAAAGTTGTGGTTGAGTTTATCTCAAGTCCGATGTCATTAGAAGTCAGTCACATGCCATCCAGTCTTAAGTGACAAGCCATTCAAATGAACTGTGATAGAGGCACTGCCTTGGTATAGCTCATCCCTTGTAGCATGTGACCAGACTTGCGAAGTGAGTCTGACTGTGAAGGACTGGACCACAACGTTGCCATTCAATCAAGAAGTTCACGGCAATATTAGAAGCCACGGTGCTAACCACTGTTAACAACGACAGCCCCATGAGGGTTCTTCTGATCTTTAGCTGGCATGCATTAAATTCCTAGTAAAGCACTCCCTTAAATAATTCTCTACCAGCCGTGAAACCTTCATTCACATCCCTTGATTTCCCCTTGTTGATTTGTACATTGGACTTTGGCTACACTTTACCGTTGCAACCTTGGCTGGGAGGGACCCAAGCGTACAATGATCTCAGCCTCGGACATGTCTGTAATAAAGCGGGAAGTATTATGTCCCCTAACCCCCAGGTCAATATCTGAACCTAGACAAGGACCACAACGGCATGCTGAGCAAGCAGGAGTTGGCCCGATTTGGCACGGGAACACTGACTAATGTATTCCTGGACAGGGTCTTCCAAGAGTGCCTTACCTATGACGGAGAAATGGTAAGCAAACCCCTAACCCCCGCACGACCGCCGTTATCCTGATTTTTATATTTCTCTTTCGGAACTGCACTGAACGAGTTTCATTACAGAGGGAAAGAGGGGAAGGAAATTGAAACCTGCTTCATGACAGGTTGATTCAATCATTTTCCAAGACCATGTTTTGTCTTTACTTAATTGCTTTGCTTTCACAGTTTACCATTGTTCTCATCAAGCACACAGCAAGGTCAAACAAGCGCCATCAGTTAACTAGTTCACTGATTCTCAATGCACCATTCCTCAGTGGTAGTCCCGCACTACAAAGGTCTCTAGTTAAACTGCCACTGCACTAGCCAATCCCTGCTCCCTACTGGGCATCGGGACAGGTAAAGGATGTGACCAAGCTTGGCAGACTGATCCTTAATAGTCACCATGACTAATCTCACCATAGCCAACCGGCATGCCCCTGATCAGAGTTGTTTAGACTGGGGTCAACCATGGTCCTTTATTGCACTTTCTCATTATTTGCTTCGTGTCCTAGGACTACAAGACCTACCTGGACTTTGTTCTTGCCATGGAGAATCGGAGAGAGCCCCAGGCCTTGCAGTACTTCTTCCGTCTTCTTGACGTGCAGGGCAGGTCCTATCTCAATGTCTTTGCTCTTAACTACTTCTTCCGTGTGAGTATGTAATTACCAAGGGAATGGGTTTTGTGGAAATGCTTTGGCCGCCATGTCAAAGTGCTGTTGGGTATTGAAAGTTTCTTATCCTTAATATAAAGTTACCAGTGTTGTGGTCAAGTACTGGTAGGTAGCCAGACTTTCACACTCTGGTGTCAATGCATTGGCAATCCCCAAAATGTGGTACCAGGCTAAAAGACTGTCATTAGCTTGCACATCATGTGAACTTTGCATCAGTTATTATACATGTATGTACTTTCACACACGTGATCGTTTGGAATAGTTGGTGAATAAAAGAATGTCCTTGTGAAATACTGGACTACTGCACTGTAACTTGCTTCATAATGCTGGCTTTACTCCAGACCTACCTTGAAAAGGCCAGAGTTTGAAATTTTCCCTGTTGAAATCATTCTGTTGATTGGAAATACTGAGTCATGAATCCAGATAAAGAGTTCAGCGATTCTGCTTCATCTTGTGCATTTTCAGGCAATCCAGGAGCAAATGAGACAGCACGGCCAAGAGCCCATCTCCTTCGCCGATGTGAAGGACGAGATCTTTGACATGGTCAAGCCGGCCGATCCCCTCAAGATCACGCTGCAGGATCTCATCAACAGGTGGGTTGGTTTCTTTTCTCAGGCTGTGATTAAAACAATGCTGAGAAATTTTTTCAGTCTTGAGCATTTTCCGTTTGGTTTCTCCAGCAATCATGGCGAGACTGTAGTCAGCATCCTGATTGATCTGAATGGTTTCTGGACCTATGAGAACCGAGAGGTCCTCATGGCTGAGAACAACGCCACCAATCAGGCAGAGGGCAGTCAGCAGGACCAAGACATGTGAGTGAAGATCTGACCTCAACAAAATAGACGGACTGAGTTGTTCTGAATTAGTGGGCTGACAACTTACCAGCAGTTTGTGTCGTAAACCCGGTAACAAGAGAGAGAACAGACCAAGGCTGTGCTGTGTGCCGGTGGAGATTTTGATCTGCTGAGATCTTGAAGGAAAGACTTATTTGTATGATAGCCAACTGCAGATGTGATGTGGGCTTACAACATGCTGGAAGTCAGTGCTGGAAATATGGTTGGCGCTGTGATGCCTTGCGCTTCACTAGATCTTGAAGATGCATCCTGTGTGGGTGCTTGGTTGATGGGTCACAACCTATTTCAACTTTCCACCTCTGAGGTTTCAGCCAGAGAGGTGTCTTGCACCTTTCCTGAGGACAACATGTAAGCTGTTTTTGACATCCCAATCTGTTGTGCAGATGAATGTCACAGCATGCAGAACTTCAACAATTTAAACTGTCGCTCGTTTGAAGGCAATTTTGGATACGTCAACCGAAGAACCATATTATCTGTGCATAAGATTATCGCATGGGATAGGGGGCCAGGAAGCGGTGTTAATAATGCTGCTTAACATTGGTTCTACTCAAAGCATGGGCCATGTTCAATCGGCAACCATTTGTTTTTTTCCAGTGGTAGAGAAGTCATTTGAATGCAGACAAAAATCATACCGACAGAAGTAGAAAACCTGGGTGTTGCAGGAAAAAAAAAAACAGTTTGAAGAAATTCTGGGTCCGAGTTGGAAATTCTTGTGTCTTCTACAGCTAATCTTAAAAGTGTAAATACACCTCTAGGTCATTGACAAGATGTTAACTTATTGAACCTGTAAAGGCTACAGTCATCGTGTATATCATGTTATAGATTTTTCATTTAAAAACTGATTGTAAATCTGTAAGAGTTTTGCAAGACGTTGTCTGTGCATGTGGCGAGTTTTGCTCTTCACCAACTTGCATTTGTTGCACTGTATAATGTTGTCTGAGGGCTTGTGAAAAATGCACAGGCTGACAGGGGTGGGACTTGAAGTGAACTCATGGTCCTCTGCTTACTAGTGCAGAGGTCTGAATATCCAACCACCAAGCTTGCGGGCTAAGGACAAGTTTAATACAGGCGATTCACAATAGTGCGCCACCAAGAGTTTGCAACACGTTGGCCAATCATAACGTGCCAAATTTGTCAACCCTTTCCAAACGCGCATTGGGTCAACAAATTTTGCGTATTGTGATTGGCCAACGCGTTGCAAACTCTTGGTGGCGCACTATTGTGAAACGGCCGTATTCTATGTGCAGCAGGCACTTTGCCAAGCATCTTATGAATAAGACATTAATTTTCTTTGCAAGGGTTGTTACATATCAGCAGACATTTATGAAAATGAAACCATTTAATTTCTTCTCCACCTTGATTGACTTTCCAAGGTCATCTCAACTGCAGTAGGCACTAATTCAAACCCCCTTTGTAATGACAAGGGCCTCGTATCACACAATCCACACCACAGAGTAACCATAAAAAGACATGCAAAACATATCCATTTTTAAATTTTATTACGATTTCTGTAACAGAGACATACAATAACCCATGTAAACAAATTCTATCCTATGGAAATAAAATGTCAAAGTTTTTGTGAAAACAAAATTGTGTGTACTTATGATATTGAAAGTTGGATGCGTGCCAGGTTTCTGAAACCGGCAACTTGTAATTGAATTCTAACGAGACTTCACTGCACGTCTAACAGCTTGCCAGTCAAACCAAGAAAAAAAACCCAGATGTACACCATATTTATAGAAAATGTATTGAAATTTTTTACAAAATCTTAACAGTGATTACGATGATTAAATCACAATGAACATAATTACTCTCATACAAAATTCCCAAGTACACAGAATCTCGCCTTGGGACGACTCTTGTTAACAATCAAAAGGCTTGCTTCAGATTTTCTATTCTTAAGTCATGTGCATAAAAGGCACGCACAGCTTGCTGGGTTACAGGAGATAACATTGGTTTCAAATCAACAAGTAATATTTACACTTCTGAATATTACTGTAAGATTTTGGTATTAGCTTCATTGCCAAACATTTTGTGGGCTGTTGGAAAAAAATGCAAAAAATAAATGCTGCAGTTGTGCATGGAGTCCATTAATGATATCACACATGCTATAACAATTCAGGAAAACCTAAGATGATTTGAGCCCTTCCTATTGGTCGAGAGTCTGTCACATGGCCGGTCTCACATGGTTCATAAAGCACTGCTCAGTGATCTGGAACATTTTCCGATATTACAGGAAAGTTCAGATTCCTATGAAATCTGGTGCCTTTTCCTATATATTGGTTGTATCAATACAATCTTCACTATGCACAATACTACCCATGTGTGTGCATTTGTGACAATCCTCAATTCAGATTACATTGGCCCATCACATAGTGCACTACCTCACGCACAACGTGCAAGATGTGTGCCAGTCTCTATAAGATTGTATACAACTACTTAAGAAAGGAACATACCATAAAATCGCTAGAGAAGTTTCAAAAAAATCGAAGTAAAATTGTTGAGCAAAATCGTTAGAACGTTAATTTTTTTACTTCTTTAGACTTTCTGACTTAAAGGGTATTTATGAATTATGAAAATGGACACTGGTAATGTCCTTTACCTTCGGTTCAGGCCATTACCAGCAATCTATTCTCTTAATCCCATCGTTAACAAATGTCTAGGACCGGCCATGTACATATTTATTCCTCAAGGAATAACAAATAGACTAGTCTTAGAAACTACCTGAAGACTGACAGAGAAACAAAAGGGCTTTGGGAGCAATTGGTACATTCTTTCACTCCTGTGGCTACAGCAAGCCTCTCTTAACTGTAAAAGACAGAACAAATTATTCACTGAAAAATGATAACAAAGATAAGTTTAATTCCTTTGCAGCCTGCTAATTATTCCTGATCAAACAATACTGATTTGCCAAGTTTCTAAACTCTGTGTTTCTCCTGTCTTGAGTTTTTCTGTGTCCTAGTTTCACATCATCTGTTTACAACCTTCCTTCTGGAACACTAAAATGGTCCCCTTGAGAAATGTATGCTTTTTTTTTGGTATTGTGTTACCAATGGGAGTTGGTCATTCTCAACTTCAAATTTAGTAAATCTGTGAGTTCCCTTTTTAAGCTCTAAATTTTCTTTATCAGTTCTACATCTCTGCACCCAAAACCTTATACCCATTACATTCCATCCCATCACGAGTTCCCAGTCTAATTCAAAAGATGAGCTTTCACACTTCAGATGGAGCGAAGCGAATTCAAATTTAACCTTGTTAAACTTTTCCAAGTGAAAATCGCATGAGTTGAAATCACAAATTCAACCTGACGTCATAGTTTCAGGTTGCTGTTTTCGCATTTGCGGCAAGTGTGCACTGGCCTCTAGAATAGATATGTATCAACAGCAAGTCTCCTGAATCAGTCTGTCCACGGTTCACTAACTGCAATGTAATTCAGCTGATGTGCTGAACAATGCAAGTATGCTCACCGTGCATTTTGGGGGGTTTCCTTCATGGTGTGAGTAAAATACATACATGCATTAGTACATTGCATACTATGATGAATCATAACATGAAGCTGGATGGTTCTCGGCATACTGTGGTTGGGCTGGTCATGCAGTCTGACACAGTTTCAGAGAGCCCCTCAAAGTTTGAAGTGTGCCCGTCCACGCAGCAATGAGCCAAATGGGGAATGTAGAACACATATTCCAGCATGATCTCACCAAGATCATTCTCCAGAAAGTGTCCGCCTTCACAGACCACCACTCCCACTTGACGACCTCTGGCATTCTGCAGCTCTTCTCAAATGTAACCCGCTCTGTGAAAATGAGTCACAACTGGCCAGTGCAACTATCAAGTTAAAGGCGTTTAAAAGAACCTTGCACCATGTAAAACAAAGGAATCCACATCTGTCACTCACATGATGTCCATTCTCATCAGGATGACAAACTGAGTGATACATCAACACAAACAGCTCAGTTTACTCTTTCTGAGGTAAAATGAAACTCAAAAGTGCCTCTGGCGATCTGACTAACTTTCACGAAGCGGGCCACGAATGACAGCGTCTAGTTACTTCTGTAGAAAATTGATGTTCTCACTGTAAAGTTCCAAATGTGACAAGTTTATAGATGCTCCCACAGGACTGGGACTTGGAGTGTGTACCAAGACTATGTGTGGAACTCACTGAAGGACCGGGCGGAATAAATACTGTCTCATTTATTGCCTGAGGGTCATGACCCAGTCGGTAGCCATGTTGACTTCTGGTTTCCTGATCACCAGTACTTTGCTGTCCTCATTGAAGCTAAATTCTACATTGTGGGTCTCTATGACTGCAAAGAAATAAGACAACAGACTGAGAATTAGTCTCAAATTTCTGTGTGCAAGAACGAGTGACATGTATAATCGTTCCAATGCTTGAGTAATCTCCACTGCTTTTGTACAGACACAGAGGCCAAAGCTCATGTAGCACATACGGTCCATTAATGTAATGGCTCTGAGCGGGACCGAGAGAGGGCGCAAGTTTCCTAGCAACAGAGGCTCCTCTGGTGGAAACTCCGCTTTGCTGGTTCACGAATGACAGAGATGCATGGCTTGCGTACGCATCGCCAACAAAATGAATACTTGCCCCTGCTCGAGGCAGACAAGACCATGACAGGAATTTTGGCCCAAATTATATTCCCATGCCTTTCGAACAGCACCACAGGCTTAGGAAATGGGCGCTCGGCAGGGCCAGTGAGATGTTTGGAACTCCAACACTAATGACACTGAGGCAACAAATCCTTAAACATTGCAAAAAGTAGACAAGCTGCTTACGATCTCCAGACAGTTGGATGGAACTCGGCGACTTCTCCATTCCTAATACCACCACCCTCTCTAACCATGATTTAGTCTTGTACCTGGCATTCATATCTAGAGACCTGATTATCAGGAGAAAAAAACACTTGTTACCAGACTGATCTGGGGTGAAGCCACTTTCATCAGTCTTTTGAGGAGTCTAAAACTCTGGCATTAACAGATCACAGATGTAGTTCTTATTTCAAGAGAGAAATTTTAGAAGAAATTGTGAGACCCTTTTATTTTAAAAGTGGACTTAAAATTCTCAAAGTTATGGGGGAATATGATATGAAAATTTTGCATTTATTTTCAAAAGCCCACGAGTGTTTGAAATTTGCAAAATATCATCCCTGGGTATGAGACAATACTGCCTCATACCCAAAAGAATTAGCAGTTTGTACGCAGGACTGTGGGTGTCTGAAGCGGCAAGAATTGTGGGTGATTGAAAATTAGCAGATGTGGATGGACGACTCATCTTGCCTTTGATATACATATTCTCGATGCACTGACATAAGGCAAGGTGACCAAATAATACATGTACCTAAACACAATCTGTCCAATCAGATTAACTGAAAGTTAGCCTGAACTGGCACCCTGGAATTTGTGGGCACCGAGTACAGAGAAAAAAAATACCAAGCTATGAAGTACCAAAGTGAATATTTCACGTGCACAATTATGTGTGTAAAAGGTATTCGTGTAAGAACCAGCGCGTGGTAAACCAACATGCGTGCGTACTCCATTCCTTTGCACTACCCTTTCTGATTCAAAATGACGTCAAACTTCGATACTCTTTAAGTCTTACCTTGATTGAATGACGTTGTTTTGGAAGCTAATGTGCTTGTACTGAAAGAACCCTGACTTGAAATCCAAAGAATGGCCGTCGTCCATGTAGAGCTGTCCAGATGCCTGATGCTGTATTACATCAAAACAAAAGGTGGAGAGGCATGATATGTCTAAGTTAATGCTGTATCCCAAACGGTCTTCTAGAGCTATCACTTTATCTGTTGTCAGCGCTTCATTGTGGGTTCCAATGAGCGAAGACCTAAATCTAGCTCTACACAATAGATCCGGATGCAGCCTAAGACTTGATAAGTTGTATGAGGACTGATGGTGTGATGATGGGTATTCTATTGCATGAGGACTGATGGTGTGATGATGGGTATTCTATTGCATGAGGACTGATGGTGTGATGACGGGTATTCTATTGCATGAGGACTGATGGTGTGATGATGGGTATTCTATTGCATGAGGACTGATGGTGTGATGATGGGTATTCTATTGCATGAGGACTGATGGTGTGATGATGGGTATTCTATTGCATGAGGACTGGTGGTGTGATGATGGGTATTCTATTGCATGAGGACTGGTGGTGTGATGATGGGTATTCTATTGCATGAGGACTGGTGGTGTGATGATGGGTATTCTATTGCATGAGGACTGATGGTGTGATGATGGGTATTCTATTGCATGAGGACTGGTGGTGTGATGATGGGTATTCTATTGCATGAGGACTGATGGTGTGATGATGGGTATTCTATTGCATGAGGACTGATGGTGTGATGATGGGTATTCTATTGCATGAGGACTGATGGTGTGATGATGGGTATTCTATTGCATGAGGACTGATGGTGTGATGATGGGTATTCTATTGCATGAGGACTGATGGTGTGATGATGGGTATTCTATTGCATGAGGACTGATGGTGTGATGATGGGTATTCTATTGCATGAGGACTGATGGTGTGATGATGGGTATTCTATTGCATGAGGACTGATGGTGTGATGATGGGTATTCTATTGCATGAGGACTGATGGTGTGATGATGGGTATTCTATTGCATGAGGACTGATGGTGTGATGATGGGTATTCTATTGCATGAGGACTGATGGTGGGATGACGGGTATTCTATTGCATGAGGACTGATGGTGTGATGATGGGTATTCTATTGCATGAGGACTGATGGTGTGATGATGGGTATTCTATTGCATGAGGACTGATGGTGTGATGATGGGTATTCTATTGCATGAGGACTGATGGTGTGATGATGGGTATTCTATTGCATGAGGACTGATGGTGTGATGATGGGTATTCTATTGCATGAGGACTGACGGTGTGATGATGAGTATTCTATTGCATGAGGACTGATGGTGTGATGATGGGTATTCTATTGCATGAGGACTGATGGTGTGATGATGGGTATTCTATTACACAATATGGACGCCGACGAACAGAGTAAGCCTGTGTTTGAATGACCATGCACAGTGGCGACAGCCACACTTATTAGCTCACTGATTGAAGTACTTTAAGAAGGCTGATTGTTTACTTTGGTATCCAAGGCAACAATGAGCGTGTAGGGATCCTCGATGCCCAGGAATGAGCAGCGGCGCACTCTCTCCTTGCGAGGGACGATGGTGCCGCCCCGTTGGAAGACTGGGATCTGGTAGACACAGAAAGAACAAATCATAAGGATGCAATGCCTGCCCTGTGGCCATGTTAGGAAACTCACAAATTGTCATCTTCCAAAACAAATACCGGGTTGTGGCAACCAGGAATAGACATCATGGTTTCTCACTGTAGAATCTTCTGCCGCAAGAGCCTTTGGCCATTTCATGAATGTTACAAAAGTAGACATCACAGCAAACCACATGATAATTTTTACTTAGTAGAACTGGCATGAAACAGTCAAATGAACTAAAGCAAGAACTCACCACATGCACATAAGCCTGACACATCTAGGCAGTGAATTACACTTAGCAAACTTTTCCTGCTTACCAGTGAACATCGTCACAAAAACAAATTAAACTCCATAGTCGTGAAATATTTCACATTCAACAGCTTTGTTACTCTTTTACTGTGGTATCAGAAACATGTTAGTGAAAATCCCAAGAGGAATGTATGAGACGAGAGTCAAAATTAAGTTCCCAACAGAAACAGTATCAGAATGGGTTACTGATGGACATAAACCCAGCCCATCAGGACTTGACCCTGATATTTGTCAATATGCATATGTCTCAAGAGTTTCTGCTCAAATACAAATTCTGTCACAGCTCTACGGACCATGTGTACAGAGCGAAACTCCCTAAGCCAAAATGCTGACCAACATTCTTGTTAGCTTCATCCTCTTCTCCATCTTTACAAGATCCCTTCCTCTCATACCAATGTTTATTACCGATTTGTACCCATTCAACTGAAGAATATATAACTATATCTTTTATTACGGAAGGCCCACTGCACATACCTTCTCAAGATTCACATAGATGGTCTGTGTGCTGGGACCAGTGTATTTCTGTGCTGTTTTCACGTCATACCAAATCTGATGAAATAACGGTAAACGCTTATGAGGGGGGGCTGATATCAGTGTCAATCCAACTGTCATCCAACCATTTGAAAAACGAGTAAGTTTGTAAAAAACTGATGAAAACTAAACACAGAGATCATGAGATGCATACTAGAACCACTTCAGCACTGATTTGTTTACAAAGAACCTGTTGGACAGAACAGGGTTTATTCATACATAATATTTGAACCTGAAAAAAAAAAGATGAAGTTCCCTACACTACGTCTAAAAGTATACAACTCCAGCACAGGATGTTAAAAATGGAGGAAATGATAGGAAACGAAAATACAAAGTCCAACATCCTATCAATGTAGGAAAAATATAATTTCTGTACAGCACTGACTTTGAAGTACTGCTCGTCGTTTTGTCTTACACTACAGAAAGGATAATCTTACCGTATCTTGTCCAGGAAAGTAAACACTGACAGAGCTGGCACCTTTGCTGGTAACGGGCTCAACGAGGAGGGAATCACCTTCAGAAAGGGAACAAACATAGGGGAATGCAATTTATTAGGAAGGGGAAATTTGGAGGTTCAAAGCTGGGACTCTCGACACATATCATCTATGCATATTCTTGAATGCATCACAGGGACATGGCAGTTGTGATAAGTCACAAATTTTTTGTCGGGCAGATGTCACTTTTTATTGGGTTTTTATTACTCCAAACTGACATATACATGTATTTATAAACTCTGCGTACTCAGTATTATTCGAAAGAAAGTGAAAAAACGTCACAACCTTGCTCGGGTGGGACTCCGACTGAACTTGCCGGCGTTATCTGATCTCTGGTTATCACCAAGGTATACAGTGATAGCACAAGGGGATCTTGGACCAATTGTTGAGGGTGCTATGTAGCAACTGTACAAGTACCCTTCATTGGCAGATCAGGAGGGCGGAGGGGAGGCAACATGGGCCATGCCCGCCCCCCCATAAAGGGGACAAGAATTTTTTCGGTTTTGAAACATGAGAGAACGGTAACATTTGTGGGCTTATTTCACTTCTCTTGATGCTCAAAGTGAGTAAAAAGCCTCTACAGTTAGCCTCATCCCTAAGAAAGGTCATTAAAGGTTACATTAAGAAATATCCTAATTTTTTGACCTCCCAAATACAATTTTGGCCCTCGTTCCAGAATTTGGTTCTGGATCTGCCCTGAGTCATTCTTGAAGATTTTTAGGCCTACAGACTGTTTTGATGTCAAGAGACAAACCCTGATATCATGAAAAAGCTGCAAAATGGAAAATTCCCCATTTAGTGTGGAAATGGCCTTACTGCTTCAAGAACAAACTCCTTGGCTAGCATCGTGACCTGTGCTTATACTGTAACAACTACAGAAACACTTTGATTTTAGCAGAATTTTAATGCCAAAAGAGGCAGGAAGAAGTTGGACGTTATGTTTCTTGGAAGTCACTGAGAATTCCATCGCACCTATCATGAACTGGTCCTCCATGGCGAAGGTCTTGGGATCATCAGGAAAAGCCAGCCACATTGGTCTGTGGAAAAGTTGGCAGAAACAAGGAAAGAATATTGTCACGGATTGAAGAACTTGATGCGCAGGGTGGGGAGAACTTATGCAATGGATTGGAAAGCTGAAGAGAGGAGAAATTACAACTCGCAACCTCCCACAAATGACCTTCAAGAGAAAACGGTGTCAAAACTCTTCACATTGTTGTATCCTACAAATCAATAAAAACACGTCATCTTTCAACACAGATTAATCAAAACTGTAAAAAATGTAAACATTGGTTTTAGATCTTCCTAAACTATTTATGGTAGCTTGAAACATGAAGTGGGCGTACATTATAGGTGAAAATGTGAAATAGTCAGGCATAAGAAGTTTTAGGAGTAGTGAGTAAACTTCAACTCCATCTTCCTAGGCTTAGGAAGCAGAATGGACACAGCTTTGATTTCTTCCCAATCTTCTACTGCTTCGTGAGAGGGATCCTTGAGGGTGTGACCACTGCCTCAATCCTGAAACTTTCTCCGGGAATAACTTTCACTATGGTCCTGTTTGTTTCACATGGATCTAGATCTTGATCAGTGATCCTACTGCCAGTTCACTCTCTCTATTACGCAAGTTATGGTGTCAGTGAACAAACGTCGGATTACTGATTGTGATCCGGATCCACGCAAATCAAACGGGCCCTATGTGGAGACAGTGTGAATGATATCTTGGAGCAGTGCCGGTGACTTCTAGTATGATCTAGGCCTACGTTTATACAAGGCTGAGCATTGCACACAAAGTGTGGCCAAGACTTTGACATGATGTATCCCGGCAACTCGGCCACACACATGTTCTTTACACAGCCTCAATCCTCCAAGATCCTCTGAAACCACTTGGAGGATTTGAGACCACTCCTCAATCTCTCATGACTGGCTCACCTCATCACAGGCTGGCCAGTTTTGGACGCCTTGTAGAACGCCGTGTACCAGTACGGCAGCAAGGCATAGCGCGTGCGGATTGCCATCCTCACAACGTCCATCATGTTGGGTGGGAGAAGCCACGGCTCACGGCGCTTGGTGTCCAGATGGGCGTGTGCTCGGAAGAAGGGTTGGAAGGCGGCAGCCTGGGGCCAAATCAGAGTTTTGAATTTAAAAAAGAATCTAAGCTCTATGTCTGAAAAATCTCAAGCACACTGCTTTTTATCTCCCCTCTATCTGCGCATGGAACTGTGTGGGCTTGGTCATACTTGATATTTTGTGCACAATTTGGGTCGCACGTAATAGCTACGACACATTTTCATAACAAAAGAGAGAACAAAAATTCCGAATATTCTGTTTTTTCCCAAAACAAGTTTGACACCCCTCCTCCCTGAAAATTTGGTTCGAAACCTAACCATGCCGAGGTGGCAAAAGTGTGTGTTAAAACATCATCTACGAACTCTCCATGCCAGAGATATAGGAAGGACATCACCATTGAACTCGCAATTTAACTAATACAACTAAGGCCCTAGCGGTCAATAAACCAGCAGATTATAAAACTATTTTATAGAACAATGAGAAGGAAGTTAATTCCTTACCTGATACCATCTAGTCAGTAATTCCGGTTCGGGGTTCTTGAAGAAACCTCCAACATCGGCTAACATTAGAAAAAAAAAAAGGCCCATAAGATATAAGAACAAGAAATTTCAAACAAGGAAGAACTAACAATTACTAACGAGATTCATACCCAGTGAGCAAGTCTCAATAAAAAAATTCACAGAGCTGCTTTTGCTTACCACCTATGAACGGGATACCAGCTATGCTGATGGAGAGCAACATGGGCATGCTGATCTTGAGATGTTCCCAGCTCGCCTCATTATCACCTGTCCAAATAGCACCTAGAGCAGAGGAGCAAAACAGTCAGGAAGCCGCTTGGGACACGTAGTGCCTACTGTTCATGCTAGCTCTTGTTCCATTAGCATTTTTCAAAATCCAACAAAGTCTAAATCAGCACCTCAACAGAGACGTAGAAATCTTGTCAAATAACTAGGTGAGATTTTGAATATGAAACAACTGCAAAAACGTTCGTCTGTCCATGCTCGCCTTACTACTCACGAGTAAAGTTATGGCTGGATTTTTGATGGACTTAATGCCCTGTTCATTACTTACCTTCCACACAGGGCAAAGACCCAATCTGAAAATCTTCCACATTCTGTTTCAATAATGGGCAGCAAAGTTAGCCACGTTTTCATCATGTACGTGCACTCCTTTATTTCACGGTCATAGGGTCAATTGCAACAATGGAATCTGTGTTCTTCTGCATTCAAATGACCATTGCTTCCGTTTTAAGTGAGATGTCAAAATTTGTGGAAGGACATGTCAGTTTGTAGGTCCCAGTTAATTATCTTGTTGGATTCTACGAATAAACTTAAGGATCCCACCAAAAACGTTGACACTATCTTTCTGTGGTGTGTCCATTTTGATATGGAGAATTGTTGCCCCAAACATTCCATTCTTTACCATATTTCTGGCTTCCTGTGAAGAAGGCCCTGGACAAGACAAATGATCGCTCCTTCCCATTGGATCTTCGATGTTGACCATCAACAGTTGCCATGTGCTAAAAGATGAATAAGTGAAACAAAGCCCAGAAAGCAGCCTTATATTTAATCATACCAAATTTCAATTACCAAAAATTGATGAGATTGACACGACAGAGGAAACTCTGAGCCTCCAACCTAGAAATCCATTTTTTAAAAATAGCTAACTGTGGACGGAAGATGTGGGAACTTTTTAAATTTTGGCACACTTCAGAAAAGATTTTATAAGTTTATGTTCATTCACTGAAACAGCCATTTCAGTGGTGGGGGGCTAATGATCCAACCCTTCCCTCACCAGCATGCAAGAAAGCATCTTGGAAAAGGCAGCAACAAGATTCTACCCACTTGTGAATTGCATTATTTAGGCCCTAAAGTTTACATTTCCCAAAAAGGCAAGATCAGCTGAGACTTTCTGGCTTCCCGCCACACATCTCAAAAGTCATCTGAACAGTTTTGTACGACATTTCTCAGTGCAATCTCATATGAGCATCCACTGAGTGACGTGTTGCAACCGGCCGTACGTAGAGGCAAAGTTAGACAGACTTCTCGAACTTAGTGTGTAGGACAAAACCAAATGAGGAATTAGCATGGTTGAATGTCAGCCGGAGGTAAGGCAGGGTGCGCGAGGCTTTCTAGCCCATCAGCCATCGCTCATTTACACATCCTCTTGTGAACCTCTGTGTTCAAATTATAATTGCCCATCCAACAGCGTTTCCTCCTGGGAGATTTTCTAACATACCACATATAGACCATACAAGTTGTGCACGTCCCTGTGTTCCCAACCGTCCTGGTGAATGGCATCCTTGTGCATGGTCACCTCTGGACCGTTGAACACGGACGGCTCGTTCATGTCGTTCCACGTGAACAGGTGGGGTGTAGAGCCCTTGTAGTTCTCCAGGGACAGCTGCTCCGCCCACCAGTTACGGGTGTCGGCCCGGGTGAAGTCGGGATAACTGGACGAACCTGAGTTGGGCAAGGTAAGTGTTCTAGAAGTTGTCAACTCCTCCAATCTGACAGTGAAACTCTGTGCGACGGCAAAATGTATGACAACGGTTTCACTGTTTTGGAAGGCAATAACTAACACACACTAAACTCTAATGCGTCCTCGATCTTTATTCAGCATTGAGAGTTTCTCTACATAGCGGGCAAAATTTGCTTTGTTTAGTGGGTGTGTGGGGAGGAGGGTGTTAGAATACTTTGAATAGCATAATATCATGCACAGTGTCTGTGTTGCTGTTTGCCTTGGTGTGATGCACTGATTAAGGGGTTCCGCATATACAGTCCTTTACGACAAAATAAAATACAGAGTTGTAAGGGCCAGTGTTTGTTACTACAGGTATTAACCTAGCAGCCTTTCCCTAGTGGTTTTACATTGTTGGCATGAATTGAACACTGTATCACTTGTTCTTCAACACCATGCTGGCTAAAAAGCCTTCTGCACACTTTTTTGATGGTTGGAACTTGTGTGCTACCCAGGTTAAGTCTTGTTAGTTGAAACTTGTGAGTGTGTTACCCAAGTTAAGTCTTGTTAGTTGAAACTTGTGAGTGTGTTACCCAAGTTAAGTCTTGTTAGTTGAAACTTGTGAGTGTGCTACCCAGGTTAAGTCTTGTTAGTTGAAACTTGTGAGTGTGCTACCCAGGTTAAGTCTTGTAAGTTGAAACTTGTGGGTGTGCTACCCAGGTTAAGTCTTGTTAGTTGAAACTTGTGGGTGTGCTACCCAGGTTAAGTCTTGTTAGTTGAAACTTGTGAGTGTGCTACCCAGGTTAAGTCTTGTTAGTTGAAACTTGTGGGTGTGCTACCCAGGTTAAGTCTTGTTAGGTGAAACTTGTGAGTGTGCTACCCAGGTTAAGTCTTGTTAGGTGAAACTTGTGAGTGTGCTACCCAGGTTAAGTCTTGTTAGGTGAAACTTGTGGGTGTGCTACCCAGGTTAAGTCTTGTTAGTTGAAACTTGTGAGTGTGCTACCCAGGTTAAGTCTTGTTAGTTGAAACTTGTGAGTGTGCTACCCAGGTTAAGTCTTGTTAGTTGAAACTTGTGGGTGTGCTACCCAGGTTAAGTCTTGTTAGTTGAAACTTGTGGGTGTGCTACCCAGGTTAAGTCTTGTTAGTTGAAACTTGTGGGTGTGCTACCCAGGTTAAGTCTTGTTAGGTGAAACTTGTGAGTGTGCTACCCAGGTTAAGTCTTGTTAGGTGAAACTTGTGGGTGTGCTACCCAGGTTAAGTCTTGTTAGTTGAAACTTGTGGGTGTGCTACCCAGGTTAAGTCTTGTTAGTTGAAACTTGTGGGTGTGCTACCCAGGTTAAGTCTTGTTAGTTGAAACTTGTGAGTGTGCTACCCAGGTTAAGTCTTGTTAGTTGAAACTTGTGAGTGTGTTACCCAGGTTAAGTCTTGTTAGGTGAAACTCGTGAGTGTGCTACCCAGGTTAAGTCTTGTCAGTTGTATCTATAAGTGATGAGGTGGAGGAAACAAGTTTCGAACATGGGGAAGTAAGTCCCACATATGCGCACAAGAAATCAGCATGATTAAAGTGCCTCATTAGTTGTTAACTCTCTGACACCTGACCCAAGTACCACATCAGCTGCATTCACATGTGTTACTCTTGGTACTTGAGGTTGCAGGAAAATTGTGGTTTCAGTGGAGCAACACCCCTCCATTATTCACTCAACACAAGTCACTGTTATTATTTATTCATCGGTCAGATGGTCCTGTCCTATAGTCAACCCATAGAAATTTTGAAACGAGGCCTTACACTCCTGCTGTTTGTGTACTCAGGAGTGTACTCGTGTTAACAGAAGTAAAACACTAGAGCACAGCCTGTGATTCCCAATGTATATTAACTTACTTATGCCTTTAAGAGAGTAACGCATACTCTGTCACCTAATCTTCAACCTGAGTTTCCCACGTTCTCATTACTGTGTTTGTACCCTGACATTTGCACACTGAATGTTCAATATTTACAAATTATCATACAGTGAAGAGTGCCCAGAGACTGATTTGCAAATGGTGAACGTCATCTAGTCAGGGGTTTAGATAATTTTCTTCAAGCCGTGAGTACAATACCCACATCCTTGCTCCGAGTAGAGTACAGTATTCTTTCGCCCTCAGTATTGTTTAGTACGGTACTCTTCTCCCTGAGAGGGAGAGTACTGTTCTCCCTGAGAGGTGGAGGAACTGAGTAGCCATATTATGAGAGTTTGTTCTTTTGCCTTAATAAATATAATAATACTTGTTATTTCTCTTGAAAATACAGTAAACATACGGTGCTTAGTGATAACCATGAACTCATGACACCGTAGACAAAATCACATAAGTCCGTATCGGCCCGCGTATGACGGCAAGTGTGAGGCTACCATGTTGACCAGCTGCCGTGCGCACACGTGTGTGCCCAGCAGTGGCCATTCAGACAATCTTGGTGCATTTCGTCACTCGGCGGTCAAATGCGCTCACACTCAATCTTTCTAAGGTGTTTCATACCTAAATTGTCCAAAAATGATACCTAGTTTCTTTCAGATTACCGGAAACCCTCTAAAAACACCATTTCAAAAATGCCCGTGGATCAAAGCATGCAGAAAACTTCGTGTTTTTTGATGATAAGTTTGGGCAACTCAAACTCTATCCATTTGTGCAAAAAACAATGAAAATAGAGGGGTCCTTGTGGGCTAGAAATCAATCAGTCTTCAGGAAGTCTGGTGACCAGGTTTTTGTGCACAAAAACAATCCATGCACGCAACACATGCAGAGTAGCCCATTTGGTTTATAACACATTTCATTTCTGGTCTTCCCCGTGGATTCGGGATTTTGTGAATAATTTATCATGGTGATGCACAGAGCAGCGGGACAAGCTATACATAGACAAACATGAACAAATTGGTTTCAGCAGCATCTGCTACAAACGTTACTCTGTTGGGCAGGGCATAATTGATGAAATATGAAAAACAAAGAAACTTATGGTATTCTTTCTCAAGTAGAAATCACTGCATATTTTACGTTCTGCATGAGGTTCTGCAAGAGGGTTTATGCTGTGTATTTTGACTAAATTTCCAAGTCAGGAAGTGTGTATATGCCAATGCGCACATTATCTAAACCCCTGTCTGGTGAAGTGATGCTACATGTCTCCATTCCAGGTTCCCATGCATACCCGTTTCCCCCACCACGCACAATACCTACCGGGCCAGCACCAGCCTTCGTACTCACTGCCATCGGGATTCTTAATCATCAGGTCTAGTTTCCGGGCTTCTCGATACATCCTATAATTGTCATCTCTTTTGAGATGCGGGTCGGCAGAGGCTACAAACTAACGGGGTGGGAAGGGTGAGGAAAAAGGGGAGGATTTCAACAACTCGGAACAATCAACGCGAGCAGAATACGTACCTGGCCAACACCAACCCTCATATTCATTGTTGTCGTGAGTCTTTACTAAGAAACCATTGTCAACGGCTTGTTTGTGCAAGTGAAATCCAGAATCCTTCTTGAGATGAGGATCGACAATGGTCACCATCTATGGAACAGAGTACAATTCAAGGTTCTTTCGACAGCAGCAAAGAACTGCAGACGTGTTAGCAATAGCTAATTAAAACCTGTACCCCTCAAATGTGAATTTTTTAAAAAAGTAAGGTCGGTGATCCATAAAATGACTTTAAGAGAGTAGGCCAATCTAGTAAGCCCCACCCCTGCATCCCTGAGCAATAAACACTCCTCTCTTATGTCAATATGCACGTTCCAGCTGTACACATCATACAAGAGTAAAAGCTCTTGGACTTTTGTGCCATCATGTCAGTCACAAATCAGGGAGCTCCGTGATTGATAGGAGCAACGTAGGGCTGAGCGTAATGGTCTAATCTATCCTTCGGCCACGAGGCATCCCATGTCCTGCCAAACGGCTCATTCTTTCTGCTTTAAACATTTGTTCTGTACCATTCCACAGTGAATCAAAGCAATTTTCGTCCAAAGAATTTGGACAGTTTCTTTATCATTTAGCTCTACCTTTCTTCCCTTGGCTGCGACTTGGTTCTGCATTTCCTCAGGATGGGAAAACTTGTGTGAATCCCACGTCATATACCTAGCAGGATGAGGAAAAAAAGTTCGCCAATGACACGAAACAGCAAAAAAAAGATGCCAAAACCTGGAACCTTCCTGCAGAAGCATCTGTTACAAATGCCGTCAGTACCCTTAACATTTGCACAGAGTATCTGCAAAGATATTAAGAGGTCTCAGATTCAGCGCCAAGGGCAAGACAAGACAAGGGCTCCTTACAAGATCAGGATATCTAGATATACGTCGTCATGTCCATACCTTTTGCCATCCGTGTGCTCAATATCAAGCCAGATGACATCGCAGGGGATGTCGTGTTCGTCAAACTTGGCATCCACACTGCAGAAAAAGAACAAGAGTTGATTTTGTTTTTTAAATGTTTCAGAACTCCAAGTCTTCAAATTCTGACAGGTCTTGGAGGATTGAGGGCGGTAGATTCTAGGTACCGTTCCTTAACGTGGGCTTCCAGCTCCTAGAAACTTACAGTACAAAGAACATCTGCACAATTTCCTGTAGCTAGGACTTTGAAGGGATTCAGTCAGACTATGGGCAAAAGTTCCCAAGGAGATGCAGTTAACCTTGACCCTAGTCGACTTGGCACACTTACATGCACAGTGAACTGGATAAGCATCCAATCAGATGCTATTTAGTTTTGAGCATACTCCAAACACAACTGCACGAACAAAAGCATGCATACGATATGTTGGCCCAGCAAGACATAACAGATTGCCCTCTCTCTATTGTCCACTCACTCCGACCACATTACTGTGGCATCCAAACTGTGGAGTTGAACTGAACCAACACGACGGCCTAGTACAAGGAAAGAGGCATTTCTTTTATGCGACTGACCTTTTCACGTCATCCTCATCATTGTAATTCCAGCGACTCTGATGATATGCAATGGCAAACAACTGGAAAAAAGAGAGAACAGAAACAGTAAATTGGTATCACACAACTGAAAATGGCACTATGGTGACGAAGATTCTGTCGACAGTAGGCCTGATTATTATGAACCCCTCGTTCAAATAATCAATTTCTATTTGACCCAACAGATGACCATGTGATAACAGAAGCTGCTTCTCCATGTTTCACATGAGATCAAGCAGTGTCAGCCATATATTACAGCCACGTTACTATAGGGGCTCAAGGTTGTCGACCTCTACATGGTGGGCTCTGAAACTGTCTAACACAGGCAGGCAAATGACAACGACCTGAGATACAGCAGCGATACAGCAGCAATACAGCAGCAACACAGCAGCAATACTGCAGCAATACAGCAGCAACAGAGCAGCAATACAGCAGCAACACAGCAGCAATACTGCAGCAACACAGCAGCAATACAGCAGGAATACAGCAGCAATACTGCAGCAAAACAGCAGCAATACAGCAGCAATACTGCAGCAGTACAGCAGCAGTACAGCAGCAATACTGCAGCGGTACAGCAGCAACACAGCAGCAATACAGCAGGAATACAGCAGCAGTACAGCAGCAGTACAGCAGCAACACAGCAGCAATACTGCAGCGGTACAGCAGCAATACTGCAGCAGTACAGCAGCAGTACAGCAGCAGTACAGCAGCAACACAGCAGCAATACAGCAGGAATACAGCAGCAATACTGCAGCAATACAGCAGCAACACAGCAGCAATACTGCAGCGGTACAGCAGCAATACTGCAGCAGTACAGCAGCAGTACAGCAGCAGTACAGCAGCAATACAGCAGCAATACTGCAGCGGTACAGCAGCAGTACAGCAGCAATACAGCAGCAATACTGCAGCAAAACAGCAGCAATACAGCAGCAATACTGCAGCAGTACAGCAGCAATACTGCAGCAATACTGCAGCGGTACAGCAGCAACACAGCAGCAATACAGCAGGAATACAGCAGCAATACTGCAGCAGTACAGCAGCAATACAGCAGCAACACAGCAGCAATACAGCAGGAATACAGCAGCAATACTGCAGCAATACAGCAGCAAATAACAGACGGTGAATTGTCAGTTTGCATATAATCATGATCATTATGGTAGATTTTTATTTTCAGTGATAGCAATAGCAAGCAAACATTTAATCAGTACATAATTACAACCTTATATCAACTCTGCATACGCATACACTTTATACAAGTCACAAACCATTCTATCCCATTCTTTGATGGATTCTAGAATTAAGTATTGCTTTTCATTTTCATTGAGCTGCATTTCATTTTGGAACATTTGAATCAAAACAATAAGTATACAAACAAAAACAATTACTAAAACATCCAAATATTTGAAATCTTGACTCAGCCTTAACAGACATGAAGGCATCTAGATGGATACGCACTTGGATAAAAAGGCACTAAATTTGAAAATGTGGAATTACTAGGAAGGTCACTGACCGGTGGGAACTGCGGCATGCCGGTAACCAAGGCATACTGGTACATGACCTCCTCGGCTGTAGGGCCCATGAAGAAAAAGACATCCAGGATACCACTCTCTGAGAACCAGTGGGTGTCTACCTGAGGCACTTCTGTGTCTCGGACCAAGTCTAGCATCCTGTTGAACATGGACTACGTAAAAAACCAAAGGAAGACTGTTAACACGGGGAGTGGGATCTAACTTGAAAAAATGGCCATGAAGTAGTATTTCTTAATCACAGCAATTCTAAAAATGGGCTCTTTACCGACTCATAACTTGAGTTAACTCACAAGTGGTCATTTTCAAAAATGTGGCTTGTCCGAGGTGTGCTCTGGTCAAGAATATGATTAAGAACAAGCCATGAACATGCATGAGACTATTCAGACTTCGGAAACATCATCTAACCTTGTCCGCAGTATTTGAGCTGATGTCAATCCACGTTTCTGCCGCATTTAGCCACAGAAGACCCACTGTCCTTTCAGAACTGCAAAATTAAGGCACATTATAAGACAAAATTCAAGATAACACAGCACCAAAAGAAGAGTTACTGACAGAGGAAAACTCCATCAGACACGCAATACATAATATTCGTGTTAAAGTCAAGTCCAGTCCATTGTAGGTCAAATTTCACATCTGAGTTTGAGTCTGGTTACAGGCAGTGGGAGATGAATAAAAAGATGTATTCCTTTGTCAGGATTTATCTGAATAGTTTGTGAATTGACTGGAGACCGGATCACTTTGAATGAACTTGAGAGGACTTGTGATGGACTCGTTTTGCAACACCGCTTGGAACAATACTTGGTATTTTTGTTTGCATTGGTGTGATATCAATTGAATAGTATGCTCTTTCTGACAGGGAAAAATTGTTTACAAACAAAAACAACTATCCCTTTCAAAATAAAACCAGCTGACAAAATAGGGGCTCACTCAAATTTCTTTCTTTTCATTTGTCATTAATGTTCAAGTATTTCTTGATTTTGTTTCATTTCTCATATCACAATTAGTATCACCTCTGAGCATCAGCTCTTGCTGATTCCAGACCTACGTGCAAGGGTCTTTGCCAAAACTACTTCTCTCTTGGTTGAAGCCTCAGGTTAACTTACTTGTGTGCCAACATGTATGGTACTGAGCCGTACAATGCCATTGGGTTGTAAAGTTCGTACTCAAACACATCCAGGTTGTACAAACGGTAAGGGTCGGTGCTCCTGATAAGAAATATGAGGAAAACAAACAGGCTTCATGATACAAAATGAAGTTTTAGGGTTATGATTTCAATGACAGAGTGGTCCACCAGAGGTAACAACTTGCAAATCTTTTAAAAATTTAACAAATTAGCAGGAAATTTTGAAGTACATATCACTGGCAAACAAGCAACCTTTTTTTTATTTCAGACATAAAACTGCTTGGCATTAAACTGGCCTTTCTGTTTTTGTGAGGAAGCGTCAGCAATACTTACACAGTGGTCTTTAGAGCAAAGGTGTCCGCATGTTCTGGTATGCCGTACACATGATCAAACCCAGGAAAGCAGAAGTCCACGCCGACTGACGTAGGACCTAAAAACCAAAAATAATAACCAAGCATTTGTGACAAAATCACCAACCGGTGGATCACGATGAAGTTGTAACACTGCTTTCTGGCAGAATAAATCAGAGAGAGAGAGTCTCTTGAGAGCAGCGAAGGTTGGGGATAGACTTCCTTTAAACCAACCAACCAGTGACGGCGAGAATGCTGCTTATTGGACAAGGATCTTGCTATGGGTTTGTTTAAACAAACAATTGTGCCAAGTTGGTGCACATATGAGTGACAACTCTTTCTATATTCTTTTGTCTGGGGGAGCGAGGCCCTTTTATAGTCATTTGTGTCATTTTCTATCACTCTGAGTGTGCAGATAAATACTAGGTCCATCATGACAACCTGCATACAGCACGACAGGTCTTGCTCCACAAAATTTCAACAATGCTTTATGGGGTTAATACACCATGCACATGCACACATTTTTTTACACACCTTTGGACTATCCTATGTGTTAAGTTTGTAGATTTTGGGTGAAAATTTCCTTTACCCATCCAACTTCATTTTGTGACAAATCGAAGTTGGATGATTTATCGTTTGGAGCAAAAGCACATATGCAGATTTTGCCGCCAAATGTGGCCTCTGATGTGCAGTTGTCACGCCTCGCTGCATTTCTCATAAAATACACTGAACTACATCAACACCACTTGTTAAAGTCTGTGATAAGTCAGCATTTATGAGGATTTCAGTATCTGCATATGGAGCATCACCAGGATTTTTTGGAGGGGGGGAAGAACAGTGTTTTTCCAGAGGGAAATATTTCTGAGGGTAGGGGAGGACAAGGGCAAAGCACTCATGAGCTCAGCAATGATAAACAACAAACAATGGGAGGGGAGAAATCTGGAGGGGTTTTAAGCAAGTTGGGGATTTTCTTCCACTTTTATCTCTTTTTTTCATTCTTATTTTTCTAAGTATTTTCCAGGGGGCCCCCTCGCAATACCCACATATCTGTAAACAAGTAATCCTCAATAACATCAAGGTGGTCAGATTAATTCTTTTCCTCATGGGATCCGCCTCATGGGATCCGCCTCATGGGATCCACCTCATGGGATCCGCATACACTGTATATACTCTATGCTGTAAACAAAGGGATCAACATGCGCATATTGTGTTGGGTCCAAAAGATTCTGTTGCTAGGTACAATAGCGCCCTCTGTCATTCACGCACACAGCCCATTGTCAAAGTGTACCTTTAGGCCTGCTGTCCTTGTGCGTCTTAAATGTCTCCTCCCAATTGTTTGGTTCCTCTGCATCCTGAAAAAGTCAAAAGACGTGGCAAATACACAACCTGGACATTTCTCTAGAGTCAGCCGCTAGTATGCTCTACTTGTTTGGGATAGAAAAAGTTCCTTGTGGCTTGCGAACTTAAGCCGACTCAAAAGAGGTGGAATTGTGTATACCTATCACCGCAGCTACGTTAAGCATGTCACTTGGGTCAAGACGAGTACATGTACATTCCTGAAGCATGACCAGCAAGTAACTGAGGGCGTACTCCCAATCAGACAGAAGCACACTCTTTTATAATGTGGTTAGTCCAATGATAGAAAGGTGAAAATTGACCTGTTCATGCAATGTGATCGAATTTGTAGGACTTGGTATCAAAGGCCCAGGGTGATGGTGTGTGAGTTGGAACACACATGGTTCATTGTGTGCAGTGTCTGGCTTGCTGTACCAATTGTTGGACTATGCTTGATTTTGTCAGGTTTGGTTCTGTTCAATGCAAGTCATCCTATACTGCATAGACCCATCCATGCCATATCACTGCAACTCCAACGAAGTCATCTTGTTGGAGTTTATCAGGTTTGGTACAGTGACCTACTTGTGCAAGCACATAGATAAGAACATGTATCTGTGGGATTTTGTGAGGTTCAGTATACTCCCTAGTGCAAGAGCCAAGGGGGTTAGGGTTAACATGCACACAGGTATAAGAGTGACTGGATTTGGTTTTCATCTTCTCAAGAGGGACCTCTCTCTCACCTCTTCACCTGCTCCTAGGCCCTCTTGCTCTGGTGACCTGGGACTGTGGGCGAGAATACACCAGAAATGAACCTCTTTTAGATTGAATGTGACACTTGGAAACCTCATAGTTAACTTGCATGATTAGCTGTTGCTTAACTAACCACTTGCTGCCGGGTGGATTTTTCTTGAGCAAGACAAGATGCCGGGTCCTTTTCAAGATTTTCCATATTCAAAATTCTTCGAAAATTCATCATTTCATTTAATGGCCGTTTATACCTACATGAAGGACTCTTTGGGTACTACTCTAAAGCTGACAGGTGACCTTCATTGACTCCTGAATATTTCAGCCAGGCCTGCAGCCTTGGAAAAAGAGCCCCGATTGTGCGGTGTTGCATAAGATTCTTTTGTTCCCGAAACTGGCAGAGTGCACTGCTGACCTCTTTTCAATAGGGGCCAGATCTCTGGTGGTGGAGAGCTTTTGTCCCTGGTGGTAATCCACTCATTCTAAATGCCTCAAACCATGGCATACTGTTTCAAAACAAGGCTGGATTATCTCCACTATTGAAAGCGAAAAAATGTCACTAATGCCCAGCAGCTCAGTCTTTTGTGCGGAGCATGGTCTTTTGTTATAAGGCCCAACTCTTTTGTCCCAGTTCCGGGCTCCCCGGCTCTGCATATAAAGCCTATGTACTCGAAAACGGGTTGCCTGGCAGGAAGTGGTTAAGGTTGAAAATTGGCAGTCTAAAAGAATTCATACATCTGTGTGTTGTATTTCCATACTTCTAGTAAATGCACTCTGAAACTCAAGACCAGAAGGTGGAACACAATCTTGAAACAATTTCAGCTCGTATGACGTCATCCGCATAAACAGCAGAAAAATTTTACTATTATTAAAAATTGATTGTGTGGAACATAAGTAGTAATATTTCAATGAGAATGATCCGCTTCTGACTATGGCCACAACAAACTGACAGAAAATAGAGAAGTCCATGCCATTGAACATTAAGTAAAGGTGTGGAACCCTGAAGGTTGTAAGCCTTTGGAAAAATCTACTGGGATTTGTACAGAATTTGCAGGATTGAGAATGATAGAGCTGGGTCCCATTACGAGATGTTACTGTCATCAGAAGGTGCATCAAACATCTGATTTTGTGCCTGCACAATGTTGGACTTTAACAGTTTGGGGAGGGTTCACAGCAGGAAATGCATGGGGCACTTGGGTTACTGCCACACAGCAGGAAATGCAAGGGGCACTTGGGTTACTGCCACCTAAGACTGGTAACAGAGGTACTGTACAGAGAAATTTAAAATGAGGAGCCACCAGCTCCTAGAAAAAAAACAGATAGGCGCCAGGTGATCATTTGTAAAATATGACTGACAAGGTGGGCGATTAACGGGCACAAACCATGGTCTCCATTGGCGATAAGAATTAAACATTTGGTCACATATCGTCATTTTTTAGGCGCAAATTTTGCATCATTGTTTTAGGCGCAAATGCAACTGTTTTGGTCGCACCGTGTAGTGCTGGGTAACCGTAGGCTTGTTCATTGGTAAACAGTTTGTCAGGGCTTGTCCAGTGAATTTAACCCTCTCTTAGATCAGTGCAAACTGAATTTTTTAAGATGAAATTCTTTCTTCCTTTGACTCAAGACGATACAAAAAGTTGAAGGTGATTGAAAACCACAACGATTTTGATGCCAAATTGGCCTTGCAAAAATGGAAACTGTTCATAATCAGCCTTTTTTTATAAGCAAATAAAATTTAAAGCAAAGCAAAAATCGTCCAATCCCAAATTTCAAATAACAGTTTTCAATTAAATTAGGATCGCTTGTTTAATTATGATGATTTTGACTATGTGGCTGCATGGGCTAACAACTAAATTATCTAGTTGTGGTTTGCAATAACATGAAAGTCTATGGGAAATGGCTTAAGCCACTAAAAAAGTGGCTTCCATAGACAATCATGTCATTTTAGCCATAGCCAAGTAATTCGGACATGGCCTGGCTCTTCTTGAACTACTTTACAAACCTCTTTTTTTCACTTTGTAGCTCGTAGTTCATGAGTCCCCTGGAGTTGACTGAGATGACGACATCGTCTTTTTGCAAGAGATCCAGTCGGAGAGGGTGGGGTGTCAAACGGACAGTAACGTCTTGGGGTAGCTTAGCCTCCAATGAACCACTTGACTGGACAACTTTCCAACTGGACATTGAAAATAGAGAATAATCCATAAGCCAGAGAGAAGAGGAACTTTGTAAACCATTTTTCAAGGACAAAAACAGTCAACCTGACATTGGCAATGTCAATTTTCACAAAATTTACAACTTCCCAACTAGGTACAGAAATGCAACGTGTAAGCCTATCAAGTTTTTTTCAATTCTAATATCAATAAACATTCGTGCGCACTGTAAAGAAAACCCTGGCCAGTTGCTTTTTCCAACAAGTGTAGAATGCTAAATTTTCTACGAAAACAAAAAAGGCAGTTCACACTTGTTGCAAGAGAAATACTGAACGCAATCTGGTAAGTCATATCAAATATTTGCACCGTGAATTCACGAAAGTTGAACACTTTTCAGCTCAAACAAACTTTGCTGCAAATGTTTCATGATGTCAAATTCGCTATGAAGTATGAATTGACCATTGGGTACGTGTAACAAACATTCCTTGTTATCAATGAAACCACGAATAGTTTTTAAAGAAATGAAAACTGTGACACAACAGAAAAAAGAGGGCAGCCTGATAAGAAGCAACAGCTTTCACAAATGGACATCAACTCATTGGGATTGCAATATCGTTGCGATTTGAAATCCTTTAAGAGAAGTACTGTAACCCAGAATCTTCGCTGAGCCATAAGTCAGCATTAGAATCATCAGGGCTACAGACATCTTCCTCACCGGCTTTTCTGTAGATCCGGCTGCACCACGTCCGGCACCTCATATCGTCTGTTGAAAGGATCTTTGATCCGTAGCCGGACAATGCTCTGATCCAAGCCAATCAGCTCCAGTTGGAGCTTCCCCCCGGTGGCCGAGTTCAGGACGACAAGTTGGAGGAGATCGTCCGAGATCTTGAGGGTATCCATCAATGCTTCATAGGGAGAGTTACCCGACTTCAAGTCTCGGTTTCGTCTGTGTAACAGTCCAATAAGAATTCAATGATTATGACATGCCATCTCAAGTTTGACACCAAGCTAACCAAATTTGTTGCAGAGGCTACTCCATAAATTTAGTCATAATTTAATTTACCACAAAGCAAAAGAAAGGAGATTTGCAAGCGAGGAGAGCTCTCCTGCATCTGAATCTGCTGTCTAAAGCCATGTCGCTAGGAGAGTTCATTTTGTTAGAAGCAACACGACCGTACTGCTTGCACTTCAGTCATTTGAGAACCAGCAAAGTGCAGTTCCTATCAAAGGAGCCTCGATTGCTGGGAAAACTGTGCCCCTCTTGTCTGAGCTCAAGGCTCATTTCATGTAGTACAGAAACAACATGGATCAAATATTACTTATTCACTTTAAGGGCTGCCAAGATTCTTCCAAATTTACTTAGCAGTTTTGGAGGTTTGGCAGGAAGACGGAGAGCCCATCCACTAATACATGCACATGTACCTTAGACGAGGCTTGTAGCAATAGATTCAACACGCAGTGTATTACTGATTCCTTAACTGTGAATTTCCAGAGAATTCAGGAAATATCTTCATTTTCATGAAAACATGACATAAATTTTAAAATTAATTCCGGAGGTGACTCATAATGCATTACTGCAAAATCAGCGGGCATTATATTTGACCCGAAGGAAGAACTGGACAAGGTTCTCAGCAGACCACCAAAAATATACAGTCTACTACAGTACAGAATGTTGAAATTGAAGGAAATAACAGACAATGAAAGGACAAAAAAGCACCTGAAATCCTACTATGATTTGAGACTATCGTGGCTGCAAGTATTCTTTTCTTTTTTAACTTACTGGCAAAAACTACTCTGGCTGCATGTCTTAAAGTTATTTTTGTCAACAGCAGAGACAAGCATACATCCAACCAGCAGATGCAGAACTAACAGGAATCCTTCCATCATTCTGAAACAAACAATAAAAGTACTAGGGTAATATTTTCAGCACCTTTTACCTTTGAAAATGTGAGATTTTTTAAGGTAAATTAAATTACACTCAGAATATATCCCACTTTAGAAATTACTACAATTTTGCAGTTGAAGACAGCTGGAAATATCCAATACCACAGGCTGAGGGCATGGAGAGATCCGCCACATTTTTTTCCACTTCTATAGTATTTTGAATCTCCCCATCATGCCCATGTCATGATAAGACCATAGGCTACAAAGCAAGGCATTATGAAAAAACTTACAAGATGGAAGAAACTAATTCAGTTATGATTAAAATCATGGCAATGATGAGAACTAAATACACACGTACCAATCACGATACAAATAATGCAAAATGAAGAATAATGACTAGCACTACTACTAACTAGCATGGAGGAATGTTCTTCTAAAATTATTCCTCCAAGTAGCAGCAACAATGAGAAGGAGGAGACCAAAAAGAGCTTGTCGAGTGAAGGTCCCTTTGATAAATTAGGGCCTACAACATTGCAACCCCAGGTCTGACACTGTCTGAAAATCTTGGTAAGTTTCTAACATTAACATTCCTACAAACATGACACATGAAATTGCCATTTCCATTTCGGGCGCACTCAGATCCCACTCTAGTCCACTGTGTGATGAGAGGTGAAAAAGGCAGCGCGATCGCAAGCTCCGCCAGCTCAGCAGTACATGTACACTTGTACATCAACGCCGCGCTGCAGGCATTGCCGATTGGTTATAAACTGCTGGCACAACACAAGTTTGGACGACCAGAGGAAGACAAAGTAGGTCTGAGTGTTTAAATACCACATTCTTTACAGCATTCAAAATTAAATTACGCTGGCAATTACAATGCTGATCATTTAAATTATGCTTACTTCCAAAAATTCCCTAATCTTTGTAATTACTGCTTAATGCACTCACGAGTAAGTCCACGTCGTTTTACGTGCACAGGAGGCTGCCATTTTCATGGTTGAGCTTTCACTGGTATCCATCCACTTTTCCGCATTGCTGCCAGTCAAGACAATCTGGTACATACAAATTGATTTTGTCGCTGATTCTTATTCAAAAACCACGAGGGATTGTGGGTCAGCTAGGCTAACCTAACGCGAGCTTGAAATGAAAGTTACCCAATCACATGCGTTATCGTCCACAAAAATTGCAGTCTATACCAAAACGTGAAATTGGGACGAGCTAATTTGGCACGTGTTGCGGCGAGGCATAAAACTTAATCGCGTTCGGTAGAGAACCAGGGAAAATAGCAATTTTTGTGTTTAGCTGAAACGCAGAACGAAATATCGTATAGCGCCAAAGGCGCTCGCAGAAAGTTCTGCAGTATAATTCTATTTCTACCTCAATGATTTAATCATCATATTCGTAAATAAAGAAAATGTCGTGTGGAGGAGTTGAGGTAGCAAGTGAGTTCATGTTGTGTGGATAGGCCTATGTGCTCTATGGCTAGTGTTAGGCTTGCATATCGAATGTGATTAAGTGACGGAGCTGCATGTACCAGCCTTGTTTTGTTGTCAAGCTACAGTAATGTCATGGCCATCGCGTATCGGCACAGTGCAGTGGGCCGGGTGCTCGATATGGCCCGGGGATGCACTTGCAGGCCGCGCGCGCCGAGCAGAGGCATGCTCGCTCGCCGCCCATAATTAACAGGTGCTGGCTGGGGCACTCTCAAGTGTTGCGTATCTAGGGCTTAGAGTTAGACTATGCCCTAAAAGATATGGCCCAAAGGAACACCCATTCTTCTAGTGATATTGACTACCCTTAGAAATGTGGGGTCCGGCGTCCACCTCTTTCCCCCAGGGCGGACGTCGGGCCCCATACTATAATTCAGGGGGTAGGCCTAGGCGTAGCTTTGACTACGTACACAAAAAGAGTTCCATATATGAACAACACTAATTTTCTTTTAACATGTTATACCAGCCATTAGAACACCCTACAGTGAAATTTAAGTGAGAAAATTCTGAAACATTTACTTCAAAAATGCATAATTTTTTCCAGACATGTTTCATGCACAGGGGCATCAAGTGTTGTCCATATTGCATGCATCCTACCTCTATGGATGGAACTCTTTCTACGTACACTTTTCTGCAGATCTGTAGCCATTGTTCCAGACGTTAATTTGCGCATCCATAGCTTGATGATTTGTGCAGGAGTATGAGATTATGGAATCATTGATGATGTATCCTAGGCTGCTTCCAATTTGGAAAGACTTTGTAGTACGTTAATCATGCCCCTTCCTGAAGTGGCCAGAAACAAAACAAAGAAATTGAATAATCTCGAAAATAATTAGCTTTTATCAGACCACAGCAAACTAAATAACATAGATGGTATAGGCCTACCTTTTATCAAAAATTAGTTGACTGAAATTTAGTCCAGCTAAAATAAGCCACACTAAGCAAGATAATTTCATATTTTAGTTTTATATTGTGTGTTCCCATGACAATAAAACAAAGTTTTTTATTTTTTATTTGGTTTCAGATACCTCTGGGAAAAAGCATGACGGTTATTTGAAGTATTATTGTAAGTGTTGTTTGATTCTGAGTTACAGGCCTTCCATTACCTGTCAACTTTCTTTGAACTTGTCAATTTATTTTTTTTTAAATGCTGTTGTAATTTAGTCGTATTTTAATTGCACCTGCTTGGTACATCAAACTTTACATCATCATTTCAGAGAGTTGTCAGAAATATTCTTTTCTCTCTGTAGTGTTTTTTCTTGTGTTACTTTATCAATCAACCATTTCTTAACTCTGAACCTGACATTAAACTCAGGCCCCTAATTTTTTGTGATAACTTTCTTGACCTGTCCAAAATCTTCCATTGATTTGGATACATTCTTTGTAATTCAACTTCTACATGTATGGGGCATGAGGTTCCTTAATTCCTGGGCATATATCTTCCTCAATCCTGCAGAATCTGCCGAATTTCCCAGGCTCCCAGCAGATTTTGTGGGATCCATGTGGATGTGTAGTGTAACTTCTTCACAGGGGAGTGACCTCTGAGGATTTTACCAGACTTACAAGATTGTTGACCCCAGCATTGTTGGATTGTAGGGGTTTAATTATGAAATTGTTGCTAGTTTCTAGCACTTTGTGCATAAGAAACTAAGCTCAACTTTCATGGCAGTTTCATAACAATTCATCAGAGACTTATTCCCACAGGGTTTTATGGTTATTGTTGCCACACCTTTCATGTGAATGTTTGTTGATTTCTCTTCATGCCTCCATTTCACATTTGTCCTTCACTTCCTTTTTGGTTCTTCTTGATACAGGCGGCCTGATCTTCAAGGGGTGGAGCAGACGTTATCTCTGCATCTACAATGATGGGAGGCTGGTCATCAAGTCCTCCACATCTGACAGCAGCGCCAAGAGCTCCTGGAACATCAAGACGGAATGCCAGAGCCTGAGGGTAGGCCAGCAGTGCACCCGCATCGCCCCAAGGCCAGAGACTGGAGCCGACGTCCTCCTCATCTTTGCCTTGACCATCAACAAGAAGAACCACTTCTTTCAGGCCGACAGTGAGGAGACGCTCATGTAAGAACTTTCTTTTTTTCTATGATTCCCCCCCCCCTGGTCCCTAAGAAAGAGAAAGGAAATACATAAAATGGGCAAAGAGGACAGAATTCCTCTTACAATTATCAGCGGACTGAAATTTTGCTTGGATTGCCTTTTGCCAACCCAAGCCCCCCCCCAAAAAAAGAAAGATAAATGAGGAAACTTTTAACTAGAGACTGGGGGCATTACTTCCTGTTCAGAGTTAACTACATGTAAAAGCTCCCTGTACAGTTGTAGAACATGTCACAGTCTTCCAATGCCAAGGAAATTTGTTCAGAAGTTCTGTTTGCAGCAAATACTTTGAATTGACTGAATCTTTTGTTGCAGAGGATGGTTGAAAGCCCTGTATGAAGTCAAAGGCGTCCAGCCAGGAGTACCACCAGGGCAACAAGCCAGCTCTGTACCCCAGGGGCCACCCATGCCTCAAGGCCCTCCTCCGCCTGGATTCGTCCCAAGTGTTACAGGTAAGACTCCGGCGTCAAGTGTGTTTTTTTCTGATGGTAGATTTGAATGGAACCAAATTTCATTTGTATTCGTTCAAGGAAATGATTATAGTTCTTAACGCTTCAAAAACCGAAATGGAAAGAGTTTTCATGCATCGGGAAGTTCAAGCACACATGTACTTTGAGGTGCTATTTGCGCTGTGCTCGTGTGTGTAAGATCACTTAGTATTTATTTGAGTGAAATGATTTAATTTTAATTTCTGCCCTTATTTTTTTAATCCTCACTGAATACAGGACAGCCTCCTCCCTCTTACCAGGCAAATTCACCATATCCACTTCAGGGGCATGCGCCACCGCAGGGCTATGCCCCACCCCAGGGTTATGCCCCACCCCAGGGTCAATATCAGCAGTACCCACAGCAGTATCCACAACAGGTGGGTGTCGGCCAAGCAAGGCTGATGCAGCAGCCACAACATAGAACAGTCATCGTGAACCAGCGGCCAAGCAACGACGGATTTGCGACTGGCGTGCTGACAGGTGCCCTGCTTGGAGGCTACGGCTACGGCTGGGGGCATGGCTGGGGCTATGGTGGCGGTTGGGGGTATGGGGGTGGGTGGGGCTTTGGGCACCACCACCACCATGACTTTCATCATCACCACCATGATCACCACCATGACCACCACTATGACCATCACGACTTCGGAGGGGATCACGATGGCGATTTTGGTGGGGATTATGGAGGGGACATGGGTGGTGATTTTGGAGGTGACATGGGTGGGGACTTTGGTGGCGACATGGGTGGGGACTTTGGTGGCGACATGGGTGGGGACTTTGGTGGTGATTTTGGTGGGGAATGAAGTCCTGAATGGGGCTACTTGTAAAACTTTCTTAGAAATGATGAATGTACCCGTCTAGAGCTGGGCCCACTTTCATAGTGCTACTTAACTGTTAGCAGAAAAGTTGTACTATGGCAGAAAATCTTGCTAACCCTAAGCACTCTTTCATACTGGTACTTGGCGTGCTTGAGCTTAAAACTGCACTCACAAATAAAGATTTCCATTGTTACGTCACTATGTGAAGCAAATATTTCCATTTCCTCCATGGTAAGCGTGTCTTTTATAGTACCCACTGCATAAGGTCTTCAGGAAAAACACAGAGCCTCTGTATCGTAAAATGGTGTGCTCGCTGCTTAGCAGCGCCATGAAATTGGGCCCTATTCTGAACATTTACAGTATATATGCTAGGGCTCCATTTCCCTGCAACATGGGCAGCATGTTGGTGGAGAGTGGATTTTTGATAATTATCTACCCCGTGATTTAGACTAAGTTCCATGTGTTACAGGATTTTCTGAATATTCATGATTTTTCTTGGTTTTTTTAAGCTTGAGTTTCACATGCATATTATTCAGATGAAAGAGAATCCAAATATTTCAGAGTAGGTATTCAGGAATGTACTTAAAATTTTGTTGCCCAAGGATATCCGGAAAGCTTGGAATAGACTGGGGCCTTACTCGTGAGATGGTCATTTGGATGATGCTCCAGAAATCCATTTATTTGACTCTCTGAAATTGGGAAGAGTCTGACTGTTTTCCTGTCATTATAGTACAGTATGTCTGGATTTACTGTATTCTTAAGAGGCTTGTGTACTTCTGTTTTTGTATTTATTTACATACAAGTAGAGCCTGATTGGTTTATCTCAAGGCTGAGTGTAAACATTGTTAGATGCAAAAATAGCTCATAAAATGTCAAAAAAGGGAAGAACCCTCATTGTGTAATAGTTGTACGTATTTATAGTTTATTTTTCTACAGTTGTGCTGTATAAATCTTTAAACTAAATTGAGACTCTTTCAGAATTCCAAAGACTTGTTTTGAAATTTGTAATGCATACGATGGGCAACATTAAATTGGAAATGTGGAACATTTTGATGTTGCCCTCCGTGAGGAGTTTTAACTGCCCTTGAGTTCTTAAATACTTCATGAAATTATAAATGCAAGGCTTAACACTTCAAGTTTAACTTGATTTCTTTACCTTATTTTAGAGGCTGAAGGACTCAGAGAATCCCCCTTTTTACCATGAAGTAGACGTAGGCAGTAAGAGTATACTGTTTTATGCGCCAGACGTCTGCTTAATGCCAGTCTTGTTTTTACATTGGCTTTTTGCCCGTCATTGATGTATATATATATAAACACTGTATACTTAGTGCTGTCAGAAAACTCGTTAGAGACTCAAACCCACAAGTTCCTGTTGACATTTTACTACCTGACTTCAGAGTTCGTCGGGGCTCCACCTGATTAAGCTTGTGAAACAGCCAATGTAAGAGTTACCACCTGCCCAAAGCAAAGTAACTTCTGCTTTACATTTATTTGCGTGCAGATGCCCATACTGTACACTATTCCCCCACCAAGTCTAGTAAACAACAACAAATTAACAAAACAAATTTAAATGTGGTTTTGAGTCAGTTTAAATAAATCAAATTGAATAGTCCAACATGTGCAGTGTTTGTATGAAAAAAATATATAAATGGGCATAAAGTATAACGTTAGACTGCCAGAGTATTATCAGATATGCACAGTTGGCACTGTGCCTACGAAAAATTGAGGCCCATGAAAAATTTTCTGAGTTTACAAAGATATCATTGTGTACTTCTCTCTCAGAATATTTGATTTGGGGAAAAGCTGCAGACTAGCTAGTATATAACTTACAAGTAGAGCGTATGGTATCGAGATCAATGCAAGGCGCTCCAGCTCCATGTTATTGGTGCTGGTGTCTGTGATACAGTAAGGCCTGTGCGGAATTATCTTGCCCTATGAAGTGAGCTTTCTAGCAATGTAGCAACCGTTCATCCCATGCTGTAAACCTTTTGGAACGACCTGGAGAGGATAGTTTTTCCTACTTTATTAAGAAGGAAAATATGAAATTTTACCATTGGGCATTAACTAGATTTCCCGATCAATACTTTTTAGTTTGTACAATACTAATGATGACACATTGTATATTTTAAGTAGGCAAATGTGGTATGTTTAGACTCATTATATTGAGAAGATTGATATCGTGTGCAAGGCTTATATTTTGTGTGAAGGTGTGCTTTCAAGGAACTTATCTAATGACTTTGCCACTGAATTTAAATTTGTGTTCAAGTGAGAGAAATGCAGGATGTCAAATAAACATTCCTATCATGGCAATTTCTGAAAGTGAGAATCTCATACAGGGAGTTGTTTTTATTTCAAGTGCAGATAAGAGTCTTTCAGAGAGATCCCGGTTCCTTAGCTGATGACCATGCAGTCACTTGGGGTGTGAAATTTAATCCCAGCAAATGTAATATTACTAAAGTTCCGAACTTTATCAGAAGACGTTTATTTCTAAGATATCACAAAAGGAAAGTATTCACTTTGTCATGTGACCCTGCATCCCGGGTATCAACCCCCCCCCCATTTGAAATCAGTGAATAATGTCCGTTGTAATGCAGCTGTCACAAATAAAGATGTCCTGTCTCGGGTGGTGTGTTAAGTATATTTGTCATCCTGACCCACAGACGGTTTAGCTGTCGTCCATGTCTGCCGCGTGGACGACGGACGCATCCCAACAGATGTTTTGTATGGTGAGCTTACCACAGAGACGCAGCCCACAGGACGGCCTGCCCTCCGCTACAAAGATGTCTGCAAACGTGACCTGAAGGTATGCAGCGTCAGCCCAGCGGACCTAGAATCAGCGACACCAGATCGCACCAACTGGCGATCTACTGTCAAGGCAGGGGTCTTGCAAGCCGAGGAAAGGAGAAAGAGTCAGTGGGAGGAAAGGACGATCCCCAGGCGGCAGAGGCTTCGGTCAGCTCCTGTTGCCACCACCATCAACTACCGGTACACCTGCAGCAAATGCCAAAGGACCTGCCGCTCCCGCATCGGGCTCTGCGCACTCATAGCAGGCGCTGTGCAAGTACTACAACGGACTGACCAAGGTGCAGATACTCTGTTGTCTTCCGAGACACACGGATGTCAACCTTCAATGCAGCCGTCGCTTATTTTCTTGTGGTGTACCCTTGAAAAAAAAAGTACACACCCCCAGGTGCCCCGGGACATTTAGCCCTAGTTTAATCATGGAGGTAGCCTCCATGGTTTAATACACCATTTCCCCTCCCTTGGAGCGCACTCTGGGACAAGCTTTCTCTCGACTCAAACAAATTCTGCTTGGTGCCTATATTAAAAAGTGAAAAAACAGCATGTTAATTTATGAGAATACAACGAACGGACTACTCTCCGTTTACCTGCAATGCTGCAACTTAAAGTATATGGGCAACCAAAGTCAGCAGAAAGATCACCTTTGGGTCGGTTTCTGATTTTACCCCAGTTCATTCAAAATGTACGATTGGCCGTCGGTATCCGGTTCGTAAATGTGACGTCGCCTCAGGTTAAACCACACCCACTACATATGCACTGCACATAGAGTTACATGCATTGATATGATCGACGTTTACATGGAACCATGGAAACGGAAGTTTACGCGCAACTTCAGCGATCGTCCAATGGGAGCCTGCAAATCGTGGCGCGTCCACCTTTGTGATTAAGTCACTTACGAACCAGATAAAAGTAAAGAATGATGCAAGATGTGTTAAAAAATCCCACGCAGCTATCGGAACACCACATAATACACATACCACTAAACACTAAAAGACTTGAAAATGCAACCCTTTTCAAATTCAATTAGAGAAATGTCCATTTTGATAGGTTTATCCAGTGGCATAACTCAGTAGTGGGGGGCACCCGGGGATGCAAACACTTTTTCAAAGGGGAAATCTTGCCCGCGGTAAAAGTGTGCTTACATGTATATGTCCACTGTGCTCATGCGGTACAAGTTCATGTACAGTATATGTATGGTGGGTCATTGGAGTTCGGTTGACAGTAATCGAATCCTCAGGAATAACTCATGTTTTCGACTCATCAACCTACGGAAAAAAATCGCGGCTCGCTCACACTTTTTCATCTTTGTGGCGATCTTTCCCTCTGGATTGGAACCGAATTTGCCACGAACGACTCAAAGTGGGATCCAAACCTGCACTACTCAAAAAAAGGTAAGAACAACTTTTTTCTTAATTTGTAATTTTTCTCCAAGCAATGAGTGGGGTCTAGTTCTTTCATTTTTTTGTTTGTCTACATGGTATTCTCGTTGGAATAAAAAAATTTAAAATGTTTCAAAACATCAAATGCCCATTCTCAGCAGTAAAATATCTCATATAAAAAGTATACACAAAATAAAAAGTGGTCCTTACTTGTTTTGAGTGGTGTAATTACGCACGGACCCCACTTGTGGTCATTTTATGTCCAAGTCAATATGCGGACCTGCAGCTTGCGAACTATCCCTGGTTGGGCGACGTTAGTCGTATTGTGCGTGTACACGTACGTACAGGTACATAGGTCGCTTACCCCGTGCGGACGTCCGTACGTGCACGCAGCAGTGAAGCCAGATTCGCCCAACACCTTTGGTTATGATGACGTGCTCTGTGTACGTACCGTCACGTGTTTTAATATTGTCAATAACAATGAATAACGTGACAGTTCCCTCGGGTAAGAAATTCTACCTGTCGACCTATAACAACACAATCAGCTCTACAGTGTAACTGCGCATGGAGGTAGGAAATGTCAGAACTAGTTAGTAATGCTAGGCCCTGATGGAAGATTTAAGATGGAAAAAGTGTCCTAGTATGACTATGAGAACTGCTCTGCATCATATTCAGAAGGTGGAATTGGCGGTATGCCTTTTCAAATGTGCTAGAAATCCTCGTATTTATTATTTTGTATGCGTTATGTGAGGTCTGGTGTATTCTTGACATGTTCGACCTTTCAGTTTTGGATTAGGCCTACATGTAGTTGAAATGTAAACCTGGGAAAGGCCATGTGCAGGCCTGAACCCGGGGTTTCACGGCTCACCGTCCTTCGTGCACCTTTAAGCAGCAGTACTGCATCATGACCATTGATGGTCACATCCTCCATGATGTGACCTATGCCATCACGTCCAGGACCTTTCATTGTAATTGCTGTCCCTTTTGGAATGTGGGAAATGTTGGGGAAACACCAGGAAGTAATTTTGTATGTTGTCGACAAACTCTGCCCTTGTGTTTCATGAAAAATGAAAATACACACTTGGGATGTGGAATTGAAACGTCATCGTTGAAAGATTGCTGTTAGTCTTTGACTCCCTAGGGAAAAAGTTGAGTCTACAAAAAGTGAGTGAAACTGTCATGAATTCCCACCTTGAATAAAGCTCCAAGCAAGAATAATATGCCATTCCACCCCGGCCTGTGGTGTGGAATGACTTGTAGATGTACCAGTTTGTACAATTTAAAGTCAAACCTTGTGAATACAAGATTCTGCTTATAACAAGGATTTTTTTAGATCCTCATTCTTTGTTTATCGTTGTTTTCATTCCTGAATAATAAAGGTTCTGGTTATAACAAGGTAATTTGCCAAGTCCAATGGGCCTCTTAGGAATTAGGTTTGACTATATTATACTTGTGCATTCTGTGGTGAAAAGTTTTGTCATAAATCTAAACTAATTATAAAAATAAAGAAACTCATTTTAGTTTAATAATTATGCTTTGCTTTCTGTTTCAATTTATAATGCAGATTCCATTAAACATGAGGGCTGTTCGCCAAGCATCCTTGCTAAGAGGGCAGTGTGTGGACAGACTCAGCATGGTGATTGTTACCGTTGCGTTGGTTTCCTGTCTATCCTGTGAAGCAGCAGTGCAGACAAAAATGTGTGTCCACTTGGGAAATTGTAAATTTTAAACTCTTCATTTGTTAGTATAAAAGGTTTAAAACTCAGTTGTTTTACCGATTTTCCTTGTCATTATTACAGCAAGAGTGGATTATAGTGGATTTAGGAGTGTTCCATATTTCCCCATTCTTTAATATTGTTTAATATATTTAATATTATTGTAATATTCACCCTTCCATTATTTGTACCAATTTCTATGCTTGAGCACTTTTCATGATGCATGCTGAGGAAAAAGTTACCACATTTTGCCAGTCCGTTGTTCTTGAACAGAGGACCTGGTTCAACCAATTTCGGACCCTTTTTTTGGGGGGGGGTCATTTTTCATCTTGACCTCCCTATTTCAAGACCTCAAATGAACAGTATATACATTTGTGGGGCTTCCTGTTCTTACTGTTTAACAATTCCCTTTGAGGCTCTCCCACTGTAAAATCTTTTTATGCTTCAAAGGGATACAAATTAAACAGTTTGTCAGCATAAAGGTTTGAATTAATGAAAGTTGTAGAATTTGCATTGTTAATGTAAATAATATTTTCCAGATAGTACAGCTTATAATTTGTTGGGCTTTGAAATGGTCGGCCACTTTTGATAACGTGTTTCTGAATCCTGTTAAAAATCGAGATCTTCATGATTTTAAGATACTCCCCAATCTACTGGAAGATTTTTGAGATTTCATCGGATTGAGGATGGTGCAACGCCTAACCAGTGTTACGTACTTCACGACATTCACGTTAATCAATTATTCCTGGAGAATGTGCCATTTGATTTCCACGAAATAAGAGATTTAGGATTTCAAGACTTTTCTCAGCAAAAATGCGATTAAAACAAGTGCTCTTTCCGTGTGAACACACTAGGAAACAACCTTTCTCAAGCAAGAATGATGCTGTTGATGTGCAAGTGACAGTTAATACGAAGGACATCATCCACGTCACAGACAAAAGGTTTCTTTCTGTGGCCTTCACGATAGGGGACTTACGCAAGCACTGGCAAGATGACCACCTTCAGTAAGATTCTTTGCAGTTATCAAGCTTTTTTGAATAAATCCTTTTTAATAGGGGGTCCCTCCATCCCGTATGTATGTATGCCCTAGCACTTTCCAAGAGACCTTGAGAAGAAATCTTCGTTGAGTGGAATTGAAACCATCAACATACGAAAATACTTCAGCAACTTTTAACCAGTGAATTTCATACAAAGGACGTCCTCTTATCTCCCCCCCAGCCTTAACCCCTCCCCCAACCCAACCCTCTAACCCTTTACCCCTCCACCACCCTTAAACCCTCCCCCAACCCCTCCCCACACTTCACCACTCCCCAGCCCTTACCCCTCCCCACCCTAAACCACTCCCCAGCACTACCCCCCACCCTTAACCACTCCCCAGCCCTAACCCCTCCCCCCTTAACCACTCCCAAGCCCTGACCCCTCCCCCACCCTTAATCTCTCCCCAGCCCTAACCCCTCCCCACCCTTGATCTCTCCCCAGCCCTAACCCCTCCCCCACCCTTAATCTCTCCCCAGCCCTAACCCCTCCCCCACCCTTAATCTGTCCCCAGCCCTAACCCCTCCCCCACCCTTAATCTCTCCCCAGCCCTAACCCCTCCCCCACCCTTAACCACTCCCCAGCCCTAACCCCTCCCCCACCCTTAACCACTCCCAAGCCCTAACCCCTCCCCCACCCTTAATCTGTCCCCAGCCCTAACCCCTCCCCCACCCTTAATCTCTCCCCAGCCCTAACCCCTCCCCCACCCTTAATCACTCCCAGCCCTAACCCCTCCCCCACCCTTAATCACTCCCCAGCCCAAACCCTTCCCCACCCTTAATCACTCCCCACCCTTAACCACTCCCCAGCCCTAACCCCTCCCCCACCCTTAACCTCTCCCCTGTACATGAACGCCGTTTGCTTTTCATATCTGTCCCTCTTTTGCTCATATCTATCACAAAGTGCGATGGCTGTTCTTTCAATTTCAAAATTGAATTGGGAAACACCATTTCTGGAATCTGTCCAAATTTTTTCATCAGTGATGTCACTGTTTTCAGATCGGATTTTAAACCCAAATTATTTTTTTGGGGGGGGGCCATCACAGGTCGAGACAACTGCATACTCTCGGTGAGGGTCTGTCTCCTTCCTATTTACGCTTGGGAGGAAGTCGGGCCAATTTTGCATTCTTCAAGCAAACTTCCCTGGATGCAGAGCAACTCAAATTCAAAAATTTTACATTCACAGGTAGGTGTGAATTAATATAATGTCACTTTAACATTTGCTTTTGGAGCAGATTTTTGGGTTTTCGTTACACTTTGTTAACCGCACAATAAACTTATATTACAAAGCAGCAGAACACGTTAAGAGTTACTTAATAAATGAAAATACTAAAGTACATGTAAGTGTTGCTATGGATAGGTCATAAACATTATGAATAATTTATAATGTATTCAGTGGAAAATGTGTTATCATTTGACTACAGTATGAGATAATTTACAAACCGAAGTACTGAGTAGCTTCCAAACATTTGCAGAGAGAATCAGTGATGTGGCCATCTTTACTTTCATCCCTTCTCCATCTCCCATGTCTTCATAGACACCAATCTCTCACTTGATTATTGGCTGCTGTTGTAGCCTCCCTCCCACTTCACCCCCACCCCAACGGGTGCGACAACTGATCTCTTTTTGAGGATGCTCTCTGTGGCCCGTGCATAACTCCAAGGCATATCTTTGGAAATACTGACTTACTGACTTTCTTTGGATCTGTAGGATGGTTTTAACAATAACATGATCTGACTCAGTGGCAGTACAGGTATGTTTGTTCATGGCCCTAAACTATCTATTTTGCTTTCTTTAAGTTGCCAGGATGAGTTGAAGGTCCGTTATGGTGCCTGTAGAGTGCATGTAGTCAACTCTCAACTTAACAAAATTGTTGGGACTTGCCAAACTAGTTACACCGGTTACATTGTTGTAACCAAAATCTCTTTAGAAAAGGACCTGAAAGTTAACACAAAAGGAATTCCAAAACACTCAGGATTTACTCTTTACAATAATGATCTTCATGTCTAGATTCGGCTGTGTACCAGTGAAAAAGTCAGTGATGGAAATGCCTTCCCCCCCTCCTCACCAACCCCACCCTGTCCTCTGTCCTTGCCTGACCAAAAAATGGCAGGCAATTATTGTTTGCATTTGTAACATGCGGGCATTGAACCTAGCTGATTTGGGTCATTTTTCCCTTCCCACTCATGAAAATTGAAAAACACTGCACAAAGTCTTGGAAAGATTGGTATTTCCAAGTTGCATGCCTGTTGTTATCGTCGGGTTGAGGAATAAAGAGACCATCCAAAATGGAAAAGAAGGCACAGCTTTACATTCAGCAGTCCTGTTATAAAACTGAAACAAACAATTCTGTGTCTAAAGAGTGTTCCTAAAAATGCTCCTTTGTGTAAGTGGCATCAGACAATTTGGCAGGGACTTTGTGGGGTGTCAGTCTGTCCAAATTCTTCACATCTCACGTCAGGTTTTTTTGCAACTGTCGTGGTTTGCAGGTCTAATTACACAAGTCAAATCACAACCTATTCATGTGGATCTCAGCTCAGGCCCATTTACAGAGAAGAGTGGTATCAGGAAAGCATTGACAGGGAGTACTATTTTACACTACATGCAAAGTAGAAACCCTCTCGATATCCAACTTGCTGACTTGCTAGGATAGCAATCCCATCCGAAGAATTGAGACATAATAAGGAACCATGTCTGTCAATCTTTATGCCAGAACTGACAAGACCACTGATTAGCCGGAATGCATTGTTGTGTTACGACATCTTTGAAAAATTGCTTGGTTTTCAAAATACAAGTTCCTTGCCCTATCCTTCTGTTTGTCTGCTCTCAGTGCAAACAGGCTTGTAGCTAGGAAACCTCTAGCGTTTGATATTTATAAGTGCAGACTTCCAGTATACATTCATGCTCCACTCCTTAAAGTGAAAGTGGCCCTCAGAGGGTAGGTGGCCCTTTTGAACATTAAGGAAAAAGAAAATAGAAGTTTGTATCATTGACATTGTCAAGTAGGAGTAGGAGAAATATCATCGATGATGTCATGATGGTTCTTTGACAGGTGGAGACTGGGATGAAATCAATAATTTCAGTCGCTTGTTGGGCTGGGATCTCATCTTTGACATCAATGAATTCCTGCGGACAAATGGCCAGTGGGACCCAACCAACTTCAAAACGTTACTGGATTACAACACAGCCATGAACTACACAGTGCCGGTCTGGCAGATGGGAAATGGTAACAGTGCTTCCGTCCATACTGTTCCTATGCAGTCCTGTGCCAAAATACTACCTGACAGAACATTTAGATACCAAAAATGTAATGATTACTCAAATTTCTATCTGTCTTTCACCCCAGTTCGCTTATTTATAATTACAGGGATGCCTTCTAGTGTGTGAAGTGCTGTTGAATTTTTATACAACGTCATATTACATTTTCAAAATTTGACACCATTGCCTTAGGTATAGCATCCACAATGGACTTGAAGGTACTGCCACATGTCGGTTATATTTGGTACATTTTCGAGGGAAACAGTGGGCAGATGCATCACACCACACAACCCCTTTCTTCTGGTCAAGAGAGACAAGACGTTGGTCATTGGAATTAGACTTTGCATTCTTCAGATTTGCACAAGAACTGTGGGAAAACTTGTATGGGTTGGTGGACTTACTCTGGTCAAATGCATTCTAAACAATGAAGACTAGATCAGTTATGCTGAATGCGACCTGTCCTAAAAGCGTTGGTCAAATTGCCACTTCATTAATACTGCTACGCTACTGTCTCTCAATCCGTCCTTGTCACAGAACCCAATGCCTATCAACACTCAGAGGGAGTGACCATCACCGCCCCTCAAGTGGCTGCAGACTACATCAAGTTGAGAGCTCTCCTCAATGCCAGAAAGCAGTACGCAGATGCCCTCATCATTGGCCCAGATGTCACGCAGCCACGACACTTGCTGGGATTCTCTGCGGTCAAGTTCTTGCAGGGGTAAATTGTACATTGCTACATAAGTGAGAGTTGATAAGCGTTGGTTAGCGTCCCAACCTCATCAGGTGTGTGCCTTGGTGGTGACGCATCTGTCTAATATGTCACTTCGCATTTTCTCAGGCAATCCTCATAAGTAAATGTTCCAAGCTCAAGAGAAGAAGGAATTTTTGTCGTTTCTGCAAATCTTTTAAAAAAGAATAAATTTTCAATATTACAAAACTTTCCCTACAGATGTTGAAGTTTTCTGTCTACTTTCCTATGTCAGACTGATTTAAAATATCAATTAATTGAACTTATTCAGCCAGTAAACCTATCTCTCTTTCTTTGATGCTGATATGACAAGGGCTTAAGTTCAACCTTCATGCAATTTATTCTAAGTTGTTTGTCATTGAATTATTGACCAAATATCTTAAACAAAATGGACATGCATCTTTGGGAAATCCAGAAGGGCATAATCTTCACCCCAACTCCAATCCATCCAATGTGGTCAGTATTGGCTGCAAATTCACAGAGTCCTCCAAATCAAACCACTGTGATTCGTTGTAGCTTCACCAAGCCCCATGCGGCAGTTATATTTTGTCATCCTTAATCCTGCAAAAACTTCCAAAATTTCCTGCAACGGATTTGGTAATATCTGGGAGGGTTAGACTCTGACGAGTTCAAATTGTAAGAACATTTAATTCCCCACAGTATCAGTTGAGACCATGTTAGTACATCATCACAGATGACAGGTGTCATTCTAAATTCCACCGTGCCTGAGCACAGAAGTTATATATGTAACTAAATGGCGAACTCTGTCAGACATAGAGATGTCCCCATCCCCTCCCCCCCCCCGAAAAGGTTTAATAAGAAAAGCGGGGTCCGTGTTGACAGATTCCTGTCGAAGTGTGGGGATTGCACCAATGTGACCACCTTCCATAGCTACTACCTGTCCTCCCGCACGGCCAAGCTGGAGGACTTCATCAATCCCACCACCCTCGACGTCCTGAGGGGTGAGATCAGAGCGATAAGGAACATTGTCAGGCAGTATCGTCCGCAGTCAACTCCCAGGATCTGGCTGACGGAGACGGGAGATTCTGTCCCTGGTGGTGTGTCAGGAATATCAGATCGATATGTTGGTGGTTTTCCGTAAGTTGGTAGCTCTGGAGTTTGGGGTTTTTTTAATCTAGAAACTCATACAGGTACACAGACTTTCCTCTGATTAGCCATTTTCTTAACCTTTGCTTAATCCCATGCATGACAATACAAAAATTGAAAAAACTACAAAGCCTTGTTCAACTTGAATTTCCTCAGTTCTTTGTGGCTTCTTAGCTTTTTACTTATTAATGACAAATCCTTCACTGTGAATCCTGTAACACTGTACCATACGCATTGGCTCAACGACACAATGCTTTCTTTAAACAAAAAAAGAATTTTTAATTTAACCTATTTCTGACAGCCTTTTAATATTGTCCTAAAGAGGTTTGTTTTCAAATCAGTTACATGATAGTGCTGCTCAGGCATAATCTATTGTAAAGAAGACTTGTGTTACATATGATATTAACCAACCACCTTATCACAGCAAGTTCTGTTTAAAACTGATGAGACATCTAAGCTATCTTCAGGATGGGCTTTCTATGTGCAGCCATGGAAATCATGGTACCGTGTCTGTCAAAAAAAAACTGTGAATGCCAAACCCAAATGAAAACAGTTGCTGTATGGCCTAGTTCTGGCATGTATTTGGTTATGGGTTTGAGCCCCATCCTAGTAATTGTGGAAATTTTGTTCACAGTCTCGTTGGTAGCACTAATTATACACATGTGCTTGTGGTATCACATCAGGAAAGGACAACAGCAAATCGTTATCAATCATTGCTGTCGTAATCATTTTCTGTCATTGTCATGATCATTGTCGCTCTTATCGTTGGTATACATACTCTGCGTTTCCAACTCTTCAGTCGTGTGAACTATGTGTTCTTGTTTCCAGGTTTCTGGACAAGTTGGGAGTGAGTGCTCAGGAGGGCTTGGAAGCCATCATGAAACAGCAGTTCATTGGCAGGTTCATTGGCCTTGTCAACAACTCCAACATAGAGCCCAGACCTGTAAGTGAGATGATAGTTCATCTTGCATAACACCACTGAGCTGTATCGTACTACTTGCAGTGCCTAACGTGCATTACAAAATGAATCCCCGATGAGTGTGTCCATGTTTGATGTGCACATTAGGCCAAGGGAAAGCTTGAAATTTTGTCTGGTGGGGTACAGTTGTTTACGTAAGTGAACTGAATTCCATACCGGTGTCTTGGTGTAATCAATTGGTGTAAAAGGAAAGAGCCAGATCAGTGTTTATGGAATCAAACAACATAACAGAACAGCTGTCCACATCCACAGTTAATGCTCTAAGGCCAACCTGGTACCTTGCTCGCCTGACCTAATGTCCCTTCAAATTTTAAAGGGAGCATGGGGCTCCAACTATCTATAAAATTTGACACCCATGTTGAAAGCAAAAACAAATTTGTCAGTAAAGTTTACAAGTATCTTTGAACTTGATATTTTGACATTATTAGGTTTTGGGACAGTTCTAGGATACCTCACCGTAAAGCCCCTTGTAAGCACATCCATTCTGTTAATGCACAAAAGCTTGCAAAAAGAATCCAGTCACAGCTTAAGAAACTTACAGATAGATTATTAAGAGGAATCCATTTGAACTTTCCCATCATGCACGCGTACTTTGGGCTGTGGGTCCTACTTTTGGGGACTTCACTGTAACATTACACTGTTCTCAGACATTCCTGTTTCCAGCTGAAATTAAGGGATTTAACCATCCAGCTGGCTTAGCAGTCATATGGTCCAGATGTCTTCACTAATAAGCCAGAGGTTGTGGGTTCATATCCCACTCAAGCAAGCTCTTGAATTTTTTGCCGAGAGCTTTCAGAAAGCACTGGACATACAGCGATACCAAAACCATATTGTTCTGTCTCTTGTTTTTATTCACTTTCTCGGTGTTCATGTCAGGCATACTGGGTGGCATATCTTCACAAGAAACTTGTGGGACAGCGAGTGTTGAATGTGACAATAGACCAAGGTGGGAGCAGTCTGCGCATCTATGCCCACTGCAGCCAAACAAGGTACGAAATACATTCTCCTCATGCCAACCTCTGATATGTGTGTGCTGTGCGCATAAAAGTCAGTGTTCCTGTCAAAACAAATGTACCCAAATACGAAAAGACTCAGTGGGAATCAAGCTTGAAAATAAATAGGCATTATTTTCAAAGTACTGCTGCCTTCAATTTGGTTATTTAATCTGTAAATCTGTTTTTTCGAAAAGGTACATGCCAGAAATGTTTATAAGCATGAAAGGAAGTCCAAGTCCTTTTGCAAGTATGTGTATATTTCCTGCATACCCGTTTGACATCTGTATGCCCAAACGCTCAAGCGCGCTGTGTACTCCTTATTAAGGCAACTCGGCCAACATTGTCTTGGCATTTTGGTCTGGTTCCTACCTCCCAAGGTTATGTTAATTTTCCTTGGGGACTCCAAAAAGGACCTGAATACAACTCTGAAATGAAAGTTATCTGGCTCAGTACCACAGGGTTCCAAGCCATCCTGGAAACCAGGCTAAACCTGGAAAATGAATTTCCCTCTTTCTAGTCAGGGAATTTGAGAAGAATGTTGCCAATCAGGGAAAAAGTCTGGGAGTTGCATTGGTCCAAAAGAGAGAGTGGTCGGTCTGTTTTTATATTCACTGGGCCGTTCAGCTGTGGTGGCGTTTTAGTCATGTCAAATTGAAAAAGGTCAGAATAGTTACCCTAGAATTTTGGAAGTTCATCAAGAAATTCTGTTTTCGTGAGATACTGGGAACCCTGATACCAGAGCAGGCTATGGAGTTTGCGACACACTCTCAATGAGGAAACACACCAAAGCTATCCATTGGTTGGTAACTATCAGCCACCCCTATGGGCACTGAGGTAGACCAAGAGAGGGTGCAATTTTCCTAGCAATGGATCTCCAGTGGCTAGTGAAACGTTTGTTACCCACTGCTCCATACCATGTTTTTCAATAACTATCCAAGGCAACGATAAGAAGAGCCCGTCTATTAAGTCACGACTTGCAGATCAGCATGTCATCTTCATAATCAATCGCCATATCTGCATGTGTATCATAGACAATCGCTGAGCTTTACCATAGGCTATTTCTTAGTAGTAGCTTGAATTTAAACAGCTTGAAATCTAATTCATATTCATATAATCAGAACAATAGATGTCATTAGGTATTCATTATTCACGTATACCCAACCAAATGATGCCATACTAGAGACGTACAGCCAGCTAATTTTTTTTTATTTTAGAAATTCAAGATACAGACGTGGAGATGTTACCATCCTCGCCCTGAACCTGGACAAAACAAAGGGAATACGGCTGAGTTTACAAGGTAGTCTGGCAGAGAAGACCATCGAAGAGTACTCACTGACACCATATGGGGATGATGGTCTGCATGCGAGGTAACTCAGGTCCTGGGGTCATCAAAATCATAAAGTTGGCAAAATACAACTGTTTTGAAAATTTAAAGAAGCCTGTGTGATTGGTGAACCTGAAACTTGGACGAGTCGCCCTGAAGTTATGGGTCATCACAAGTCATTCCGTCTGTAAAAGTAATCATGCAGATGCATTTTGACAGAGACGTTTCATTGGATTTGTGCACACCCCGGTTGCCTCGATACGTGTTGCCTGACTTGAAGCCCGACATAACCTGACAATTTAATATATTGACTCTTGATTGAGCAGTTTGCCTCATGATGTAAAGACTAAAATTGTGAAAGAACGATCTGTACCCAAAACTGAGCAATGAGCAATACGCAGCCTGTTGAGCAGGTTTCGTTAGCCATAGCTCAATTCTTCAATAAATCTAAGGACTCCAAGACCCCATTAATGGCTGTACATAGCCTAGTGATGTTATATTCCTAAGAGATGGGTACGTGTCTTAGCATTGTGGTATTTATTTCGATTGGAGTGTAAACCAAGAAAAAGTGTAGTCTTTGTAATGTCATAAAGTGGGGGTTGTTACACTTTGGTAACCTACTCCCTGGATTGATGGACCTTGAATGTTACATTCAGTGCAGTTTCATTGATGTTTCTCTTTAGACGCTCAAAATGACACTTCTGCACTAATGCTGGAATGGAACTGTTTTTAAGCTGCGCAGTAGTGCAACCGGCACAGATTGCTAATTCATTTCTAATTCGCCTTTTGTTTTTATGCAGATACGTCAGTTTGAATGGCATCAAGCTCGACTTGACCAATGATATGAACCTCCCCAAATTGAAGCCACACCCCCTCGTGCACCCATCCACAGTCATGCTTCCCCCTCTCCGCTACGGTTTCTATGTCATAACAGGCTCAGCTGTAAGAGCCTGTATGTGAGTACTGCTTACAGATAACTTTGAGAGTTGATTTTTGTGTGCATGCCTTCCGTTATTGATGAGAAGTATTGCCCATCTTGAGCTCTGTATTTGAGAATGACAGTCCAGTGTCAAAGCATACTGTTTTACGTACCTTTTTTTCTGCATTAATTCTTGGCCAGCGATGGAAATTTGGACGGTTTACTCATTTGTAATTTTAAAGCCACATTTGTACTGGACTGAAAATTGTAAATTTTATCACAAGTGTTCGTTCACATTCGATCATAGTTTTTCTTCTGTGCGCCCACCTGTGGATTATAGAGGCCAGCAGAAAGTCCCATGGCCACCATAAACCTTTAGTTGCATGTCATGTCACAATCACATGAGGGCGCCCTGCTATTGACTGTAATCAGCCACTAGATGTGGTTTGATAACAGCGTCTGTAAGGTTCAAAAGCACAGTGAAGTAGCCAATGAAGTACAATTCGAACACTGGCTTAATGTTTGTTGTTTAACCTTCTAAGGAATTAGCCAACAACTCGGGCGTGCATTGCGGGAAACCATATTAAAAATGTCCACCGTTGCATATTACAAACTGTAGACATTGAGTATTAGCAGAAAACGTACCATTGAGAATCGTGTATACTAAATTATTCATGAGTGTTGTTGTTTGTGTACCAAGTTCAACTGGACTGAGGGGTTATGGGCATAAACGTAAGGCCCAGATTTTAAAATCTAGGTCTCTTTTGAATATTGGTGTTAACAGATCTGAAATTTTTCTTAGTAAAATGTTTAACATACAGATGTCTCATTCAAAATGCAATGATTTGTTGTATTTTTTTGGTATTGATGTGCAGACTTTGAAGACAGGTTAATTTTTGCAGTATTGGCTAACTACATGTACATGTCCAGTGTAATCTCTGTATATTTTGCAAGAATATCCTTTTTTTTATATCCAGGAAAAGCTGTTTAAGTGGTGTTATTCTCTAAAAGATAAATCAGCATAAATTGGTATTGCCTGAGGTTTTGTTTATATGTACCCCAACCTAACAAATGAAGCTGTAAGTTGCTAAATAAAAATAATGAAAATTTATAGAGCGCCGGTATCCGCCATGAACGGCACTCATGGTGCTAATTAACAAAGGCATGTTTGGGTTACAGACCATGAACAGAATCTTGCACTATGTCAGTCAGTAGGACCCCTCAACATTTTTTGCCTATGTAGCAGCCATTTTCATCAAGATACGGAACTGAGTGATGTCCCAAAACAAAACAGCTCAATTTGCTCTTTCTAATGCAAGATAAGATAAAATTTCTGGAAAAACAGCCGGATGATAACTTTTGCAAGATTTGATCACATATACAGAGCAATTATCTCATGTCATGGAGACCATTTTGATAAAATAATGAAAATCATATGTGTATTTTCTTAATGCAGAATGAATTTCATAAATTGGTTGAATTCATTAGAATCACGGCTGCGCTAGCTGGAGTAAGATTACAGTATTGTAATTCAAGGGGCTTTGCAATTTTCAATCTTACCTTTCAGGTCACTAGTTTATAGAATGAATTTCATCAATTCTATTTATTCTTTACCACTCACAGATGTTCTAGCTGGAGTACAGTTGGCCTATAATAATTGGAGGATGCTTTAAAATATTCAGTCATACTTCGTAAGTCAGTGTGTCATAATTGGTTTTTGTAATGTCGCACTGTGCTTGACAGAAAAGTTGATGTGGCAATTTGGAGTGTGCATTTCTGTAATATGCTCCGTTACTTTTGATCCTGCATTCCAATGGGGACTTCTACCAGATCTCTTTCTTTGTCTTTCAAAATCTACCAGGAGGTTTTGGAGGAGCGCTTAACTGTTAATCACTTCACATGAACCTTGATGCCCGTGTTGTTGGCTGTTTAGTCCCTTTTGTGGTTTGGGGGATATGGTGATCAGGGGCTTGGACCTGGGGGTTTTTCTGAGGACTGACCGAGCTGTCAGTATCTTATCTTCCAAGGAAAGTGTGTTCACCGATCAGGTGTGAACGGGTCAGCTAGGTCTGAGTATGTACCGGGTGTCATTGAGGTAGAAAACATGAAACAGGGCCAGATTCATTCGCCACAACTCTCCTCATCCTTTGGACTAGATTTTGCCCGCTGTCTTTGTGTTCCCAGAGGCTCCATGCCTTTCTTGTTAACCTCTTTGTCTTGATAATCTCTCTCTTCCTTCATGGACTCTTGTGTCTGGGCTGGACACAGCCGTGGGAGAAGTCCATCACTTGACAACTGCTCCCATGGGAGGAAGAAACATCTGACATGCATTTGAGTTTTGCAGCATATCCCTGTGGCTGTCTTTAGTCAGACGGTGCTGGAAACTGCGTTAATTGTTCTGGGATTTTGGAGGTAAAAAAAGTTATTAAACTGTGGTTTCAGTCTCTCGTATTCAAGAATGTTTTGTTGGTTGATTAGGGGTGCTGGGGGATATTTCTTAAAGTTGACATACTTTCAGCTTAGGTCAGGTTTTCCCTACACTGAATGTGATATTAGTTTCAGCTTGGCTGTATAATTTGATGGATGGTGGTTTAAAAAAAACTGTGAGCATTGTTTTCATGCCACTGTCAAGCCGGGTCCTGGTGATGGAAGTCAACTCTTAGCTTAGGTCGTAGCGTTGATCTAGTCGTCACCTTCCAGCTCTTTCCCGGGTGCACTCGTAGATGGAAGTAGGCATTTATTGGGAAACCAAGACTGCTGCGTTTGTGATTTTCCAGGGCTACAGTGTTACAGGCTGAAATAGATCAAATATGTTTATCACAAGTAGCAACAGGCAGGTGTAACTCTCGGAACAGTTTAAATTCTTTTAAGGGAATGAACACCATCATACATTTTCTGGTCACCAAGGCGGTGATGTCACTTTTTTTTTCTTTTTTTTCTTCTTTTGGTCAGGTATAAATCACTCCTCAAGGCTCATATGGCCTCTCATGGCATTGTGGACCAAGTATGTACAACCTTTTTCCATATTTTCATCAATTCCTTTTTTGAAAAGGGAGTATTCGTTCCTGAAATTTAACGTCAAAGCTCTTTGGGAAATACTAAAAACTGCTGTAAACTGCTCACTGACTATAGTGACCTTAAATATACAAATTGCAAAATGTCAGAGGACCTGAAGGTTTTATCCTAGTTGAAGCTTTCTCTCAAGCAAAATGTACAAGTGTTTTTTGCAGTATTATTTGTGAAATCTAGTCTTTCTTATGTCTATTTTTCAATGAGTCGTCAGACTTCTTTTGAACTGTCTTTCTTCATTTTTTAGGAAAGCCGGAGACGGTAGGACCGGGTTTAGTCAGCAATTTAAAATACGCTGACAAGGACAGCTCCAGAGCCGTTCTTGGGGGGCCGAGCAAATTTTGTTCAAGGGGACCATAAACTATGGAGGCTGAGTTTTAAGTATTTTTGCATGTTTTTGTACAGTGGAGGGAAATGAAAATGTTGACCAAACATTTCCCTTTTGGGGCGTGGCCCTATTTCCTACCCACCCCCATCCATCAGTGCTGTCCGAAAGTGGTGCATTGTACATTTTGTTTACATTGCCACCCATTCCTCATAAAAAAAAAGAGGTTTTTTTTTGAGAGTAAAATGAAAGGCAAAGATAGTTGTTTTTGTGTATTGTAGAAGACCCCTTTTAAACACTGGTGCACACAGGCCACTTCAGCTTGCTGGGCTGAGGAACAATCGACAAGCAAAAACTTGTCTACATTAGTTCCTTGTCAGTGAAGTTGTCTGACATTTCACCACATTGCAATAATGCAGATGCAGTTATAATACATGTACACAGTTCTTTATGTGCATAGCAGAGTACAGTGCAGAAAGTTAAGGTCCGCAAAAGGACAGAATTTGATCTCTGGTTTAATTGTTCTCGGTTCTTTTTTTTTTTCACTTTGATGCGTATCGTCATCATACACCGCGCTGGTGCCAAAGGTTACGGACAGCTTTTGACACTCATATCTCTCAGTTGAAACTATATATTTATAGCTGACACTTTCATGAGATCAAGTTTGCATCGAATGAGCCGAATTCAACTTTGTCACTTCAGAAACGTTATCTGTCTTGCTCAGCGAGGTAATACAAACAAAGCGATCGTGTACGGATGGAATGAATTATATTAATTTAATGACCATTTGAATTCTTCACGGTTTTACTGATTGCACCTCCAGCTCCAACGATGTGTGAGTTACCATGAAATCGCATGCACCGTCCACGTGCAGAAGAGTCATCCGTTGTTTGCTTCATTTGTTGAAGAACAGCGTCGGTAGGGGCTTAGTGGAGTATCCGTTAATTCACTGGAATCATCTTTTGTTAAGGGGGCGTGGGTATTAGGTAATATCACACTTATCATGGGGATGTAAAATTATTTTTTATTTATGTGAGTTTATCCTGGCAAAATTATTGTGTTTTTGTTGTTTTTGGTTTTGGAGTTTTTTTTAAGAGAGAGAGAGAAAAAAAACAAAATTGGAGATTTCTTTATTTATATCAACAGAATGTACAACAGCTATATTTTTGTATGACAGAAGTGTTTCATTGATCAGTACTTAACTTGATGAAATAAAATGTATACAAAATCAGAGAAAAGTTGTCTTTTTTGTTGACCGTTTTTGTAAAATGATGTATTTTTTAAAATAATAGTTACACCATTTTTAATTTATTCGGCGTTTCAGGACAGTGTAAGTGAATTTGTGAGTGGGATTCTTGCGCACACGAATACACAAAACATAGCGCATTGAGGGATGTTCTGAAAAATTCCTGTTCTTGAAGGGGACTGTAATAACAAAACCGTGGATAAATTTGATTGCAATTTATAGGTTCTCTATGAGTTATATAAAACATGCAGACAGATGTCACGTGTGAGAAAACTTATTCGTTTCATGTGGACAGACGTCGTTTTTCTTGGGAGGGAGATCCATGCTCTCATTTTACCTTTAATGATGCCACAAATCCTATGTTAAGATTTTCGGCCAAGCTTACAGATGCAGGCTAAGTTTCAAGTACTCTACATGTATATGTCTATTTTATAGCTATGGCTCTCGACAACGGATGGGATTTCCTAATTCCTTTAAAGAGTTTTACAACTAGCAATGTGTAACCATCAGAGTGATTAGTCGGTGGGGTTAGGGGGTGGGTACGTCTATGTGGTACTCTCAGTGAAGCAGTCCCGGTCAAACTTGACAAGTTGAATCCCAGACTGTTTCCAGTAATTACCTTACTCTTTGGAGACTACAAACAAGGGGTCAGTGACACCTGTTTCAACTGTGTAACTGAGTAATCGTATTCGGTGCCTTCTACTTTATCAAGTTCCTTTCTTTTTTAATGTTGATAAGGGAGTTGTGATATTAATCCGTTTACAGACGTGTGTGGCTGATACAAAGTTCATGAACCAGGGCAAAAACAGCTGTGAAAAGCGTGACGGTTCCCAGTATATTTAAACTATATTGACTTATTAAGGTCACAAATTCTGCCGCTTTTCACCTGAGTTAGGTGAGAATTGTTTGGACAGTAATGAATTTGGGTAATTTGGCAGGTTAAAAGCGGCCTATTTCACCATTGGATTTTGATCGTGCACCCAACCTTGCCCCTTTCCGGTCCCTCTGTGACGTTCACTTCTATTTTTTCTGCTCTGTCCACCCAACCCCAACTACAACACGAAAGTTTTTATAATGGACAAAGATTTCCGGTTCGAGTCAATGGAAATTTCTGCTGGTAGTCTGATAATGAATGGGTCATTTTGGTAACTTGCCAAGTCTATTGACGGTGACAATGCCCATGTTAACAGCAATACGTCAGAGATGTATCTTGCTTGCAAGTTCGTAGTTTTTCTTGGAATAAAACTCAATCCACACGCCCACACGTATTTGTCACATAATTAAATTTGCTGGCTTGTACATTCCGTGGCAGTGTAATTATTAATTAATGTCCACTACCATCGCAAGGAGGTAACCTTTTGTACCGTAATGTCTTCTTTTTTTGCGGGTAGAGATTATGTAGGCCTACAATCGTTCATACCCGCGGAGGAAGGAAAAGCCGACCGAGGCTGTTCAACTTGTACAGGTGCGTTTGGTTTAGTAGGAGCAGTGGCGAAGCCAGGGGGGGGCCTACCTGTGGGAACTCTTGTCCTTTAAATATTGGGATTAATTTTGGGGAGGGGGCTGTTGCCACTGCAGTGTGCTGCTTTGTGTTACTTTTGTGTGGATTAGATGGACGCATTTAGCAAGGATTTAGTTGACAGAGCCGTTATTTACAGTTTCATTGGCGCAGCCCGGAGGAGCAGGGGAGACCCTTCCCCGCGTGAGAACTCTTGCTTGCTCCTTGCCACCCCGAGAAGAGCCTGGTTACGCCACTGCTTCAGAGTTGGCGGAATCAAGTCAGATGTTAGGGGCCGCGTCGTGGCGGATGTTTGACACGAAAATGTGCTTGACCTGATAAGCTATCCATGTAACGTAGCCTTTGCTTTCTAGCATGGGTCAGTGTGTGCTTCCTTCGTGATTTCAACACGTTTGACGTAACGTCAGAGGGCAAAGGTTCCATCATAATTATTTGCATAATGTAACGGCCTCGGGATCCAGTTTGAGCAGGCTTTCCTGAGGAGACACGACCGGTATATTATTGTTCGTATCAGCTGACAACGCATTGTTAAGAAGACAATGGCCGCCCCGACGACTGTTTGCAGCAGAGTTTTAACCTCGCGTGCAAGCCTATAGAATTTCCTCTGGACTTCTCAAATTCAGTCATTCAATGACTGATGCACATCCCCTACCAAGATGATACATACGGTCAGAAATTATGGGGGTAGGGGCTTACCGGGTGGGGATTGGGGTTATTGAACTTATTTGGAAAACTGCTGGCTGGTAACAGCTATTGTCAGGACAAACTGGGCAGCTTTCCCAAGAGTAGGCATTATGAGAGCAATTCAACTGTCGAGCTGGCTTTATCTGTGTCGCAATCGTTGGGTAACAATCACCGGAAAAACTGCAGTGGATACGTCTGATCATTAGTGAACATGTCATACAAGTGCAGCCGCGATATGGCTGGAAAAGATCAGTTGTGTCGTACACATGTACATATGTACATCCCCTTGTCACCACACGCCGGTCATTGACAAATACTGCATTCATAGCAAGTGAGCGGTTGGAATGGTATAAGGTTTCTCAAATTATGCAAGTAGGGCCTACTTATGTCTTCAATAGGTTAGAGAAGTTGGTCAGTCAGGAAAGTGCAAGCTTGCCCGAACGTCCTGTAGACTATTATCTGCTGAAGCTATTATATGCACACTGAAAAAAAAAACCTTCTGCTGTCTGTAAGGAACTTGAGTCCTTGTAGAAAATCAAAATAGATATCTCCTAATTTCAGTGATAACCCGGAACAAATTACATTTTTTATTCCCCCCCCCATGCATGTATGACATGCGCGCACTTCTCCCCAGTCTGACATGATGTCCCTACGGCTATTTGTACGCATAATAACCCCGAAAGTTTACTCCATGAATAAAACAGGAAAGAAAAATCCTTTTCGCAAAAGTTCTTAATGTCCTTAAAATTTGAGATTTTGAAACCCGTTTGTTGTCGCGGTTGTGCAAAAGGAGTGGACAGAAATTAGGGAATGGAGAAACATGCTTCGAGAAATTCGAAGTCGCGTGAGAATAGCGATTCAGACGGAGATGACACCTGTTGAGCTGCCGGAGCGTCTCAGTCCAACTACATCCCGATAGGTGATTCATTCTGACAGACGACCGAAGAGATACTCTTCAGCCAAGTTCCCTGCAAAACCTGCGACCCGTCGAGGTACTGGCCTCGCTCTCGGCCGTGCCCCGCTGTCAGGCCAGACCTTACGGCGGCACGCAGGGCTTAATCAACGAGAAGTCTAATCAATTTCGAACTCGGAACTTTACTCTGGGAAATGCATGCATCGGTACAACTTTGTGCGAATAACTGCATGTAGTTGAAAAGGGTAACTCGGGGTAAGGAAAGTTAAATATTACAAAATGATAGTTTTAACTTTTAACGTTTTAATGCTAACTTAACAGGGCTCAGTGACATCAGCTTCCTAATTCGAGTACATACTTTTTCCACTATTTCACTGACAACGAAACAGATTGTAACAATGTAGGCCTACGCCGACTTCGCTATCGTTCCAAAATATGTTTTCAGCGTAAACTGCGGGAGACATTTGAACAGGTTGTAGCTTGGCTATCAAAATAAAGTCAGTCACGCATCTTGGCTTTTTGCAGGTTCAAATTTCCGACCTACTTTCCCCGCTCCTTTCACTTTTTCTCCATGAAAGTGCAGTCATCCCGGGTTGGTTTTACGATTGAAATTTCGCCAATTTCGTTTTGATGGTTAATGGTCTGGGAGATTTACCCAGAAGTGATGATTCCGTCCAAGGACTTCGTCATGTTCTGGAGAGGAAAGAAACTGTCTCCTGACGTTGCGAAATACTGAAATTCTCACTGATAACAATCATCGGGAATTGCTTAAAACAGTAGTTGCAAAGTCAGCTGTCACGAATGCCTTGAAGTGGGAGCAACAGGCCCTCAACCTATACTGTCTCTTCATCTTGCTCCAATTCTGGATTCGGAGTTCTCAACCAACCCCTCCGGTTGATTACTTTATCCATCCATGGGAAACGACTTGAACATTTTAGAGGTACGATGTCAAAATCCTGATTTTGGCATGAGGACGACATCCCAAACTTAGGATGACATCCAGGGGCAGGCGGTTCCTCAAAGGATGACGATGACAATATCGTAAAAGTGGTACCGTTATCGAGGGATGCCGACATCCTCCTCATTGGATGTTGTCGTCCCGTAATAAATTCTCTCAGTGATGTTGTCACTCCGTTATGAATTATTGCTGAATATCGATATATTTCTCAAGACGTCAAGGTTTTTTAGACGAAAAGTATCTCTGGGTACCTAAGGCATGTACGGCGAATGACTTGGCTGCAGCTTGAAATTACACACGGCGATATGGTTACAGCCACTACCGAAGACGCGTGTGTAAATTCAAGCTGTAGCCTAGAAATTCAGACGTGGCTCAGATTACATGCAAATCATATTACGTAATGAAACAAGCGAGGCAGCCAGCTGCGGAACCGATGAATGAAAAACTTCACACATGAAACAGCCGTTGTCTTCTAACGTCAGCCTCGAGTGTACTTGGGTCGCTGTGCCATATAAAATGCATGGTAAAAACCATTTGACACTCGTTCATTTCGCAGAGCTGGTCACAAGAGCCATTGTTCTCCGCGGTAGTGACGGTGACGTGGGGTTCAACAACCGCCCCCTCCTCGAGAGGACCGGACGGACTCATCACGGTATACCCTCGGCTCATGTATGTAGAGCCGCTTTGTCTCGAAAAGACGTCACGAGTATGCGCTGTGGTCACTCTGCCTAATGATCAACCGCATTAACTTGAACTCTTCTCATCCAGTCAGCTGCCGGCTGACCAGGGACAGGTAGCAAGAGTAGTGGACAGCTAGCGCTGATCAGTCCAACAACAGCCACTTAGACAATCGATTTGGAGACAATCGGCCCTGAGCAGTCCAGACCCTGCTGTACAGAGAGCATGGAGAACAAGCCAGCCAATGGATCGACCGGTCAGATGACAGCAGCCGAGGTGGCCGACCATGCACAAGACCCCGACCCTCGGGAGACCGGAGATTCCCCGACCAGGGTAGGTGTAGACAAAGGCAGCGTACATGTACATGTACTATGCTCACTGAGGGGAGCTGTGGCGTTGATGCGGGGAGGTCGCAAGCAAAAAGCTCCATTGTTCTGACATGTTCACTCTAAAAAGAATCAGTCAAATTTGACTAGAATTCAGTAAAAATTTGACTAGCTCTTCAGGGTCACCTTTGTGTTACTGTAAATTAGTCAACCTAACTAGATTTTTTTCCCGTCAGTTCACTGATATTTCAAAGAGCATCGAATGGGAATCTTGTCAGAAAGCATGATTTGCCAGCGTGGGTGTTTGACTGAATCCGTTGTCAATTTTGAACATTTTGACTAGGTTGTTTTGAGGGTGTAATGCTGCATCCTGCCTCCACTTTCTTTCATCATGCATCATCTTATAAGGATTAGTCATTGCAGGAATGCGCCAAATACATGAATCCGAGACTGAGACGAAATCCAATGTTTCTTGGAAATACATTTTCTTGACTCCTCATTGGCTTGGTACATAACCGCTGAAGTAGTTAAGATGCAACTTTCTTTAGAAACATTTTACTAGAAGCAAAATGTGCCTCAGGCAGTTTGCCTATCTTTCCCCCGCTGAATACGCCTCAATAAAAGAGGGAAGGGGAACATGAATTTGTTTATTTGATGAGCAATCGTTTGGCTGTCAGTGTCAGGACAAACGCATGTGGGAGCAGCTGTAATTAGGCCCTTATGTTGAAGGTTTGTCTCGACGAATCGCGAAGAATTAAACAACCACCAAACAAACAAAAAACCCAAAGCAATGTTCTGGGTAACTTCATAACCTTGGCACAATCTATAGGTCGTTGCAGCATGGTTGGAGAGTCTCGTAGAACAGAGCTGTTGTCTTAACCTTAGAATGTGTCTGAAATCTTGTTGGAGATGAAACTTGCACATTTTATCGCTATCACTGTACTTTGCTTGGGAATGACAAAAAGTCGGATATTTTGTCAGAAACAATGCCGACATTTTGGATTGCATTCGATCTATGATCTTCGTGGTTAACAATTCACGTGATCGGCTTTTGTTGTTTGATATGAATAATTGCTTCATTAATGTGAAAAGATGGCGTATGCAGTCAGTTATATATAATGACTACACCCTCAATTACCGCCCCTTCTCCTGCAACGACGACGGTCAAATTGTCGACTGCCTGCCACGCCAAATTCCACCGTTTGAAAAAAAAGATTACATACCCGTTTAACTGAAAGCTGGGGTAGTTTCCACGTGTACTGCATTTTGCCGACGGTTTTCACAAACTTTTAACACGGCAGTAGCAGTAATGTGCGTGGTCCTGCTGCCCGCATCATCATAGCTGGACAACCTACGCGTTATTTTGATCAAGCCACGCATAATAATTCAGGGATGGGGAAAAAAGACCGAAAATTTTGTATCGGTATAATGAGCAGAGACGCCAGCGCTATTTCATCCGAACTAAGTTTGCTTTTGTCTTTCGATAGTTCCATGAACCTTAAGGTAAACCAGCTGACCGTGCTGCATGGCAGTCAGCTGACCTCGGGTCAGGAAATAATACATGTACCGGCACCTCTGCGTGCATTGTTTTTCGCGTATTCATTGTTCTGCATGATGAGTTAAGGATGGAGTTAAGCCTTGTTCCCATTGGACTTTTTTGGTTAACTTACCGCGACTTTCCTGTAGAATTACTAAATTAAATCCAGGGGTAACATACGGTAAACTAACGTCCCTGTCAACTTACCACGATCGCGAACAGGCCAAATTTTATTTAATAAAAACTGTGGCCAGTGGCGTGTCCATGTCGGGGGGGGGGTGAATTTCCCAAAAAAAATGATTGTTCAGTTATTTTCATCCTTACGATAGCAGTCATCTGCACCCCCAAAGGCGGTGGTACCGTTTCTAGAGCGCTTTCGGTTCCTTGATACCAAACTAAAGCAGACGAACAAAAACAAATTGGATACGCCACTCCCCGTGTAGCATGTGCTGAGTGCGTGCACAATCGCGGGCCGAAGAATGATCATTGCCCGGCGCCCAACCGAAGTCCACTGTGGATTAATGATTTCCGCGACGGACTTCCAGAACTGCAAGGCACATCACCGTAGCTCGGGGTTACATGTGCCTTACAGTTCTGGAAGTAGGCATGATCTGCCAGGCTAGCTTGATAATGGCCTTGCTTATCATTGGCCTTAATAATATTTTGATGTACTCTGGTGTGCCAGCGGGAATTAAAGCAAAATGATGGAATTTTAACGGATGGAAGTGTTTGAGTTTGTTTTTGCATTCAGTTGGGGACTCTGAACAATAGAGGACAATAAGGTCCCCGATTGACAGAGGGTCCCCGATTGACAACTGTGTACATAACATATGGGTGGTCTTCTAAAAAAGTTGAAGTACAAACAAAAGAGGAACAATAGGGGGTCCCCAGTTGCAGGCAAATACACACCTGTGTGCGCGTTTGTTTTCGTTTTTCGCCCAAATTGGCGTTAGTCGCGTGACAATTTTATCGAAATTTGAGAGATTTGGCAGGGAATTACCCTCTTCATTTTTCTCCAAATTTTTTGCATTGTTCCCAAAGATCGTTTTCCTGTATATCATACTGAAACCCTTAACCACTTTTGAACGACTCTATTCAAATAAAAAACCATTACCTAGGCCTATACCTGCATGCATGCAATTCAAATTAAGTGGAGCCTTAGATGCAAATTAGATACCGGTTGTAAAATGGCACGATTGCATGAAACACTTGAACAAGAAAGCACGAATTTTGTAAAAGCACATTGACCTCTCCACACTATGACACGGAAATCCATTCTCTAATTAATTTTCTGGGATCAGCGGCATTGGTAGCGCGGCAGGTTACAATACCGTGCTACCAATGCCGTTGACCCCAGGTACAATAATTTGTATATCAGCGCACAGGATCAGGAATATGTGCACGTTTGTAATCAAAAGTACTTATTCCCAGCTACACCTGCGTATACCACAGCCGCTTCCATCCCCATCTTTTTGGAAAGGCGAGGTGCTGCCTTTTTTCAAATTACGGTACCCGCATCTTGCCTTACCGTCCATTGAGAGACATTCGGCACGATTAATGTGAATTTCGTAATGTCATTTCCCATGCGTGCTTCAGCTCAGACCATGCATTCCTATGTTTATATTGTAATTGATGGTACCAGCACAAAAAAAAAACAAGTGCCAGCAGCTATACTTAGCCTTTTCAGGGGCGAATCCAGGATCTTTTTTATTGTTTTTTTGCCGGGGACCGGGGTCAATTTTCTCGGGGGGGCTAGGGTTCTGTATTTTGTCGCTGTTGTTGAAACCATTTTAACGTTTTACTCTTCACTAAACATGCAAGGGATTATGATCTTAGAGGGGGTTGCACCCTTTAAAAGTAAGCTGCTAGAAATGGCAATGAGAAGGATGTTGACCCCTCATTCGCACCCGCTTGTTGCAATTTGTATTTTGCGTTGATTAAAACAAGACAACTTAAAAGCGTCCAATGTTTAAAGGCCTCGGGTAATAACGCTATTTATACATTTGGGAATTTCAATTGGTATCATCTCTCTTCCAAATTTTATTTCCGTGGAAATGATCATTATTCAAAATAGGTTGCCCTTTAGTTTCCGAAATGTCAGACCTCTGTCTCCAACGTACGCTTGCGTGTACGCATTTTGAATGTGACCGTATGAAGACTCGTTCATACTTCAGGCGAACGTGAAAGGGACGCGAATTTGACGTCACGAAAGATTTGCAGCCAAATTTCGCTCGAGTTGAAATGTGTTCAACTTTTGCGAATTCGCAACGTGAAGTTGTTTTTACTTTTGCGCAAAGTCTTTTTAGAGTCTCTAGTTTGCCCGTTTGACCTTGTTGATGAAGATAGAGTGACTTTTAATGGGCGAAAATTCCGGGGGATGGGGTTTTAAAACCCCATCCCCGCCACATTTGGGATGGGGAAGTGGGCTATTGAATCCCCCCAACACACACACACCCAAATGTGTATTTGCCTGCAACTGGGGACCCCTATTGTTCCTCTTTTGTTTGTACTTTAACTTTTTTTAGAGGACCACCCATATGTTTTGTACACAGTTGTCAATCGGGGACCCTCTGTCAATCGGGGACCTTATTGTCCTCTATTGTTCAGGGTCTCAATCGAATGCAGAAACAAACTCAAACACACCCACCCCCACCTCCGCACACACTTTTCATAGCGAGAAAAAAAAATGAAAGCGGATTGTAAAGAATTTTTGTACTTCCCAACAGTCAAAATGATATTCAACGGCACTCAAAAAGGGAGACCATTATCAAATAGGCCACAAACACGCGGCTTTGACGTAAGTACAGAATGTACATCTGTATCATGAGTATCGCTCCCGTGTCAGCCCCCCCCCTTTTAAAATTCCCATGGCCGGCCAATTCACCCCCCCTGCACAATTCCCCATCCCTCCCCCCAATCTCCAGCACAAATTTACGCCACTGATGACTTGTATTGCAGTCATTTCTCTTCATTGAGACATCCTATATGGCCTGCTACCTTCACCAGTTTTTTCTCGCATGTGTCAATATGTCGGTACCTGGGCTGCTATCAGCCTACAGACGCTCTCACAAAGGCGACCTTTTATCTAGATAGACTTTTTAACAAGATATCTAGCTAAGCTTCTGGGATACAGCTTTTTAATTACACATTACCAAGTTAATCATCAATGCTACTTTTTCCACAATGATTTTACGGACCTTGGAGAATCGAACCAGGGTATTAACAGTGAGGTTCCAAAGTTCAGATTTTACGTGTATGTGTTTCAATAGCCGAATTGTGTTTTTGACAGACTCAATTCCCTTTTGGGGGGCCAGGGAGGGGTGGATTGAGAGGTAGGAACTATTTGATTCTGCCGAGTTGGAATAATAGTTCTAATAAACCAATCAATTGTAGGAACAGTTCAGTCGTGCCGAGCCTTTAGCCTGTTCGAAGAGCTGGAAAGTCCGCAAGTCTCCCAAAATCTCGTTGGTCGCCCCTCCACGAAATAAAGCTCTTTCCATCCCACATACCGAAAACTTGACACTTTTTAAGGATTCTTTCAATTTATCACTGGATAAGCCGAGTCTGCAGAGGCATCCAACGACATCAGCTTGGAGATTTCCTTTCCATTTATGGATACCTTTTTAAAGTGCACTTTGGCAAAACTAATTTTGCAATAAGGGGACGATGTCCCACTAACTGGAAGGACGAAGGTAAATCGGCAGTCAGTGTAAGTTGGGGGTGGCACGGGAACCACCGGGAATTAACCTTCACTTAGACTCAGCCCCCACCCTGCTCTCGTCAGAAGACTGCTCACCTGATGTAGGCTATTTTTTAAAGGCGCGTGCGGGCTCGAGAGTAATGGTCACTTTCCTAACCTCTGAATTATTTTAACTGCGCCGATAAGAATGATGTAGGCTGATTGCGTTGGCCTTATCTATTATAATGTCAAACATCGAACGATCCCTTCATAAACACCTTTGAGAACAATAAAACTGTACAGGTTGAACTGTGTAGGCCCTGATCACACATCCACCCACCGTCAGCATCTCTCGTCGTATCCCTTCTTTGGTGGCGTGGCTTGGGGTTGTGGCTTGAGTGCTAAAACGGAGTGGAGGACCGAAGAGCAAATTCGGCACATTCATGGCATGGAAGCAAAAAATTCACGACAGAGATATTTAATATACACCAGTTACAACGAATGTTCAAATCAATTTTTGTTCCACAATAAGCATAACACTGTGTTAGCCTGTATGAGACGAACACTCTAGGCAACGGGCAAACAATACTGCGACTGCGCGCCCGCCCTCCTTAATTCGAACCATCATGCTTGACAAGCTTCTACACGTATCATTTTCTGATGGAAATGGGCAATCAGCGCTCTTTTATTTTCAAAAATGCATCACTGTGGGTAGGCGCACCTATTGTAGGCGCACCTGTTGTAGGCGTACCTGTTGTTTCTTCGAATTAAGAATGGGAAGTCTTGTGTTGCTCTGGGGTCGGACGTTTTCGTGGAAAAAAATCTAGGCACATTGCTTCGTAATTAGCAACGAAAATCGCAAGCTGCTCCGAACATGGTTGATGAACAAATTGGCGACAGACGTAATAACCGTGAAACTGATTAACTTGGGGCCTTTACCGCGTTTAGTACTTGGGGCTAAACGGCGTCGGATCGGTCGATCGCGACTCGCTGCACTGAGTAAATTTGCCATTCGCTCGTTTCCGAACTGCGGTGCTTTCCCAACTATTCCTGCGTGTGTTAATTGCGGGATCGCTGTTAACCATTAAAGACTGGAGACACTTTTTCTTTGCCTAATATTGACTATTAAACACCTCAGATGCGTCTGTGAACCAACATGGACAAGTAAACATTTCTCTTCCTGGCAAAATAGCAATCATTTATTGCTTGTGTAATGTACTGAATATTATTCGGAGGATTCATGAAAATTGTGCTGTTAAGCGTCGAGTCTAGTATGCTTGAAACATTCTTTCAGGATGAAATCAAATGTCTTCTCAGAATGTTGCAAGAATTACGTCTTCAATCTCCAACCGATGTTTTCTGGTTAAGAAAATAAATGCATAGATAAAGGAAAATAACAGACTGTCTATTACGTGACAAACTTAACGATAGAACTCTTTATACCAAGTTTCATATTGCCTTAATCCCAATGTCACCGGTGACGGAAGGGGGGGCATTGCCAGAAATTACTCACTGGGGTTCACCTCTGAGAAAAGGTCGCTTAATGCTTGCTTCTTGCTCGGTAGGCCTACTTCCTCAAGAAAAGAGAATCAGAGCTAACAAAATCTTTGAAAAATGTTCAGCATTATTACCGGTACCCGGTAGCTGAATAAGCCAACGTCGAGGTTTTCCTCCAGGGATGATAGCACACTTTTGTAAATATGAAAATATCTTCAGCATTAAAACTGAAAGGTGACAGAATAGTTTTACCGTTTGAAATTGTGAAACGAAAATTGAACGTGATGTTAACTGGGAGAGGCCTAAACTGAAAGGAAGATTTGCAGAGATCAGTTGGTGATGATAATCGACTGGTTCACGTCGACCTCAGCGATACTTATATTCGATAGGGTTATTCATTGTCGACAAAACCTTTCCTGACACTTGAATTAATGGTCAGAGTTTCAGACAGGAACACCGTTGTGTAAATTACTCTCAACCCGTCGAAAACAACCGTTTTGTCCCAACGATCGCGCCCAACACATCCAGGCCATGTTGGGAGTAGCAAGTCAATGAATCATTATTGTAGTAAACAAATTGTAGCGTTAAGACTACCAAAGACATCCAAATTTCACGAACAGGAACAATCGAGGGGATTGCAGTTTGGAGGAATAAATGAAATGCCTTGACGATTGAAACTGTATGAGAAATATTGGGCACATAGAAACCTTTTTGACAGGGTATAGGCCTGTCCCTTCTTTTTTCGGGTTTATGTTTTGGGCCAAGGATACAGAGGTAGTCCAATCAAACTGGCCCAAGTCCAGGGCTTTGTCATTCCAAACTGTTGCCCAAACTCGATTCCAACCTTTCATGCCACTGTTGGGGCACCACTAAGCAAGGTTTTGGGAATGGTGCCAGTAATTAATTAGGACTCCACAACTTGCTTCTTTAAATATTTGGTCATGATCTGTTGATAGCAGAGTCCTAGTTCCCAACCTTATTGTAGCATAGCATCTTCCACTGTGGAGCTGGGACTTTTACCAACGAGCCTATCACAAGACCTCCTGCAACATTTCTGATGATGCAGGGAGGCTCATGGCTGGTTCATTTTCATTTACCAAGAGGGGGAAAGGTTGATTGGTCATCTGTGGTCATGGCTTTCTTCATGAATGAGAAAGAATTCTATATACGGACAGCCATCAGAAAGCAAGAACAATAACAAGACCTGAAACATCAAATTTAGCATTGGAAATACTGAGGTATTCACTTTGAAAAAATTTAGATTTTGTCAGACCAGTCTTGTGGGGTTTGCGCACGGGGTGTCAAGTGGCTTCCCTTTTGGAATTCGTTCCTGGTTAATTGTTGGCAGGAGTTTCAATGCAAGCATTCATCATCAGGGATTCAGCCATTCCGGTTGGCATTGCAGAGGGTCTTCTTCACCTTCCCTCTCTGGGACCTTGGGTGGAATCCCACCCATGCCAACAAGTGGATTGAATGGCTAACAAGTGGATTGAATGGCCAACAAGTGGATTGAATGGCCAACAAGTGGATTGAATGGCCAACAAGTGGATTGAATGGTCCGGCCCCATCTTTTAATACTTGTGTCCTCGAATGTGTCTTAATGTGTTTCCTACTGTTGAAACCCGGCATATGGATTTTTTTTTATCAATCTGCCAAGCTTAAATTTCTTGTGTACTTTGTAGGAACCCTTGATTTCGTTTCCTGAGGAAGGTTTTTGTAAATTAATTTATGACTGATTTAATGTCTTCCTTTTTCTAAATGGCAGCTTGATGAAGAAGATGACGGAAGTAAAGTCAAGCTACAGCGACAGATCTCTCTGGTGAGCGGCGTAGCAATCAATGTGGGAACTATCATTGGTTCGGGGATCTTCGTGTCCCCAAAAGGTAACTTGGAAATGGAGGAATCTTTTTTTTTTCACAGATAATGCAAATCTACTTTGCCATCCTTCACCTTTCCTGTCATGATATGAGTTGTGTTCCTTACGGGATCTCAGAGGGTGTATGTTGTTACCTCATAATATGAGTTGCATTCCTTACAGGATCTCAGAGGGTATATGTTGTTACCTTTTTCTCCCTTGCCTCCTTGCAGGTGTTCTGTTGGGAGTAAGCTCAGTTGGAATGACCTTGGTGGTATGGGTCCTAGCTGGCATCATCTCTCTCCTGGGAGCTCTTTGCTTTGCCGAGCTGGGCACCATGCTGCCTTCCTCGGGCGGCTTTTATTTCTACCTGCGGGCTATCTACGGCGAGTTTGTGGCCTTCTTGTATCTCTGGGTCTCACTGATCATGCAGGTGCCGGCGTCCTGTGCGGTGGTGGCCATCACCTTTGGTCGCTACGCTGTCCAGCCATTCTTTCCTTCTGCCGACTGTGGACCGCCCATGGCTGCGATTCAGCTTCTAGCTTTGAACTCTTTATGTGAGTGTGCCATGTTCCATAACAGTGCAATCATCAAAATGAAAACAATAAAAACTTTCTAAAAGCTGCTTGTCAAGAATATATTCATTTAAGACAAGGGAAGTAAACTTTGGACGAATGAGAGTCTTTGAGGGATTGAGAAGTAAACCCTGTGGGGTTTTGCCAAGCACAATAGGAGCTTTATATTTCTCTCGCGATAAGAAAGTGGATTTTGGAACCAGCGGATTCAAATGACAGGTCAATTCACAACCAACAGAGTTGAGTAAGACAGACTCTGCAGTGCTGTCTGTAATTAAGGATCCAGCATTAGTCCTTGTACCATGCCTGCTTTCATTAAACAGTGTTGTTTTAACTTCATTCCAAAGGTTAATACTCCTCTGACTCAAGAAGCGAGTCTTACATAAACAGGTTGTTAGAATAATCCCCTTTTTAACCAAGAGAGATATCTTTTTGATGTAGTCACAAAGATTTCAACACTTCACAGGAACACCCATCCGGACAAATTTTCAAACCAATGCAAATCTCTACAGAGCCAATTTGGCACATCACACTGTTGTTTATCACCCATTTCCTTGGTATTTAAAACCTGAGAATATTTCTTTACTAGTTAAGGTACTCTTTTGCCAGTTCATTTTTCTCAGAATTCTCAAAAATCCTCTTGTTATCGATATCTGAATATATTTGCACCGTGCTTCCTTACAGTGCTGTGCGGTTTCTTCAACATCTTCAGTGTTCGCCTAACAACCACCGTGCAGAACGTCTTCACTGTATTCAAGATGTTGGCATTGACCATCATCATTGTTATGGGTTGTGTCCAACTCTTCAAAGGTGGGTTTGAGAGTATTTGTCCCTTCATGCATAAAACAGTAATCTTTGAAGTGCTACTTTTCCTTCACAATCCTACAAACCTGATGGGTTTTGATGGTTCTGAGAGGTCTAGGTTTTACCTGTTTTCTTATAACTTGCGACACATTCACAATGTGAGACTTGTGACAAGAAAGAAAGGGAACAAATTTTAAATTGGAGTGTCAAATGTCATCTGTGCATGCTATGCTAACTTATTGTCAATTTTTTGTTTAGATGTTGATACCTTGGCTGTACTTGTTTTTTGCAAAAGTTTATTTTCCCAATGCACAGAGAAAAAAAAGAAAAAAAAAATCATTTTTGAAAGGAATTAAATCAAATTGCATCAACTGAAATGGATTGTTTTTGCAATTTTGGTTGTGTTTGGCTCAGTGTCGGTGGATGTTGTGGAACAGTTGGATAATTTGTGGACACCCTTTGCATTTAATGGATACCTGACAATGTCTACTGAACAAACCATGGACACTGCTGTCCTAAATGTGCATGGCCATGAGGACCAAAACAACTGGACACAATTACTTATCTAAGTTACATACAAATCGAGAGTTTTTAATGTTTTGTTCTATTCAAAAGGGGAAACAGCTAGTTTTGAAAACTCATTCGAAGGGACAACTTATGCTGGTCTTGGTAATGCACTGTATTCTGGATTGTTCTCATATGCAGGCTGGTAAGTTCAAAACTTAATTTTCATTTGCATGTTGAGGTTTTTATGCATCAAATCTCAATGTAAAATATTTAATTTGAAAGCAGTTTCTGTCAATAGTTCAACTTGACTTTTTTCCAGAGCGTTTCAGAGCAGACAGATGTGTAACTAATGATTCAAATTAAGGGAAAAAAATTCTTTCTTCGTGCCAAAGCTCTTCAACAAGATGACAAGATTTTGCAATCCTTTGACAGTTTCTTGCACTATACAATTAAAATTCTGTGTTCAATTTTAACTTTTCTTTCCCATGCTGACTACATTATTCTTTGCCCCCCCCTTAGAATGACAGGATTGACCAGATCTCTACCTTTGTCATCTAAATGTATTCTTGTTTGGCACTGCTCAGGTATAACTTGAATAATGTTGTTGAGGAACTACGAAATCCACACAAGTAAGTTTGAAATTCCTTCAACCTGCTCTTACGTAAGCTGGCATGGTTGTTGCCAAGGAGATGATGCACAGTTTTTATATGTCCTGGACTCAGTCCAAATTTCCAAATGATTACAGCTCTTTATACCTAAATGTTGATGTAAAACCAAAATTGCTTACTAAAATACGGCTTAGCTTTCACATAAGACCCAGTCACTTTGAAAAGTATTGCCAAGAAAACTGGGTAATAGTCAGATGCCACATTTGATAATTACTGCTAGGAAAATTCTCCCAAAAGATTGAGAATCGCATGAATACACAGGCGTGGGCAAACTGTCAAGATATCTGTATATTTCCACAGGAATCTACCTCGCGCCATCTACATCACCATGTCTATTGTGACAGTCTTCTATGTATTTGCCAATGTTGCCTACTTCACTGCCATGTCGCCCCAGGAACTGCTCGCCTCCGATGCCGTTGCCGTGGTAAGGCAGTAAATCAATTGGATTAAACGCTGCGTCTGAATGATGTATCAAGAGGTCTAGATCCAGGTCTTTGCTGGCTACAAACACATGGGCACGTACCACGGTTGTAGTCCAGTCCATCACAAGGTCAAGTGAGTCCATCATGGACCATCCAGTCGCACGTCAAGTCACAAGCTATTTAAGTGAGCTGTGACATGAGCATTCCTTTGTCACTGTCCATCCTATTACTCGTGACTGGTCTCATAAGAAGGACTATTGATTGGATTTGTGAAGGGATTCTTGTTCAGAGCACCTTGTGTTGGTCTTGACTACTTTTTTAGTACATGCTGACAGAAGATGTTACTGTAATTACGAAAATCTGCTTTCATATTTGTCATGTCAGTTATTGTGCTGTAAAAGAGTCCACTTAAGTATACCCATTACGAGGATTACTTGAAAGTTTCTTGTGCTCATTTGTTTGTTCTTTAACTACATTTTTAAGCACCATTTTATGGTTGGGTGGTGTGTGTGAGACACTCTCCAGTTGTATGGAAATACGTTTCTTTTGCAAGGATATGTTAATTGGTTGTTTGTACTGATGTCATGTGCTTCCCAGTTTCTGATCTTTCATCTTGGACATCAGGCTTTGTTGAGAAAGGCATCAGTGTCTTTGACTGTGGCTAATCATGTTGCATACTGATGAAAAAGAATTGAAGACATAGTCACAAGATGTATAGAGTGCAGGGGATATCTATGCATATTACTTTTCCTTTTTATACCCAGATAAACTTTTCCATAGTTAAGACAAACTCCAAAGTTCCCCTCAAATCCCCTACTTACCAGAGGGACTTACCTTTAAATTCTTGTGTACCCACATTGAAATTTTCGGTTAGCGAAGATTTTGGTATACTCTCAACTCATTTGCGGTCATGTTAGCATTTTGGCGTGAAGCTCCTTGGCGTGGTGGCATGGATTATGCCAGTATCGGTGGCCATGTCAACACACGGCTCCAATAACGGGAGTTTTCTTGCATTTTCAAGGTACAGATTACCCTGTCAAGTATGCCGAATCGGCAGTCACTCAGTCCAGCATGACTTGGACCTTATCTACATATATTTGCTCATAGCTGGCCACATCAAATCTCTTATATTAAATTGTTACTTGGACGTTGACTGCCAACCATGTATTGATAGGTGAACTGATTTCTGCAAGTATGCTTGTTGTACACAAAAGTCTTTTATATTATAAATTGAACAGGTTAGCATTGCTGACGACAAAACAAATAAAATGCAGCAGTTTTGTCGGCAGTCAAATGTGTTCAAGTCTCAGTTTCAATTCATGCGTGACTGCATGGACCAAACATTAGGATGAATTACCAAAAATGCATGTGCCTTGTGTTGTCTGCGCATGTTTCAAAATTAAATTAGCAACAACCAAGATGTTTTCATCAAGGGCTCCCAGCTTTCAATTTTGCTTCTACTGTTAGTATGTTGCTGAACATTGGACTAGCCGGTAACCGATATGAATAGTGAAAAGGTGTATATATGTATTCCTGTTAACATGCAAAATCTCTCATGTCAGAACTCCTCATTTCCATATTTCATATGACAGGCACATAAGACGAACCCCTTCACCAAGCCAGAGCAAACATCAATGTTCCCGATTCAAGGAATTATTTGACCATGGCATGACTCATGCCCATCATGTTTTTTTCATCATCTCCTTTCCTCCTCCACACTTTTCTCTCTTTTTTGATTCAGACATTTGGTCTCAAGTTGCTTGGGGTCGTTGCATGGTGTATGCCGATTTTCGTCGCCATGTCCACATTTGGTTCAAACAATGGCAGCCTGCTTGGGCTTTCTAGGTAAAAATCACAGATGAGAATGTTCATAATTATATTTTTGTATGTGTTCACTTTGTAGTTTGGGCATTTATCTATCTAGTTTGATGGCGTTAAAAAGTTCAGCGCACATACATTACGGTTGTTCCCCTCATAAACGTGCCGATAGACTCTTATCCAGGCTTTTATGCTGTCACTGTGCCATAGAATGTTCTTTGTCGGAGCTAGAGACAGACAACTACCGAATTTCCTCGCAATGATTGACATCAAGAGGAAGACGCCAATGCCAGCTCTACTTCTTGTGGTATGTAACCAGAACAGACAAAAATGACATCACCACTATTTTCAGCAAAGAGGTTTATACTTCGGATTCTTCTTTCATCTGTCTGAATCGATGGAAGAAAGTCTTACAGTTTTAATTGGAAGGTATATTTGTCTAAGGGGCTATAAACATGACATCAAAAGTTTTTTCTTAGATTTTCCAAACTGAACTTACAATGTACCACAATGTAAGGCATTCTTGGCCGAGTTGTGATACATTTCCTGTAAAACAAAGTACCTCTAATGAAAGATCTAGTAATTAACTCATCCTATTCATATACATATGTTGGCTTAATTACCCACGATCAGGCTGTTTGTATTTCCCTCATGGTACATATGCACCTAATAATGTGGCATCTCCATTGAGCCGGCTTGTTCAGCATAGTCAGCTAGTTATTTCAAAAACTGACATTGAGGCAAGTTACCTTGTTGAAAGCACTGAACAATGAAGCTTTGATGTGCGTTGTCTTTTTGCAGTGAACAGTAATCTTTAGTTGTTTTTTTTTACTCCTTTTAGACTTTCCTGACGTGTGTGTACGTGTTCGGAAGGGATGTTTACACCTTGATTAACTATTTTAACTTTGTGCTGTGGACATCAAGTGGTGCTCTGTCAGCTGGCCTGATCTATCTTCGTTGGAAACAACCTGAAAGAAGAAGGCCTTACAAGGTAATTGAGTATTATTGCCTTCAGGGATAGTCTTTTTGTGACCTTGATTTTCAAAACTTATTAAAGTTTCCTTGTGTTTGTGCAGATATCACTGATAAAGATGTTATAAACCCAGGGACCTGCAAAGCACTGTATGTTCTGCAGACCACCCTATGCCCTACAAACTGTCTTGTACCCTAGTACAGACCACCCTGTACCCTACAGTCTGCCCCCTGTGCCCTACAGACCACCCTGTGCCCTACAGACCACCCTATGCCCTACAAACTGTCATGTACCCTAGTACACTCCACCCTGTACCCGACAGACCACCCTGTACCCTACAGTCTGCCCCCTGTGCCCTACAGACCACCCTGTGCCCTACAGACCACCCTGTGCCCTACAGACCACCCTGTGCCCTACAGACCACTCTGTTACCTACAGACCACCCTGTGCCCTACAGGCTGCCCCGTGTGCCCTACAGACCACCCTGTGCCCTACAGGCTGCCCCGTGTGCCCTACAGACCACCCTGTGCCCTACAGGCTGCCCCGTGTGCCCTACAGACTACCCTGTGCCCTACAGGCTGCCCCGTGTGCCCTACAGGCTGCCCCCTGTGCCCTACAGACTGCCCTACAGACCACCCTGTGCCCTACAGGCTGCCCCGTGTGCCCTACAGACCACCCTGTGCCCTACAGGCTGCCCCGTGTGCCCTACAGACTACCCTGTGCCCTACAGGCTGCCCCGTGTGCCCTACAGGCTGCCCCCTGTGCCCTACAGACTGCCCTACAGACTACCCTGTGCCCTACAGGCTGCCCCGTGTGCCCTACAGACCACCCTGTGCCCTACAGGCTGCCCCGTGTGCCCTACAGGCTGCCCCCTGTGCCCTACAGACTGCCCTACAGACCACCCTGTGCCCTACAGGCTGCCCCATGTGCCCTACAGACTACCCTGTGCCCTACAGGCTGCCCCGTGTGCCCTACAGGCTGCCCCCTGTGCCCTACAGACTGCCCTACAGACCACCCTGTGCCCTACAGGCTACCCCATGTGCCCTACAGACTGCCCTACAGACCACCCTAGTTGTGCCCTACAGACTGCCCTGTGCCCTACAAACTACCCTGTGCCCTACAGTTTTTCTAATCTTGATTTTTTCTGTTTATAAAGAACGTTTAAGTTGGACCACTTAACCAAACTGCTCCTTGGAGTCTCCGTATATTTCCATATATCATCACTTAAACAATTTTTTCAAATTCACATCATTCTTGTCAACAGGTGAACATTATTCTGCCCATCTTCTTCACCTTTGCCTCCATCGCTCTGGTGGTCCTGGGCACCATCTCGGCCCCCATGGACACTCTGATTGGTGTGGCTATCACACTCACCGGCATACCGTTCTACTTCATCTTTGTCCGACCGGCCAAGAAAATGGCTGTCCTCCACAAACTAGACGGTAGGTGGATGGACCGAACATGCCCTCCTTGTCTCTCACTCAGACGCAAAGTCTGAGAGTGGCCAGCTAACATTGTCCTTTGGTTGTTTTGCTCTGTTCAGTTAGTGTAAATACCATTCTTAGTTTCATATTTTGTGAAGCTGGTGGCTGCCTTCACATTCATGGTCAATGTGTGGTTGGGTTTCCCATCTCCGAGGTCGGGAGCTGTGTCAGGGTAATCACTGCCGCATGCGTTGGTGAATAGAACTGAATTACCTTGGAGTGGTGCTCAATAATGCATGGTACTCTTTGTGATAAAACCACAAGAAAGAATCTCTGGTTCTTCACAGACTTCCATCAAACCCTATTCTTGTGTTGGCCATCTTAAATTGAAAGTGAGGTTAACTTTCATTTTGGAAACTTGAGAGTGAAAATATCAGAAATGAATAAAAGTCTGTAACAAATTATTGTCAATTTTCCTTAAAAATAATTTAAACTTTGTGATAAATTAAATCTAATTTTTTTAAGCCTGAGCCACATTAAAAGAAAAAATATACATTTAGTGATGGACATTGCATTTATTGATGGGCCCCTCTGATCCATAGTTGGTCCAAAACTTTTATCAAGTCTTCCAACTTTAGTGAAATCCAGGTACTCGGTCATAGAGTCATTGTATTCATGTCTGAGTGTGAACATTCTTGTTGAAACATTCCTTGATTTTTCTCAGTTTCTGCACGCGTGTACCCGAAATTGCGTGTTCCCAAATGCTTTCTAGCTTTTTTTTTTCATTTCGGTTGCCAAGTGGAAAACTGTTGGTATTCAGTGTTGCTGAAAATGGAATACACAAACAACCAAGAATTTCATTGTTGTTTGTCTCTCTGTAGTCGCCATCACTCACTGGTGTCAGAAGTTGTTCCTGGTGACCAATGAAGAGAAGACCAACCTGACCAATGGAGACACAAACGAAGAAGAAAAGAAACTTGGATAGAGATGCATGAAGCGGAAAAAGTCTGTCAAAGGAGCCATTTAACCTTGAGGAGCACTGGATTGCAACCCTTCTCCAAACACTGCTGGGATGAATCCTCACCCACCACAAAAGCTGCATGGGTAATGCATGTTCTGGTGAGGCGCAGATTTTGTTTTTCCTGTGAAGACAGTAAACTCACTGGAAGTCGCAGAATGCTGTTCAGTTTCCTCATCAACCGTCATGGACAGTTTAAGCTGCCAGCTTTCCTTTGCCAGTCGACTGGACATGTTGAGACTGGGAGTCTTACACCGTACATGTACATGCAACATTGCTTCCACGGCCCCATAAAACTTGACAGGGCCCAGTTTTAATGGCACTGCTTTAACTGATAAAAAAAAGTATTATATTCAGATGAGGAACCACTGTCAAAGTGGATCTGGAAACATTTTTGCAGGCACCCTGCTGAATTCAACAACGTGAAAGTGAAACCTTGAGATGTACAGACAGAACCTGCCCCTTCACTGTTGGTTATCATTGGATGCTAGTGGATTTGGCAGGGTTTCTTGAATGAAGTGAGTGATAATCTAGCTGCATGTGAATAGATACATCTGAATCAATTTGATAGTCCGTATCTTCACTAGTTCTTAGTCTAATAGATTCAAGTCTAAAATGAACTCAAGGTTTTGGTAGTAGGCAGGTTCACTAATCAAAAAAAGCACCCAAGGTCTGACAATCCAAACTTTTACTTCCCTTAGATCTTAGATCATTTTAGACAATTTAATTTGATAGTGCTTTATGAGCCGTTGTGTCGATTGGGATCATTATACTCTTGATCTGTTTATAATTTGGGACCAAGGAACCTTTCCGCTGTTGAACCTTCAGGGCCTGTTTGTTTCATGTGGATCCAAATCGCGACCAGTGATCTGACGTTGGTTCACTGACACCTGAACTCTCCTAATGGATGCAACGAACCAGGCAGCATTGGGACCACTGATTGAGATCGGGATCAGAGTGAAACAAACAGGCCCTCAGAGTAACATATTTCAGATTATTGAATATTTGGGCCAGCAAACCTTCAGACGTGAAATCCTCAGACTATTGAAACCATTGGACTGTTTAAAGCAAGATAGCACACGGCTTATGCAACATTCCTGGCATAAACAGTTTTCTTGCACCAATCATGGTTTCCTATGCCTTTTGTAATTTCAAGTGGTACTTGTATTTTCTACTTTTAAGACTTCTTAAACTTCTTTCGTGCTTGACATCCATCTTTTTAAAGAAAAAATTCAGGTTGATAATTAATTTAAGTAAGGGGGCATTGCATATTGTTGTGAGTTATAAACATGGAATCTAAGCTTGTTTTCATTTTACGCCTCGGAAGTTTTCAGTAATTGCAGAATCATTGTGTCAGTTAATTGTGTAAAACTGGCCTTTGATTTTTTTGTCTGAACAGCAAATGTTAATTACAACTGGAGCTTCGTAAGTGTATAGCAATCATCAGGCTGGATTTGTCTTTGGTATAATTATATGCATACAGTCAGTGCTGTAGGCAAAACTAATTGAATAAGACCACCACTAGACCCCCACACAACCAACACAAGACCACCAGTCTGAATGGAAGTTACAGGCTATTTGAACGACCTGAAGCAAATGTATTCTTTCGTCATTATTCACCATGATCCTTGTGACTGGTCTTGTAACCGGTCTTGTGACCGGTGATGTGATGATCATGACACCAAAATTGCACTGTCCATAGTGACAGAAATCACTGTTAGCTTACAAAAATAACTTCTTTCGGGAATATCTGTCTTTGCCAAGTGTCTTGAGGTGAAGTCGGTCCAATTCTGAAGAGCGGCAGCTTGGAGTTAAATTTGCTGCCGAGCGCCAACCCGGAGATACTTTACCAAAAACCACCATCATCAAGCCATCATAAGATGTGTGCCATGTGCTGTTTTGTTTATCGTTTGTTTTTTTAAATGTCTGAGCAAGTTTGAGCAATGGTGGTTAACCAGGATTTGACTTGGGATCACCTCAATATATGATGGTTGGACATCTCCAGTCCAGCCAACTCTTTGGAACTGCTATGGGGCCTCAGTGACTTTGTATAAGTCATGCAGTTGCATTGTTGATTCTCATTGGGTATTTATGTCATAAAACACAGAGGGAATGTTTGACATGAAACTGAGCATGTGGGATGCAGTCAAGTGGAAATGCTGCCAGCAATGCATGCAGCCAATAAAAAAACATTAGTGGCAAAGACTTCCAGATTTCGGGCTCAACTAGTGTTGGTTAAGTCGCACTGTATTGCTTGTGCGCATTTGTAGGAAGAGATTAGCCCTTGATTTATTATACACAGTTGAGGCTCAAACTTTCATATTGTCATGTGTGCATAATGTCTATAAAGAGATTAAATTTAATATATTACAAGAAAGATTATGTGTGTGTCAAAAAGGGACAGCTCTGCTTAACGCAGAAACCATCCAAACCTGGATTTTATGGGATTTAAAAGATAACTTTTATCAAGAATTTAGCAATATGTGTAATTTGTACGATACGTAGGCTTGTGGATTTGAAATGTATAATTCCAGAATGTTTGTTTTTATGGCCATTACAATAACGTCATGTAAGTAGTTGATATTTGAAGATTTTATCTTAGACCACATGTCTAGGTTTATTTTTTCCTTTCATGTATTATTGTTAAGAGTACCGAATGTTTAGGTAATATTTTGCCTACACACAAATATCTTGTTCATTATGTTAGTTTTGTGCCTGTTATTGGAACTTGTAAAAAAAGGTTTTGTTCGTAATTAATAATTTCTTATCCCTTTTGTTTTACCTCTGTCAGTCATGACTATTAGTTAATCTTGAAAAAGAAGTTGATGCAAGTTTGTGTTGCTGGTTTTAGCCAACTTTGCATTCTGTGCTTTTTAACAGTTGCTGCATTGTCTTCCTTTGCCAGGGACACGATACCTATAATGTGTTTGTCATTTATTAAGGAGCACTTCGTATGAGTGTGACCCATTATCCAGAAACTTGGCTGAAATTCACTTGGGATGAAGAAACTGTTTGAATTTTTTTTTCAAAAATAAGATATATAAATTTGAAAAATATGCAATTTGTCCACAAATCTGAACAATTGAAGAGCTTTAGCAGTGTACCATGTGTCCCTAAACTCCTTTTTCGCTATTTTGACTTGTTAAATTGATGTTTAGCTGTCTTAAGGCTGTAGAAACTGACTGCATATAACTGAGAGAGGGTAGGATTCTGAAGATACCAAAATGGTTCTCATCACATTTTGGAAATAAACTCATTTTGAATTACAGGTTAATAGTGACAGTCATTGGAACTTCAATCACAAAACAAATAATTTTTCCTTAAAAGCCATTATTGCAGTAGCACCAATCTCATGGGGAATATTTTGACTTGTCAAAATCCATGTGTGCATGTACATGTATATAGCGCCATCACAGTAGTGGCGTCTCTTTGATTTCGAGCTCATTTCAAGAAAGTTTGAAAGGGCTCACAGAGAACAGAGTTACTTTATTAATGCAGTTGATTATATGAAAACAAAGGGTCGTTCAAAATGAGGATACTGAAATTATGAGCTGTAGTAAATTTTATTCTGAGTTACAGAATGTATTTAGATGATTCGTTTATTCAAAAAAATGAGAAGTAATATATTTGCTGTATTAAATTGGTTATACCCGGCCCACATTATTATTTCATTGCCTTAATGCACAATGCTGTAATACAATATGCATGTAAATAATTCCAGGTTTTGAAACTGAGACTTTTTAATTTAATTAACCTGTGCTTCTTAAAATATATTGTATACAAATTGCTTGGGTAACATGATAGCAGATGTCTTAATTTCACATAATGGAGGCTTTGTTTTGTTTAAGGTTGTAACAATTGAAGTATATTATTTTGTTCTCTAAAGTTTTCCTTTTAATGCTCTAAAAACATTCCTTTGTTTTTCTGAGAGTATCAACTTTTTCCCCTCAGTTGTATTATTAAAAGCATGACACAATGGGATTGCAGATTTTAATTGGTCAGTCTCTTTTTAACCTCCGTTCTAGGTACTGTAATGAGATCCAACGATTCTTCCATCGTTTTGACAGTTATATCTGATCATGGCATTTTATGTACAATCGCAGCCTTAGTAAAATGTTCCACTAAAAAAGATAGTGTTTGGAAGAGGCTCAATATGCCTAAATGGTTTTAGCAAATGAGGAAATGGGGCTCTGTACTGTGACATGGTGCTTTGTTTACAGTTTTCTTTGCAGTCAGTCGGGGCCCACGGAGTGTGAAAGCCAACATCTAAGTAAAGTGTAGCGTCATCAGCAGCTAGAGAGGTTTCAAACTTGTGTGAATTTTTGCAAGATTCCAGAAATTCTCAAAAATTGGCCACTGGAAATTGGAAGAAAAGGGCCAAATGGAAATGGTCGATTAATGAAATTGGTAAATTATACCAGCAGACTTTTACTTCCTCCACTCCATTTTCATGTGCAGCTACTTTTCAGTTCCTCTGAGACAAGGCAGAGGGTTCAGTGCTACAGCAACTGGGGCCTGGGGTTTAAGCCAGATTTTGGAAGATTGCCATCTTCAGATGGTCTTTCACTTTTTGATTGCCGTATTCCGGAACCACTAAACACGGATCTGGGCACTCTCACGACTTGAAAGTGGTTACATACATATGACAATTTACATGCAAAATACATCATTTTTCCCCCAATGAGAAATTTGAAATTAGACATGTTAGGCACAAAACACACTCTTTTGTACACAAAGGGGGACCTCCTATAAGTTATGTGACCCACTCTGTGAAAATGAGTTACAAGTCACCAGAGCCACTTTGGAGTAAGAAGTTCTTTAGAACAATTTTGCACAATATAAATCAATAGGAACCCACAGCATTTGTCACCATGGAGTATCCACTTTCATCAGGATGCCAAACTGAGTGATACATCAAAACAAAAAGCTCAATTTGCTCTTTCTGATACAAATGAAAACTCAAATAGTGATTCAGGCAACTCATTTTCAAGAGCAGGGTCGGAGCGGGTCACAAATATAATTGAAATTGCTAACACTCCTACACCCACTCAGGTGAATTCATTTCACTAATTTTTGTAAAACTAGCATTGATCTATTTGTGGATCTGCACTTTTCACCTGTAAAGTGCCACAAGTAAAAACTGACTTGCATCTGAGGTTTTCCTGTTGCACCCAATTTCAGAGTCGCTGAAAAGTTTGCGGGTAAATTGTGCTGACCATAGCAGAAAATCTTTCCCCTCCTGTAGCACCCTTTCATTGCATGCATGTGCTAATGGCTGTGAGTACACTCTCACTAGAGGGGGAGTATACTCCTGTATCGAAGTATAATGCGGACGCATACTACTCGTGTTAACAGGAGTAAAGTGCGCAAACACAGCCTTTTATTCAGGCTCACCTCCCTCTGAATTACGAACCCCCCCCCTTCATAGAAGGGCACCTCCCTTCTTTCTGGATTTGTCACTGCTTGGGGTGGCTTCAAAACAACAACAGCTTTCCACTGACACCTCGCATTGGGTGGTTTTTTTTTTTCTTCCTGCAGGCCACTGATTAATAGATAGGAGTTGGGATTAAGTCAGGTAATGACTGGAGAACCAATGGTTTGGACTTGGGTTATAGTGTTGAAACTTTGCACTCATTCTGGCTTGAGGTAAAAAGAAGTTCTTCATTTTATGCTTGTACGCCATAAGAATTCCTCCAGCAAAGAAACAATCGAGTAAATGACACCTGTTTATGGCTTCCATGGGTGGACTAAAAGAGATGGCGCGTTCGTACACAGCTGTGATATTCCTTTAGGGAGACGGTCCCTGCTGATTGTCACTGAGCAAAACCAAGTGAAAGGGCAACAGAAACTTTGTAAATCTATGACAGACTGTTTATTAATGAAACAAGGAATGTTACTCGGCCGAAAATGAAATTGTGTACAAATAAGGAATGGTTATGGGTGCAATGGTAAGAATTATTTCATGAGGTGACAGATGAAATGTTTGATTCCACAAGGTGAAGCCGAGTGGTATGGAACATTTCAGCTGTCACCTCATGAAATTATCCTTACCACTGCAAGAATGTAAAATATTCATTACTTGTTTTATACAATACGTGCATAAATCCTCTTCTTTCAGAACAAATAGGTTCCGCTTGCTTGTTAACATCTGGCATTTTGCCTGATTTGTGTCTGAAACGCTACCCACAACATAGTACTGTGCAATGTTAGACTGGTTTCCTTCCCAACATTATTTTCCTCTTTCTTACTGGGAATGAGATATAGGAAAATGGGTTGCTGGGCTGAGTCAATTTGAATAATTCACTATTTGAATATTTGACCCTCACTTTGATCGAATATCCGAATATTCGGTCACACCAACAGGCAGATTGTTGATGAACAAACCATACACAAAATCAGTTGCAATAACGCACACAATTGTACATTATGATCAATATAATAGCTTCTCATATCTAGGAGTATCTCCAGCCACGACTTAGCAAGGTTTAAGAGATGAGCAAGACTTCTTGCCCTGTAGAAAATTTCTACTCGTTTTAAATTGTTTAATGAATAATTTACTTTACTTTTTAAATCGTAATATTTCTGATGCTTTTTATTTGAATCTGCTTGAAACAAGCCTCCATAGTACAATATTTCCCATTTAAAACAAAAGAAAATTTCCTTCCTTTTCATGAATTTTGCATTCAAATATTCAAATTCAAAAAATAATATTTGAATATTCCACAATCGATCGAATATTCAGTTGTTTGGATATTTGGCACAGCCCCATTGGGTTGGAACCAATCAAGTAAAATAAAGAACATCACTCTACAGGTATTACTGAATAGAACAAAAAATTTAATGACATGAGATCTATGATCCACCAATCAGATGACAGAGATTTATGCAGCTATCAAATAATACAAATTATTTTTACAAATGTTATAAGCAACAGAAAAAAAACATAAGTAGGCAAGAAAGTCCAAAAGATAGTAAAACTATCAAGCCCAACTTGTGATGATTTACACCACAGGATTAACCACTGAAGATCTCACGAGTATTGATAGGAGCCTGCAAATTCTGTGCTAATCAGAATTTAAAATGCTCTTGGCAGATTTGACAGACAGGTGCTCTAGTAATACAAGCTGGTAAAATAAGTCACATGCATGGTGCTAGGCTGCTATTTTTCACCTGTTCAACTATATGGTTAGGTAAAACCAGAAACATAACTCTCAAAGTTTTCATCTGAAAATGAAAGCAAACGTTACACTGTTCCCACCAATATGTTCATTTATCTTCAGGCAAACTTGAATTCTCGATTCTGATCGGTCAATCCATGGCAACAAACAGTGTGATACATAACCATAATTGCATAATGCACTGTTATAACTCCACGCAATGTGCCATTTTTATGCTAAAAGCAAATGCACAACTGCAAAATTTACTGTAAATTCAAAAGTGGCACTTTGGGTACATAGAACCTTATAACTTCTTTATTGTGCATCAAGCCTTTGGCCTTGTGGTGTATGGGACACAGACACGCTGCATTATTCTGTGTTCCACGTGCGCTTGTGTGATATTAGTAGAAAGACAGTTAAACTGCTCCATAAAGTTCCAAGGCTAAATGCTGACAGTTATAATGACACACGATTCAACCTAACATGGTTTTGTGGATTGGTTGATCCGGTATTCCTCAAGGTTAACTGAGTTCTTGACTGATAAATTGCACTTTAGTCCCATCCAATCACATCTCCTTTTCCTCTTTGGCCATCTTTCAGGTGTCTCCATTGGTCGTTCCAGTCTTCTCTTCATTGGTGACCAAGAACAATTTCTGGCACCAGTGTGTAACAACAACTACAGAAAAAAACCGAAGAACAATGAAAGCACTGGAGTACAAAGCGAATTGTTCTAAATCGGAACAAGCTTACTTTTCCATTTTTTTTTTCAACAGGTGTTGTGCATGGCAGCCATCTGTCCGGTAACTGCTTTTGTTATGGAAGGATAGTACAAAAGGTCTACTCAGATGTATCCCACAGGAAGAAAAGCTCTCACCAGAAAAATAGCTGCCATGCGCAACCTCTCTTAAAAATCTCCGAGTAGCACTAAATAAAAGAAGGGGCACATATCATGGCTTTGCTGGGCTAATACAAACTGGGTAGTGGAACTAGGTGGTTTTCAACAGTCCACTCTGTCTACATCTTAGGCTTCATCCATGAAATCAACTGCTGATTATAGACCTACACTGCTTAAATTAAACAGACATCCTAGGATATGTGCATTGATATCAAGGATTTCCGGTTGCACCATATGGCTTGTTATTAAGATGACAATTTCAAAGTCCCATGGTTAAAATTCAGATATGAGGCCGGTGACCGTCAGAGATGAAGTTGAGTATTCTCCTTCCACCTTACTGACAGACTTCCACCTTGGACTTTGCTTTCTGTGACACTGCTCAACTCCGCCTACTAGAGAGGCAACCCAACTGTATGCCAGTTTAACAGCCTCAATGCATCGGAAATTGGTTGCTACATGTGGCATAACATAACAGCCAAACTTCACGTTTACGTACATGCAAAAACTTGGTGCAACATGCGAGGGTGTACATTTTAAACCAACTAGCCCTTACAAAGACAAGTCAAAATGTTGGCAACTCTCAGTCTCTGTATCTGAGTGAATGAGATCTAAATAGTCTATGCCATATCCAGGGTTTAGGTCGGAGGGAAGCCAACATGAGATTGGTTTTTCTGAAAACAACAGTCCAAATGTTTTTCTTCCATACATATAACCTCATTGCCTCCTCAAAGGTTGTAGTACTGTTTCAAAAGTGGTAGCCTTTTCACTTCATGGGGTAAAAATATTGCAACATGTTTGGGGGGGGGGAATTTTGCCCCTCCCCAACTCTGGGAACGCCACTGGTGTGTTCAGTCCATCCACCTACCGTCTAGTTTGTGGAGGAGAGTCGGTATCTTGGCCGGTCGGACCAAGATGAAGTAGAACGGTATGCCGGTGAGTGTGATAGCCACACCAATCAGAGTGTCCATGGGGGCCGAGATGGTGCCCAGGACCACCAGAGCGATGGAGGCAAAGGTGAAGATGATGGCAAGGCAAATATTCACCTGTTATTAAGAAAACAAAATTTGAGAAAAAAAAAAAATAGATTAATTCATTCACATAGACAATAGACCTGGGTCAGAAAGCACGGTTTGATGATTTTCTATTTTTTTCTTTTTCTTTTTTTTTTTATCGAAGACCTCCAAAATTTCAACCCTGACGGCAAAGACTCAAAGAATGAGTTTACTTTCTATAAATATTTAGAGTGTAAAAGAACCTAGCAAAACCGCCATTGGTACGCACGGACCTGTCCTCAATTTTGTTTCTCAAACACTCTGCTAAACGAGTTTTGAACACCACTGAATGTTTTGCAGGTGGCCGGCTCCATTTCAGATGGTGATTTTAACATAACAAAACGTTCTAAATTCAAAAACCAAGACCTCAGAAAGAATGCGTTCATTTAAGCAAAAATTTACTATTAAATTAAATAAAGTTGGTTAACCACTACCTGCCGGGTGGATTTTTCATGAGCGGGATGAGATGACAGGACCTTTTCAAGATTTTCCGTTTTCAAAATTCTTTAAAAATTCATGTGTTCATTTACTGCATGTTTACACCCACACAAATTACACTCTGGTGGCTATTCTAATCTGACAGGCAACCTTCGTTGACGCCTGAGTATTCAGCCCAGGCCTGCAGCCCTGTAAAAGAGAGCCCAGAATTGTGTGGTGTTGCATAATTTCCTTTGTTCCGGTGAATGCCAGTAGAGTCTTTTCATACGCCGCTGGATTAGTGAGCAGCAGCGTTGTGTCGCTCATCAATGGGGCCCTGGAGCACTTTTGTCCGCGGTGCTCGTCCGCGGGCGCGCTATGCCCAAAACAGTGGTATACTGTTTCAAAACAGCGCCGGATTACCTTCGAAAAATGGAAGTGGAAAGATGATGGCAATTCCCAGCAGCAGGTCCTGTGCTCCGAGTACAGTCTTTTGTTACACAGACCAGCTCTTTTGTCTGAAACTGGGTGCCCCGGCAGGAAGTGGTTAACATGGTCATTCTCTTTTCTTGAAGAGACATCTTCCTCGGAGAAATGTTTCCAACACATTTGGTAAAACAATTACCCTGTAAGGTCTTTTTCTTTGTGGGTACTTCCAACGGAGATAGACCAGCCCGGCTGAGAGGGCACCACTTGATGTCCACAGCGCAAAGTTGAAATAGTTAATCAAGGTGTAGATGTCCTTCACAAACACGTATACACACGCCAGGAAAGTCTAAAAGGGAATACGAGGAGGGGGGCAATCGTTAAAAAAGAGAACAGGAATAGTGAACACAACAATGCGTATCCGACTGATGGTGCCAATAGGTACATCGGTTTCATTTTGTATTCACAGCTTGTTTTATTCTTGTTGAATGACCTGGCTCCATGGAAATGCAACAGTTTAAGCATATCATGGATGAAACTCAAAATCCAAACCTAGAGGTTTGTCAACACATGGGTATGCATTAAGTGAACCACTACATTTTTCACACAGGCTGTTTATAACAAATACATAAATGCTGATTTTAAGAAAAGAAGTGTTTTTAATGAATAAGTTTAAGAAACTACTAATGTGTCTGGATATTCCTATTCAAATGTACCATTCACCTTTTAAAAAACATCAACACTGTTTTACAAAACAGTAAGATATTTAACACTGACATGCAGACATGAAAGATGGATCTTAAGTAATCTTCAACTACAAATACCAATGTTATAAATCCTGCAGGTCACATACCACAAGAAGTAGAGCTGGCATTGGCGTCTTTCTCTTAATGTCAATCATTGCAAGGAAAGTTGGTAGTTGTCTGTCTCTAGCTCCGACAAAGAACGTTCTGGGATAAAATTAGCACACTCCATGAAATAATACACCAATACATCATGAATGTTTACAGCAACCTTAAATCCATCACAATCAACCAGCTGGAACCTTTTCCATTTGCTCTGATCAATCAGATCTGACAGAATATGTTAAATCTAGTAGGTTTCAGCTGGTTCAAGGACACAGAAAAGAAAGTCCAGATGCCATTTCTTATATATACATGCAAATCTTATGGTCCGTGTAAATGTGCATCGGTTGACATGTAAATATTAAAAGCACTCATGTGAGTCTGAGGTCAACCGAGCTACCTGTACTTTGTCTGTCTTTGGAAAACCAACTGCACGATTCAGACTGATCAGAAATGTCAAAATATTTATATTAAAGGGGTTTGCGTTTAGTGTCCATTTTCTTAAACATATCAAGCTTAGTAAGGCATCAAGTACAATAATGTAATGTAAATATGCTCCTTCAAATGAAAGAACAACAGGTGACAAAACTACGCACGAGAGTCGTTAAGATTGTAGAAGTACTCACAGTGCAAAATGAATTCATATAACATCAATTAATAGAAGAAATGGAGAATCTACAAAAATATGCAATTATGAAATTTTCCATCGATAGTTACCTCGATATGGCAAGTACACTGCCATTGTTTGAACCAAATGTGGACATGGCGACGAAAATCGGCATACACCATGCAACGACCCCAAGCAACTTGAGACCAAATGTCTGAATCAAAAAAAAATAACAAAAATGGTGATGGCTGGGGAAGGGGAATGGGGAGGGAAGAGGGTGAAGACACATAGTGAGTGAACCTTGCCATGGTGCAGTAACTCCCTGGGTTGAACCAAGGAAATCCATTCCATTCACGAGTCAGCCATGTTAATTTAAAAGCATGGTCAACTTTATATTCTGGGCAGTTAAAAGTAGATATGGAAGCAATCAAATCAAATAAAATTTCAAGCCAAACAAGTACTTAAATGCAATTTCAAACTTGTGATTTGACATACAATAATTAAACCACATTTGGAAAAAAATCTGAAAGGGAGGCTTGGAACACATGCTAATCAAATAGTCTGGTACCATCTCATTCAACAAATAAAATTCATGAAAAAGATTCAGAAAACAAGATCAAAGTGACCTCCTCGTGAATTTCAGGTCTATTGGCATTTGCTCTGGGATTCCAATGGAGGGATCTTGTCTGAATAATTTGTCAGGAACTGATTTCAAATTTGTATGGTTCCAGCGATTAATACTTTTTTTCAACGTGAATGCAATTCTGACGCAGTTTTCAGTTTAACTGATTAAGTGCCTCACCACGGCAACGGCCTCGGAGGCCAGCAGTTCCTGGGGTGACATGGCAGTGAAGTACGCAACATTGGCAAATACATAGAAGACTGTCACAATGGACATGGTGATGTAGATGGCACGGGGTAGATTCCTGAGGTTTGATAAACATCAAGTGAGTATGAAATATCCCTCTGTCTCAACTGCGTATTCATGTTTGTGGATCCACACTTGTGGAGCCAACTGTGGGGAAGACTTTTGCAAGAAAATTTGGACTTCCTTGAGCAGACCTCTACATACTCCTGCAATGCTTTCGCTCCCTTTCAATAACTCATAACATTACTGGTGTTGTTCCCACAGCCACCGAACGAGTATGTTTGATCTTATCTCTTACCTCAGTCACCTAGGACACCTTTTTTTGGAAAAAGATGTTGTCGCTGACAAATGTAACTTACCATTGGCAGAACCGGGGGGGGGGGGGAATCACCCCCCTCCTTTGAAAAGGTAGTTATTTTGCCCCTCCCCCCACTTTATAGACCTACCAGCCGTTGGAGTTAAATTACAAATTCATAATTGTACTCTTTTCAGTCTAACGGCTGGGGCTTGCCCCTCCCCCCACTTTATAGACCTACCAGCCGTTGGAGGTAAATTACAAATTCATAATTGTACTCTTTTCAGTCTAATGGCTGGGGCTTGCTCCTCCCCCCACTTTATAGACCTACCAGCCGTTGGAGGTAAATTACAAATTCATAATTGTACTCTTTTCAGTCTAATGGCTGGGGCTTGCCCCTCCCCCCACTTTATAGACCTACCAGCCGTTGGAGGTAAATTACAAATTCATAATTATACTCTTTTCAGTCTAATGGCTGGGGCTTGCCCCTCCCCCCACTTTATAGACCTACCAGCCGTTGGAGGTAAATTACAAATTCATAATTGTACTCTTTTCAGTCTAATGGCTGGGGCTTGCCCCTCCCCCCACTTTATAGACCTACCAGCCGTTGGAGGTAAATTACAAATTCATAATTGTACTCTTTTCAGTCTAACGGCTGGGGCTTGCCCCTCCCCCCACTTATAGACCTACCAGCCGTTGGAGGTAAATTACAAATTCATAATTATACTCTTTTCAGTCTAATGGCTGGGGCTTGCCCCTCCCCCCACTTTATAGACCTACCAGCCGTTGGAGGTAAATTACAAATTCATAATTGTACTCTTTTCAGTCTAACGGCTGGGGCTTGCTCTCCCCCCACTTTATAGACCTACCAGCCGTTGGAGGTAAATTACAAATTCATAATTGTACTCTTTTCAGTCTAACGGCTGGGGCTTGCTCTCCCCCCCAACTTTTAAAACCATTCCGCCACTGATGATGTAACTACTTTTAGCCAGTATTATTTACAGGGATGCCAGACAAAGGTTACACAAATAGGCCATGAAAATGTTACAATGCATTCTGGGAGAATTGTGCTGGTTAAGTGTCTGAAGCAAAAACCACACCATACATTCATTCTCTTCATGACTTCCAGTACGGCTGACAAGTGTGACAATCAGCTCACTGGGCATCACTTTACCAAAACTGTGCGCATCAAGGCCTATTCACGTCCTCAGAAGACAGCTTGGAGGAATGTCAAACTTACTTGTAAGGATTTTTAAGTTCCTCAACAACGTAGTTCAAGTTGTACCTGAGGAATACAGAATATGAATACATTCAGATGACAGAAAGTAGTAAAAATCTCAGTTTCAAATGAATAAGGTTCAGTTGAATATTGAACAATGACATTGAATGACAAGATTTTAGAAAATGAGGTCAATCTTCTGATTCCATATTAAAAAATATAAAAATGAAACAAAACTTGAACTGTTTTATGTATGCACATATCAAAAGCAACACACAGTCTTACAACCATTCCAAGCTGGTCAATTATAAACATGTGACATCCAGTGCTTTTAAATTCGGACTTTGAATTTACTGTTAAATTTGCCTGATGACAGTCTGAAAAATATTTCAGTGCAGTTTAAATTTGTTAACTTACCAGCCAGCATATGAGAACAACCCCGAATACAGGGCGTTACCAAGACCAGCATATGTTGTCCCTTTAAAAGAGTTTTCAAAACTGCCCGTTTCCCCTGTTGAAAACATTAAAAGTCAATCATTCATTACGTATGCAACATAAGACAGAAACCTGGCCAAGTTCTATCCATCCTTGAAGTCAGTTGAAGACAATTGTGTGTTTTACAAAGAGGACATCCCTAGTGAAAAAGATCACTATGTCCACAAATAGAATAATGGTCATTCAAAATCCACTGACAATAAGCCAAATGGTTGAACTTCCAAACAACCTTACACTAACTGACCCTTCAAAACCAATCAGGTTTGTTGGATTGTAAAGGAGCGAGAGAGTTAGAGCTTCAGCTTCTACTTGACGCAGGAGTTGATGTTTTTGTAACCCACCTTTGAAGAATTGGACACAACCCATAACAATGATGATGGTCAATGCCAATATCTTGAATACAGTGAAGACATTCTGCACAGTGGTTGTTAGGCGAACACTGAAGATGTTGACGAAACCGCACAGCACTGTTAGGAGACATAGACACAGGAGGTTTCAAATCTTACTTATTCCAATTACGCGACCTTAATTGGTTTCACGGTGACTGCCCTGTTATTCAGCCCATTATACTCACGTATAGAGTTCACAGCCAGGAGCTGAATGGCAGCCATGGGCGGTCCACAGTCGGCCGAAGGAAAGAACGGCTGGACAGCGTAGCGGCCAAAGGTGATGGCCACCACTGCACAGGAGGCCGGTGCCTGCATGACCAGTGAGACCCAGAGATACAAGAAGGCCACAAACTCGCCGTAGATGGCCCGCAGGTAGAAATAAAAGCCGCCTGAGGAAGGCAGCATGGTGCCCAGCTCGGCAAAGCAAAGAGCTCCCAGGAGAGAGATGATGCCAGCTAGGACCCATACCACCAAGGTCATTCCAACTGAGCTTACTCCCAACAGAACACCTGCAAGGAGGCAAGGGAGAAAAAAGGTAACAACATATCCCTCTGAGATCCTGTAAGGGATGCAACTCATTACAGGAAAGGTGAAGGACGACAAACGTAGATTTGCATCATCTGTAAAAAAGATTCGTTTCCAAGTTACCTTTTGGGGACACGAAGATCCCCGAACCAATGATAGTTCCCACATTGATTGCTACGCCGCTCACCAGAGAGATCTGTCGCTGTAGCTTCACTTTGCTTCCATCATCTTCCTTATCCAACTGCCATTCAGAAAAAGAGATAACACCAAATGTATTCATTTAAATTCCTTCTGGTGACCAGAACAAATGGTTCATCAAAAATGCACACGCAATATACACATAGCTTGATAAAACCTTAACCCTAACCTTCCTCAATCCTCCAACAGGTGAAGGATTGAGGAGGGTTAGGGTTAAGAAAGGACAAGAGAATGTTACATTACAGAGGAATTATATGATGAGAGGCAGGCAGGGCCCCAAACCTCACTCCAGTTGTTGGCTTGGAACTGATGAGAATCTACCACCACTAATAGATTGATTTTAACTCCCCAAATAAATTTTTACAATAATTTCCCACCATCGATTAACTGTCCACCCAAAAAAACCTTACCAAGAAACCTTTCTCCTTCCATTGGGCCATCCAGAAACAAGCAACTCGCAGGACGCCCTGCATCAATGATGGGTCCTTCAAGGCCCCCTCCTTCCCATCATCTCATCAACCTTATTCCCAGTTCACATTCCATTTTCTTTGACTCACACTCCCTCAACAAAATGCAAATGAATTTTCTTGCATTTTTTTAAAAAGTAGTTAAATACATGCACATATTGAAATTGGCTTATAAAGTTATACCTCATTGTCTTTGTTTACGTTTTAATGTTACATAACTACTGTAAAATGATTCAAGTCAGCCATCTTGCTGCCTTGAATCATTTCTTATGAAATAACAGGCTAAAAGTTAAAAATCGAGGACAATATATACAAGTGTAATGTTTGCATACTAGAGGAAGGTGGGTTGTTCCAGTGATCTTAATCAGCTTGTAGAAAAACTACAAGCGTACATGCCAAGCTATGAATCAAAATGTGTTTGTTTTTCCATAAACATATGAAGATTGATTAAAATATTTGAGGCAAATTTTTTTCTTTACATTTTGTCGATTTATTCTTGCAAGTCTTTATTTTTTCTGCTACAAAGACTTTACCTTTTGGACTTGTGACATACAATGTATCCATCACCGTTTGACAAAAGTTTGTTGACTTGCGCTTTGATGAAACCAAACCAAACAAGATTCAGGCTTATTATGAGCATGCAGGCATGCACGACTGACGGAAAACATCGGCCTTGCTAGACTGTTTCCCGCCCCCTCCCCTGCAATTTTCTAAGTCCAAATGCATTGATGAAAATGGGATCAGGAACCAGACTATGGCCGCGCAAGCGAATTCTTTAAACACGTGCTCGAGCCTGAGCTCAGGGCATTTTCGAAACGAGTGGTTAGGCTTAGTCGTTGGCTTCGCTGATTCCAGCCATTTGATGCAGCATTCCGAACTGCATGTGAGGCTCTGATTGGAACCAGCGAAACCAAAAAACCAAGCCTCACGCATTCATTTCGAAATGCCCTTAAGTCCCACACTGGTCACATGCTGGCTACAAAGTACATGTACATACAGTATCTGCACACAGATTCCGATAAACTCGCCTTCTAACGAAGACGTGTTTTGCGATCGCGCATCGATTTATATGGTGTACAAAGTGACCGACAGAGCTATACTGAAAACTTTGACTCACTTATTTCGCAAATGTTTATTTTCCGATAAATTTGTGGATTTTTTTACTGCATTTTTCAAAAAAAAAAAAAATCCAGGCCGCCTCCAAAAAGGAAGTCGGTGGGGACAAGAAACATGTTTTTTTATTTCACCAAAAAGGCAATTGTTGACACGCTTGTCCATTTGTGGAAACAGTAACATGATGATCGAAATATATTTGAACTGATTTCCCGAAGATTTTCCCGAAATTTTTCAGTAAAACTTAATAAAAATAATAGGGCCTAATATTTATTTGGGCAATTCCACATACAAGACAAACACAAAACACAGCGGGCCGCCCAGGAGAACATTAAAGTTTACAATTAACCTGTCGCCAAAAGGCAGATGTCTGCCAAAACCCAAACAGAAAAGCAAGGCAAGAAAGAGAACATAACAAATAATAATCACTGAGATAAGGTTATGGCATTGGGGTTAAAAAAAGAACAACCTAGCCAGCAAAGTGGTCCTTCAGCTCACTCAAAAACTGACGTAGAGGGGCACATATCAGATTATTAGCCAAGTCACTAAGCAAGGTGCTCCTAATGCATTGAGAGGAAATTATACAAACTTGGCAGCCTTCAGAAAGATTATTATTTCTACCTCGGCATAAAAGTAAAAACAAAAAGAAAAAAGTTGTAGTGCATGTACCAATGGTCCTGTTTCATGTTTCTTGGTAAGAGTTCCACTTATGGATATCACCATTTTCTCCTGCAAAGGTGCAAAGCCATCAGAAAGTGATGTCCCAAAAGTCAAATTTAGCACGGAACCTATCGAGGCATTCCATATATATGCACGCCACTTGACACCCTGAGCACAAACCCTATGAGGGGATTGTATACTTGGGGACCCCCCTTTTTTTGTCATTTTAATCTCACAAAACTGGTAAGTCTCCCCGAAAAACAAAGGCAACACTCTCTTTACTGAATTGACCCTACTTTTCGGAAATTTCAAATCGTGAATTGTGAAAAAATGTAACTTTCTTACTGATAAGCCAGCATGCAAATTGGAATCCACCACGTGTCATGTATTAAAACACTCAGTTTCCCCTCATATTTCCCTCCAAACTCGAAACCCTGCCCTTTTTTGAAAACATCAACCCTACCCCTACAGTTATTGAGCATGATGTCACTGTCATCTACCAAGGTCAATTCAAAAGTTAAAATGTACATAGCTCTCCCTTCTAAATTTTATTATAGGAACAGGGTCCCCAAATTTACACCCCCCCTGAGACTGGTGTGGAAATTCTAAGCATTTCCTACGTAAACAGCTTGGTTTTCCCCTCCTGAATTGAGCTTTACTGAACATGTTTTTGCTTTTTGACAGTTAATAGGTCACTGTAGGGAATAATTTTTGGCATCCGTATGTGGAACTCTTCTCCAGCCCCAATAATACTTTTAGAGAAAAGGCTTACTTAAAAATTGTCAGTCATGACAGCAGGATTTGTGCACAGACAGACAGGTATTGACCGGGTGTCAAGTGATGTCGGTCCATGGTCGGTCGTAGGCTCTTTTCATAGTCACGGTCTTCAAATAAATAACTTACGAGCTTTTCACGATCGTCATGCTGGCCTAGTTCCAAATAAAACTCATCTTCAGTGGCGTCAGATTCTTCTAACTCCTCCAAGTGTAACATGTTGTCCATATGCGAGCATGGAGGGTACGTAATGCGGGGATGGTGGTGTTTATTTTAGGCTAAGGCTGCAGGCCCGCTCCAGCTTGTACGTTACATTCATTTATTCAGCCACCTGTCGAGCAGCTAGCAGCATGGAACGGGCGGATTATTTTCCACTGACGTGACTAGTGAACTGACAACGTTGGCAGCCAAACGATCCACGACCACAAATCTGTGCAAAGGCAATCGCTGTACTATAGTATCAAATGTCCATGATTATCAAGAAACAATGATCTTTCAGGGGGGGGGGGGGCGTACGAGACAGCTGATTGATTACACGTCACATGTGCACAGCATTGCATCTCACAGTGTAGCTATGCCGGTAATAATATACACGTACGTACGTACGTGGCCAGTATAGGCAGCTCGTCAGTGTTGATAGACTGGAGATATGTCCTGATCTAAGAGATTGAGCCAGCGCCCAGGACGATGAAGAAAAAAATGATCATAGAGGTTTTTAGAGAGGACAATTTTTGAGGGGCCCAGCTTTTCCAGAAATAGTGCCATCAAAATAAATCCCAGAAATCACAAGTCATTTAAGTATTTGCCTTTAATGGACCACGTGCAAAAATGGAAAACTGTTCTTCAGGTATGTTTTGGCGGTCATAACCAAGAATTGGTTCGGTTTGGTCAATCGCTTTGAGGGGTTGAGTAATACTACATAAGCACAGATAATTCTTACCCAATTAAAATGCAAAAACATATTCCCATTGGTATAATTAGGCAATTTGGACACTGAAAATCTAAAATTTTGAGGGATCTACATCTAGCAAGAAATGACACCAAGGGGTACCCCTCCCCCAACATCCTATCGCTATACACACTCTGGACTATTGTTATCTAACACATCCCCCTAGATGTCTGAAAAAAATTCCTCAAATTCCAGTGAAACAATGACCAACACAAAGTGCTTCATAAAGAGGGATCTTGAAAACAGATTACTTTTAATAAATCAACTGTGAGGCAAATCAACAACACACTATTACATGTCCACTGTTTATTTTTTTCAATTTTGGGGTTTACACTTTATTCAAGACATTTAATTCCAATTTCAAACAGTCATGAAGTTCTTGGAGGTGTTTTTAAATACATGTACATAAAATTTTCTTTTCCCTGCCTTAATACCATTCAGTATTTCTTTTTTTCATCGTTCTCTCTTCTTCCAAACATATGAAATATTGAACAATTTGGTATGATAATATTTATGTTACAATCAGTAACAAGTTAATAATACAAGCATAATTTCGAATAAACTTATAGTAAAAGTAAGACAAGAAGATAAAATGAGTTTGCACAATTACTGGTAACAATCAATCGACAAAGTAACCGGTACTGCTGAGTTGGAGAAACTGTGCATGCGTCTGCCTGAAATGGTTGTAAAACTTTGCACATCAACTTCAACTTGCTAATAAGAACAAATCCCCAGAGACGGAGGGGTTTTGCTCTAAACCAACAATCTCAAAAAGGGGTTGAGCTTGCACTGGTCACCTGGCTTTGTCAGCTTTGCCGACTATGTCTTGGCTTGATAATGACGTAAAGCCGAAGCAGACACAAACTGTAATAGATCTGCAGAAGATTTAGACAGTATGTTGACACGCACGCACACTTTGCCCCATGTGTTTTACAATTTCAAAAAGTCTTGAAGTCCTGCAGCTGCAGGGCTTACATCTGATGAGCAGTTTCAAATACACGTCCGGGTACAGTAGAGCACATCTGATGCTGTGGCTCCCCAACTCCTGGCCCTCATTACGTTCTTAACTTACAGCATTCTGCAATAGACTAGTCCGAGTAGCCACCACAATGGCAATACACTCAATACGCATGTTCTTGAACTCGTGATGCCTATTCATTTTGGCAAATCACAGTACCTTATTAGTAGAAACAAGTTGAGTGCCAACTGTGCATGAGCACAGTGCCAGTCCAGTGATGGCTACCAATTCTGTTCGCTAGATCAATATACACAGAGAAAGCAGACCCATACTTGTGCCACAGCTAGACAGCTTGCTAATATACTATATAAACTCACTTTCGATTGAAAATGTATGTTATTCTCGCCAATTTTGTTCCATGCTAATTTGATGCAATACCAGACATTCCTTTGAATTGAATAAAACTAGTCAAGATAAGCAGGTTTTACGGTAATAAGTCATGCATTCCAAATGAGAGAAAATACAGGGGCAGATGTGTCAGGCAGGAGATTTTAAATGTCTCATTTTTACAGACAAGCAGAAATAATGATGAAACATTATACATGGCTAAATGGTTTACAATGGTTTTAGTGCAGTTACTTCAGTTATTTTATATCGTTTTCCCAATTTTTTACTTTTTGGGGTCTCAGAGCAGGGGGAGGGGGGTTACCCCAAATCCCCTGGGGTTGCACCTGAAATACCAACATTAACAGGCTGCTATGGCCTAAAATTCTCGTGCCAGGAAGAATTGACTGAAGTAGTTTCTGGGCCACCACGTGCTCAAATCTTTTAAGTTCTGTTCAGCCAAAACTAACGTCTTTTTGATATCTGCTTGAGGTGTGAATGGATGGGCTCTTTCTTGGAAACTATCACCCCCCCACCCAAACAGTCAATTCTTTAATTTGCATTCCCAGCTATTTTTGACAGCCAGCCAAATGCTCTCAAGAATGAACCATCAAATAAAATACGTGTATGGAAAATAATTTTGCCAAATCAAATTAACTTGATTGAATACAATTCCAAGTATAACAAACAAATCAAACAGCACCTCAACGAGTGATTAAAAATCTGGTGTACAACCCTTTTTAAACCTTTTCAATCAAAAGCCAATACAACTGTGCGCACAGATTACAGGTTTATGCAACACAAATCGTTATATTTTTCATACTGCTTTATAGCACACCGTAAATCCGTACTATACCACATTTACAATGTATCACCCACCCTTACCCTACCAGATCATTCAAAAATCTAGCAGGTTCCGGAGGGTTCTCCGTAATTTAGAAGGCTGAGCCCAGCCACTGTTACTTTTCACTGTGAAAGTTTAACCGTACAGACAACGCATCACTGGTCCTCCAGAGTGGAAAACTCAAGAGGACTAAAATAAAAGAAAAGTTTAAGGAGTTACTATAACATATGCTTCTTCTTTAATGATAATGTAGTTTATTACATGTACATTGAAAACGGGCTGTAGTAGTTACAATTTTGTCATTCAGAAAAATGTGACTCATTTTGAAAACCCTGGAAAAGGTTGACGTTAATCTACTGTATTTTTCCAAGAAGAAAAGGGGATGGATACATGTGAACTCTATTACTTGAGCTGAACTTAGGAAGTGGTCATAAATCCTTCAACAACTGTACATTTCAATGCATGTTACAAAACATTAGTTTAGCTGTTTATATGCTTGCTAGGTTAAATTTGTAAACTCGCTGAAAGATCAAAGACAAAATGCTTAAATGATGTCAGGAAATTGTGGATCGTTAACCTTAAGGGAAATGTTTAAAATTCGAAATGAAAATTGTTTTCATTGGCACAATTCTGCTCTTTTCCAAATTAGAATTGAATGCAACTGACCGATGAAACTATCACTGAAAATGACAATATACACTTTATGAAATTACACAAATTACAATTATACACAAGTTTTCTTGTTTACATGTAGATACTTAGAATCTGGAATGATTATCTAATTCTACCAGTGATCAAACGCTGAATTGTATACCGTCAACAATGTGACGAACTGACGTAATTGAAGTATGACTGTGTCAGAAAAAAACAAGGACTTTAAGTTGGAAAAACAAATCATATAGCGCAAATCCCTTCCTGGCAAGAATCAATACACAAATGACCTCCGTATTTATGATACAAAAGTAATTCTATCACTCCCTCAAAATGCACTTGCCTTGGTTTTAAAGTGTATAAACTCAAATTACCACTGACGAAAAGAAAGATTCTTAACCAACCAACCTGTGGAGCCACAGTAGGATTACCTGGTGATAAATGCATCTATCAAACTACATTATAACACTAACCATTGTAAATAGACTCATGATTTATATATACATGTACACAGTAGTTCTACATACGACAAACAAAAATCATTTGATTGCATTGAGTCAGCTGGTCAGGGCCAATTTCGTAGCCAGGAAAGAGTGAGAAAGCTATTTTTGGTAAAATGAAGAACAAGAACAGTTTGCATAATTTAAGCTGTAAGGGAAATTGGCTCTCAAACGGCACAGATGCAAACAACAGCACACATACCAAGAGCAAACCGATGTTCTAGCAGACATTCGGACGCCATTACTGGGGTGGCCTCAAGCTCATGTCTCCCGAAGCATGAGGCGTACATGCACTTGGGCAAATCACAACACTGTCTTGGTTGAAGAGGTATTGAAACGTACGCCTAACCCCGGGGCCCAAGCATGGCACCACGGCAGAGATAGCCTGTAAGTCTGATCGCCCGATTGGTCTACGTGTATACATTCATGTATGTCTCTTATCAAAAACGCGTCATGAAAAAAGGCCAGTCACAATACACAAGTAGAAAAACCTAAACACCAAACCTTGTTTCAAACAACACAGGTAATGCATCTGAAAGTAACATGGTGGAATGCGCATGCATGCTTGGCATTTCTTCAAACAAAACCAACTGCAATTATCGAGGACACTGCAGTCCATACTTAGGACAAACCTGTTAGAAAATGTTCCACTTTTTAAAGATATATACTTGTGGGTGGGTGTAATGACAAAGTTTTGTTTGAAGAATTCCCAATCTTCATTTCAATGCTTGAAGGTGTCAAAGGGTACGAGTTTGACCACCAACTGGTGCAGTCAACAGACAAATTAAAAAAGTCGCCCTTTCCATTCAATTCACATCATTGGGTGACTGCATGGGCTGACTACAGTGTGATAAAATGCAAGTTTCTCAATAAATCTTATCATCAAAGTTTAAGCAGGTGCTTGCTTATAATAATCTTAGGAATTCTAATCCCAGTTTTGACTCAGGTAAATGGCTTATATACGGGTTATTCACTAACAGAGTATTTCTATTCCTTGATTAAATACACTTTTCTTGACAGAAATTGAAAGAAGACAAAACAGCTTATCTTGAGCAGCGACAGCCGGACGGTCAGGACAGATTACCGTAGATCTGGATCACCGCTGATAGTCTTCTTGATCCTCAACAGAATCGTGGTCAGCCATTGGTCCAATCGAGAGATGGAATCGTAGCCTTTGACCTGGATGGACGAATCAAAATAGAGGTTTTGGTAATGAGAGAATGTCGTGACCATGTGGTGGTGTGTGTTTATAATGGGAACTGAGTTTATTTCAATAGGGTAACCATGGGTACCAGGGTAAGGATCCAAACTCCAACGTGTAAAGAAAAACGAGATATACAGACAACTACTTTCAAATGCCTTCAATTTCTTCTTTTCCAAAACGCTCAGAAACCTTTGCACACGTACTTGTGAAATTTGTTTTTATATTCCACTTGGTTTTCATACGTCAAGATTTTGCCCAAAATATTTCGGAAAAGTTCCTAATTAACAGCTGCAGATACCCTTTGTCAATAATGTGAAACCAGTTTCTAATATCAACAGACAGATATTTGGAGAAGTGGTTTTGATGTACAACCCTTTAGACAATGCCAGTGACGACACAATGTCTTTGGGCCATTGATAAGAAACACAGAGACAAAGCTATATTCTTGAAGCACTGTTTGATATCTTTTCACAATTTCTGATTCTTAGAATTGTCAGGTTTGTCTTTCAGCCCTAAAATGGCCTAAATAACCTTTCATCATCCCGCCTTTTTTTTCCATTTCATACAGCAATATGTGGATTCCCCCTACAAGTATGACGACACAGGTCTCACAAAAGCACTTCTGGTTTTGTGCACGAGTGGCGCGGGAGTCTCTCGGAAATTATTCCAGAACATCAAGCCCTGCGAAAGAGGTGCGCAAAGTTTTGACAGTCTCAAAACCAAGAGAGTAAAACTCTCCAAGCTGTGAAATGACAGGACTTTACAAAAAGTTTTAGATTTGGTTGTCACCGCATTTGCCCACACGAAAGTGAAAGAAATCATTACCAGCACTGCTTATGACACTATTCTGTAAGGTTTCTGTTTACATTATGATTGAGACAGTGTGTGTCTTGTTCAACTCACACGACAGATTCAAAGTGCAATTACAAGCCTTCTCTGCACGCAAACATCAGACAGGAGATCTGAATATGCTCAGTGGAATTGTATGCGAATTGCAAAGCAGTTAACAAGTGTTCTACATGTGAATATGACTCGTATGTAATTTGATAAAATAATAAATTAAAAGGATTTCACTACATTACAACGCGTCCAAGAGAACTGCTTCTTTTAATCAATAAAAATCCATCTGGCAATGGCAGACTTACTGCTTCAGTATAGTTATCAACATTCTGTTCCTCCACTGCATCCAATAATTTCTGCAAAAACAATTGGTTAAGAAAGGTGTTACTCGTGAGGAGAAAATATGTAAAAAGGTAACGCACGTGGCTACGTGATAAGAGGACTCAAGCAGGGATTTAATCGCATCACAAGGAAAGCTTCCAACGCACTGAATTTTATTACCTTTTCTTGTTATTTTGAGGAGCAAAATTTCTCATCTTATTGGCCTTCAAAGTGTCAAACCAAACTGAGCACATGATTTGGCCGAATATAGCTCAAAAACAGAGACTATGAACAGTGTGGAAATGGCATTCTGACTTTCTACCAATTGTATGTACATGCATAAATATTTTATATAAACAGATTTTCGTAGACTTCTGATCACCCTCCAAGAGATAACTTCAATAAAAGTTTAAAGCGTTTTAATAATCTTCCTTAAATCTGCCTTCACAAGCCACTGTTTTTTGAATAACACCTGAACATGATCTGCTCAAGACTTTACCAAAACTCCAGGATTCCATGAAGTTTTCATACTCACACTGAGGAGCTTATGTTCCCTACTGTCTGCAAACGCTGGGAACATTTCATTGTATTTGGTGACAGCGTGCTGTGCATTCAGGGCGTCCACACACATATGGCACAAGGCCGCCTGCACAAAGGACATCAACCATCAATGGTCAGGATTGTGGTGATGTGGGGTTAGGTAGAGGGATTTGAAAGTATTTGGGATCAAACCAGTTAATTTACGACATTAGTGAAACTGCAGGTGGTTAGAAAATGTCCACAAGTTCAAACACGCAAGAATTTCAACCTTGGTTACAATTTTCACAACTCCGGAAAGATGTCACTGATAAACCTTTGAGAATGTTGGTGTAGGACGAAATGACACAAATGTGTGCCTACCTAACATCTTTCTTTTTTTTAGTAAAAAAAAAAAATCCAAACTATGTTGCATTTGCTATCTCACCTTAAAGAAGTACTCCTTGGCACTGTATTTGAGCAGAGAACTTTCCATTGCAGTCTTTGCGACTTCTTCGTAGATTTCGGTGGCTTTGGCGTACTGTTCCAACTGTGCTGCATACATGGCTACCTTCAATAAACACTTATTGGCTGAACTGTAAGAAGAAGTAATACATATTTTAGTTCATTTTACTAATTGTTATCTAATTCTTTCAAAATAATTTGAGCTCCCTGTTTGAGAGCATGTAGTAATCTTGCAATTTCTGACAGCAATTTGCATAAATTGTAACTCTCTGAGGTGAATCAATATCAAGGGAAAGGTTGTCAAAGATTTACAGGACTGGTGGTAAGTTACAATTTACAGTTGTCATGGTTGTGATAAAAATTATTATTATTTTTCCGTTGACGCAGACTTTGCATCTCTTTAATATTGAGAGTCTGACAACGGACTCCTTTAGAGTGGTTAATCTCAAGAGGATTTTCATAAAAATGCTAAGTGAAAATGTCGAGCCCGCTAGGGTTTAAACTGTTTTGTGGATTTCAGGTCTTGCAGAATTGGTAGTCCGACATCCAAGGACGACAAAAATATTTTGTCGGACAACCAAATGTTCCAGGTTGCTAGCCCGAAGGGCAAGTACACCTTTTTTTCGACCGAGGTACGTCTGATTGAATCGTTGGCATGAATGCAGCCGCATCTATATTCAGTCGTTTTCCTTGTTCTGGATTGCGAAAACTATATTCAGTCATATTACAGCACCATTATCTTCATGTTCCAATGAAATGGGGTCAGAGGTCTACCTTGTACATTATGCAAAGATACTTCAAAACTATTTTCAATTTTAAGCTTTTAATTTGGTCTTACAAGATCGACAAAAGTGATTACAACACTTTTCCTAGTTTTGGATTGGTTTAGCCAGTTCCAGATCGCTTCAAATATTTTTTTACACATAAAAAGTAGTCAAGCGTAAACCCATTTCTCAGCCAAAAACATTGTAACAAGCATATTTTCTAGTAGAGCATGTCTTCTTTTTAAGGGAATTAGTTAAATTATTGGAATTTCAGTGCAATAAAATGGATAGCCAGCATAAATTTTGACTTGACTTAGCTGCTCAGTGAGCTTTCGACCATAAATCCCCTCCATGCCGCAAAAGTGACAACCCCATTACGTCACGTACAAATCTGTTGCACGTGTAGTTGAGTTCGCGACGTTCATATGTGTATTTGCATGCACGGTCTGAAACTAGGAAAAACATTCATGGAATCTTGCGTAGTGAGTGACCTACCAACCTGTCATTTTTTCAGGTGTTGACTTTTTTTTGGTGCTCCTGTGATTTTAGACAAACCGTCAACCTACAGCTTGGGGCAAAAACTTCCTTGTCCGGCAACTGAAAATGAACCAAATTTTAGACTCCCCTGCCCAAAGGGCAACTGCACTGTACATTTTTTTCAATTTCATGAGCCCTGGATTTTGAAAGATCTGGTTGGGGCCAATGACGCCATCTCCCTTTCCCACACTGACCTGTTAGAGTCCTCCCCTTTGTAGTACTCTGCTGCCCTCTCGTAGTTCTCCACTGCCTTCTCCAGGTCGATCAGCTCATTCTCGTAGATTTCAGCGATGGAGATGTGGTGTTTTGCGGCGATGGTGAACCGGCCCATGTCGATGTAGATCTCAATGGCCCGCTGCAGCACCTTCACAGCTTCTGTAAATCAAAACAGTTCCCTCGACAGAATGAGATTAAGTTTTTCCTCCCTCCCATATGTTTCTGAAGCCAAAGTCCTGGGACTGTGGCTGGAAAGTGATCTTAAATGGTCTGTTCATATTCAGAAATTGCTAGAAAAAGCCAATAAGAAAAGGATTTTGTTACGCACTTTGAAGAGATTTGGTTTTGGTCCCTCTGAACTTAGCACTGTGTACACTGGTTGTATAAGACCAGTTCTTGAGTATGCGGATGTCATTTGGCACTCGGGTCTCACCCGTATATTTGCGAGGAAATTGAATTCATTCAAAGGAGAGCGTGTAAGACGATCTTAGGTTGGCACTCCGCCTCTTACGATGACAATCTTAAAATCTGTAATTTTGAAACCCACAAAGGTAGGAGACTTGCCCATTGTATTCAATTCGCTCAAACTCTCAGTAACGACAGTCGCACTTGTTCTTTGTTACCGTCAACAAGATTTGAACAACATAGAAGACAGCTGAGAAATAGTCAAAAGCTTTACAAAGTCGCTGTAGAACCACGAGATTCAAGAAAAGTCCTATCTCTTTCTTTATTGATGTTTTAAACAGGTAAAACCCAGCATTATTTTGAGTCCGTGACTATTAGTTGTGAAGTTGATATCTGTCCATCGTCATGTTTCTTGTTTTATTTTTATTTAAATTGGTGTTAGTTTCAACTTTTTAACGTGTAACATACATGTAATTTGGCCATCAGGCCACGAGATGTATGCAAACCAATAAAACCTAAACCTAAAACCTGAACCTTTTACTTTTCAAAGTGGCTGCACCTTGCCGCGAAATTATGAATAAGACAGCATAATGTGAGAGTACACGTGCTACAACATGCTGTGAGGTCCTCTTTGAAGCTAGAGAAATTAGCTGATTTGGGCAAAATAATTTTGGGACATTTTGGAATTTACTGAGAGCACTGACATTTAAAAATCAAGCCGCCAGATGCCAACAGTTAACGAGGAATTCACAAAGAGCTTAATAACGCCCTTAAACACATTCAGACCCAAAAAGAATTCATAGCTGACATATCTACATGTATGTGGGTCTTATTGTAAAGTGTGGGATAACAGTACATGTAACATAACCTCTTCAATTTTAAGTACAAGACTAGACTAGTACAAGTTGGATTTTTGGAAGGATGGATGGATGATTCATTAGTCTGATAGCATAACTACCGGTAGGAGGAAATGTACAGAAAAAAAAAATATGTAGGCACCGTGTTTCATGTCAACATAGCCACACCTTTTTGATGCCTAGACAGGAAGAGTTTCACTTACTTCTCAAGTGTCAGTCTCTTTAACTTGTATGTTTGATTTTAGGTTCGGGACTTTCATGCAAGTCACCACGATTTCAAATTGTTTGGACTTGATATACTGTATACCTACCTTGTGGGTTGTTCTTTTTGTAGCAGTTACCAGCATCTACGTAGCTGGTGGCAGCTTCGTGCCTGCTCTCTAAACGTAACCTGATCTCGGCACATTTACAGAAGGAATTACCTGCCTCTGCAGAACAGATTTGGACAATGTATAGTTGTTAAAAAGTCTTCTGTAAAAGGATAAACATTGTTTGTTACAGTCAGTAAGAAAAGGGTATGAACTAAAGGGAGACTTTTGAGCCGAAATGACTGGTCCACTATTGTTTGTGACTTTTTGTGCCTCAGCACATTAGCTTAAGCTTGATGCAAATAATACCGGATAAGTAACGTGAGACAGGTATGTTTGCCAACACCAAGCATCTCACAGTCTCCCATTCATCTTGAAACTCTGATATGGCCATTTTTTACCTCTATAATGGCAATTACAAATAATAGTGAGAGATGTGGTACCCATCAAGAATGCTACTGACAAGCTCAAAAGTTAGTATTTGACTTTTTAAAATTTACTTTTTATCCCGCATATTTTTTCAATAAATCCACTGTTGTGGTCATTTCGCGGAGAAATGCTCTGAATGTGACATGGCTAAAGGTAATTAAATAGAACCTGTTGCAATTCGATAGTAAACAATGCATCACGTTACAATTCTGAGGGATGTTGAGTCAGCACTACTGTCACTCTAGACCCATGCCCAAGTGAATTCCTCTGGTGTGATGTGCATTTAGGTACAGCTTGTGTACATTCTGCTGAAAATTGACGCCATATTATAGGCAATTCAGAGATAGTGCGCCACCAAGAGGTTGCCATGGAAAGGCCATTTTTTTGCATTGCAGAAAATGGTCGACAAATTCTATTTCCCGGCTGTGTGCGAGGAATTTGAATTGTTCCCGATGGTTGCTTGTTAGGGAAGAGGATTCACGAATTCAAGAATTTCCCCACATTGTCTACTGATAAATGCCTAGTGCAAATCGCAGCAAGGTGGCCCTACTTTTGTCGACCGCAGTCTTAAAAAAGTCCTCTTGGTGGCACACAGTATCGTGAATCACACCCACATGTATGACATCTTAGGCTTACCATTCCATTTCTTGGCCATTTTGAACATGTTAGCTGCCCTGCTATACAGTTCACAGGCATCCTCTTGTTTCTGAGTTCCTCTGAAAGAAAAAAAAAGGGAGTAGACAACTCTCATTTTGCCTACAACTTGTATGGGCAGCCAGAGTTTGCAGAAATACATGCATCACCTGTTGGTTGGTTTTTCTACTTTTTCCTCCAATTTGTTCAAAATTGACATTTGTCCCATTAATTTTAAATAGGGTTTTACTTTCATTTAGTACTGAGTTGTACATGTAAGTATTGCGTGTACCGTCCTCTATTCTGATAGCTCGGTGGGAGTTTGAACACTTTGTGACTTATTGTTTTACTTTTGTTCCGACGGCCAACCATAGTTTTAGCAGCCACTTATAAAAACATGACTGATGCCAAAATAGCGGACCTTAATGGCTTCACCTAATTTAACTGCGGTGGACGTGTTGGTCCATTTTGAAATAAACAGATTACCAGAGCAATGTTCTTTCTTTCAGTGAATGTTGCTATTGTTGTGTCAATGAATGTTTCCTTGCAATGCATGACTTTGGAGGATTTCGTAAATGGAGAAATGCCGATAAAAGTTGATCTCAGGGTTCTCGTCAGCCACTTCTGGAAAAGTGATGAGGGTTTTTCATCATCTTTCATTCATCAGCAAATTTCTCCACAAATCTGACGAGAGATTTTCCTAAAAATACATCACATTCACACGGTGCATGAAGGTTGGACTCATTGCAAAGGCTCTTGACTGTGAAAAGATCTGAACTGCCAAGAGAATAGAATTTTGAATTCAACAGGACAAACAACTAAAATTTATTTACAAAAACAAGAATCCTTTCTTTTCGTGCATGAGTTGACAGCAAGAATCACTGAGGCTTTGGAAAACTTGCAGTATCACTCCATTGCATGATCAAAAGCAAGACCAGATATGATATTTGAACAGTATGGATTTTAACTGCTGCATTAGTTTGACCTCAGGCACGCACACCGTTTCAGTTCCCTGCCACACCCCAAGCGCCATCATATGCAACAAGTGCTTGACCGCATTCCGGCGACGGGGCGCTGATTATGAATCAAAATTGGCTCCTTCCCATACCTGTCAAAGCCTCGTCTGTACGCGTACAACCACACGTACATGTGTATACACAAAAATGTACATCCTCATGATACTGTACATGAATCATGAATAACTTGACTCCGCCCACATAACCTCACTGGCTTTTCCAAACAATGTCTCTACTCCCTCAGTTTAATACTGCATTCTATACATACGGCGACACACAACCGTGACCATTTTGTACATACCTTTCCAAAACAACGAGTGCATTTGACGAACAACGTATTGGCAAAGATGTCAACTCAATACAACAGCGCTGACAATCTTGACGGTATTTTTAAAGAAATGAAGGGTGAACATTTTGATGTGGGCCGAAATTTGAATTTGGGTGCTGATGTCGTGAGGAGAATCGTGAAATCAGACTCGGCTTTTGGAAAAAGATGAACAATGAATTTATTTGGTGCAGGCCAAAATTTCCATGTGGGCGGTGACAAGAACCATGAGATCAACTTTCATCAGCCTAAAGTTTGAGGGACTACCTCCAATGACTGACACATTTATGAATTTGAACATGATGTGCGTACACTCGGTTCTGTGAAGCTTCAGAAAATGCTTTCCCGAATACTGAAACTTAGCTTTTCAGTTATTTTCATTTCATAAAAAAACTTGTCTGTTGGAAATGACACATTCAAATGAAAAGCATTTAACAGAATGAGGAAGTATGAGATGAGGAATTTCCATCCTCGTATTTCTAGAAATGGAGAAAGGGCATCAAATTCCAGGGCCTAGCTATCTCTACACAACAGCCATGTCCCATATCATGACGGTGATATTGCCTAATTTCGGTAGCTGCCGTGTTCAGATGTTAGCAATGTCAATGTCTATACTTGCTACTCACCATGAGTTCCTGCAATCTGATCTTTGCTCTATGCATGGGGGAAGAAATACAATTTCTACCCCCATGCTCTAGGCCTATGCTACAACCAACCTCACTCAGCCTACCATCGAGAGCGTCCATGGCTCACAAAAACTGTAGAACTAGAAAGTTTAAGATTCACATAATAAATTCGGGGCAGGACAACTATTGACTCTCAGCTTCGTGCAAAAGGTTTAAAGTTAAAACGTATCAGAAACGAAAGGCATTCGTGTCTAGTAAGCTAACTACTGTATCATGTCGACGGTCATGACGGTAGGCTTAATTTACATGCAAAAATCCATAGGTGTAGGCCTAACTATGTAGGCCGACACGATCATACTCACCCGAAAAACCCACCGAAAAAACCCGACGCTGATTTTAATTTTCTGTTCGCTTCGTCAATCAGAGCTTTCCCTTTGGCTTCATTGTCTGCCATGATGAAACTCGTATAAACAAATTAAGATCCTCGGAAACTACAGAATTTCACAGAGGCCCTAGTCGTTCTATGTCCGCACGGCTTTTCGATATATGCTGAAACTGCCGACGACTCGCACACGACCTATGACCCATGACGTCACGGGTAAAGTAATGCATGACGGGATGTAAACAGACGCACGTGACGATTGTTGTACCAAGCTCGAATCGAATCTTTTGAAAGTTTATCAGCCCAGCGCATCTGCCGCGCCGATCTATGGTTGGGGCGGGCGCGGGCAATGAGCGTGCGATCGACAAGCATGCAGTAAGTGTCATTCGTTTCCTAAATGAAAACAGCCATGAATTCCGGAAATGCTGAAATAAAAGTGGACACTACTACTTCGATTTCGCCGCAGGAGGCTTCGGTACGTTTCATTCATTCGGTTCATTTTTAGTAACTTTCAAATGGGCCTGTAGGCCTACCCGTTTCAAAAAATACCCCTAGGCTACAGTGCGTTTTTTGGGATGAAACCATCTGACCATAGTAGGGCCTACTAGTAGGCTATAAGCTAGACCCGTAAACAGGGCCCGACGAATACTCCGTAGTAGTATCCGACGGAGGAGTATTCGTCAGGCCCTGTTTACAGGTCTAGCTATAGGCCTACATGCAAAACAACGTGAAACAAATATAGAAAAACTGATGCAGTATGCTCGGCCGACTACTGCAAGCGTTGACATGATTGGCAATCCTTACTTTAGGACACTTCTTAATTTTTATTTCACAATTTTTGTTAACTTATTTTTTACAAGGTAGGCTAGGGCCTAGGCCAACATGCAACAAAATTGCATTGCAGCCTCGGACAATCTTCCATATAAATACTGCTACACAACCAGTGGCGTAACCAGGATTCTGAGCACGGGGTAGGGGGGTTTTGGCTTTTGGACTTACATGCACATAATCGTGATCAAATCAAGTGGAGGGAGAGACGATTTTTCGGGCGGGGGGTGCACCCCAGCCCCCTTTAGCCACGCCGCTGTACGCAACTAAAGCATTGGGGAATCTATTTTAGGGATGATGCTGGCAGAAAATGCGAAGCACAGATGTGCTGGTTCCTTTAAAGATTAAATAATTAAGGATTTACTTCAACTTGAGATTGCTTCATGGAAATGCGTAGACATATGCTTATTGTGATTTCTCTCGCCACGTTCGTAAGGTGATGTTTGTGAAAGAAAATGGACACAGACAAGCCGAAAGTACAGCAGACAGACGTGGTGATATGGACGACCTTTTGGAGCCGTCAATGGGCCCCACCAACTTGTCATTTATCAAGTATCACATGAGACGTCATCGACGGCAGGTGAAGATCGCGCAACTCCCAATGCCGTCAGACAGTCTCAAAAAGACGGCATCAGCGGCTGCAGCTGCCGCCTCGGCCCTCGGTTCAGTTAGTGAGATGCTGGACAAGGGGACAGAGGTGAGTCAAACCAAAATGAAAAACAGTACTAGGAAGGTGCGATTAAAATTTATGTTCCTGAGTTTGTGTGAAGTGCACTTTGGTTAATCTGTTTCAGAAATAAATATCAATTAGGCCTAGCATACTAAATTTTGTCATGTAGGAATGCTGTTTTATTTTCGGATGATAATGTTGTACATCCTATTTATAAGGTAAGTTTGTGAGTTTCAGAATTTTGCATCATAACCTCATGGATCGGAATGCCAAGGCCACTGAGTACATACAATCCTGGACAAAATTCCTGGGATGCTTGGCAACAGCCAAACGCTTTCCAGCCCCCATCCTCACTCCCCTGGTCAATGTTGTTATGTCCAGCTGGACATTACAAATGTCAAATATCAAATTCACTGTACACCTCACAGCTTTTATACTGAGATCACTGAGAAGAAATGGACCCGCACACGGTTGGGATCGGTTTCATTGTCGAAAATTTAGGAAATTAAGATCATAAATGGAAATAAATCAGCCTCAATCCTTTAGTTCACTGTATTCCAACCTAGAAAATTGCCTTGTTTATTCTGCGCCCAGGCACATTAAAAAAATGTGGTGAGAGAAAAATCCAAAAGTTATGCGGTGTTCACCAAGCATTCAGGTGCACGGATTCCTGAAATTCGCAAGGAATCGGAGTTACCGGCTTCCACATAGGACTCTTCTGGGATCTCGGGGTTCCCGGCCCAACGCACTTCCTCCCTGCCCATCCATTTAACCCCCAAAAGGGTTCGAGCGACCATGCAAGGGAGGAAACGAGACAAGCCCCTAAAGCCCTGGCCGCCTAGTCGGCAATACGTCTCGAACCTGCACTAAGGCGCTCACCTGGACTTCGCGGACAGTCCCAGCAGAACAGCTTACCCGGTCGGCTAAGGTGCTATTGGTATTTGACGGGGGCTGAATTAGAGTCTCTTCTAGCTCCTGACCGGCAGCAAGCGCTGGGAAAATAAAAAAGGATGACCTGGGATTCGAACCCACCGTCCGCTGATCTGACGACTGCGAGCTTAACCACTCGGTCATTTCAGAGATATTGCTTTCAGTGGTTCATGTTAAGAAGATAACAAAGTCATTAACCTTACTGCAAGAGATGATTGCCGTGTAAAGAATGAGTGATTCAAACGCTACAGTAGTGCATCACGTCGCCAAAATACACATTCACACGACCGATGGTCGTCAACATTAATGTTCTCGCTGACGGCTTCTCTTTACTATTTTGAAATGAACGCGCATCCATGCGGGAAGTCCCCGGACCACGTCGATACACTTGTCTACATGTCCAAACTCTTTCATAGTCTTATGTGAATGAAACGCCATGGGGGGGGGGGCGTTTCTATCGTCTTTTTTACTAGCACAAAGTGACAGCCGAATCACGAACCCAATAGTTCTGGTATTGCTCTACAGACACACTGTCCTGTGAGGAGAAACTCTTTACAGCTATTTCTTTCTCTGTAAAAATGTGGTTGAACAAGCACTTTTTCTGTCATGTTATAATTCTTTTTCAACATCGTAGACCTTAAGTTGTATTTTCAGTTGTGTGAAATGTTGATGTGAAGGCAGCAGTGCGCTTCTTCGTATTAACCCTAACAGTCCCAAATCCTCCAATTTCAATATGATTTTACATACACACTAGGGGGTTAGGGTTAATACTTGCATTTTCTCATCAGTCACTTTTTTTACAGTCCAATGTTACATTGAGGGTTTCTTCCTGAGATCGCATCATAGTTGCGCTCATGAATATGGTTTTACTCGTTAGCATGAAAGAAAAATAGGCCACACCCTTTGAAAATAACGCATTTTGAAGCTTGACATTAAAACAAATTGATTGCAGCTATCCTCTCAATAAGAACGTGCAAATTCAGATTGTCAGAGTATAACTGGGATAAAGATGGAAGATGCCTCAGTGACCATTCGCACTTTCTTTATATATCATATGATTTCGTCATCTTTTATGCCATTTCACATGATTATGTCAGTCTGAGTACAAGCCAGTGCTCAAAGGTTTTGATCTTAACGCCAACACCTTGACCCGCAAGCCTTAACACCATAGCCAAGGCTACGTCCTCAAGGTTAAGGCCCTGCAGTGACTTAATTATCGTCGAATTGGCAGATATTTCCAATGCCAGCGTATTAGTTATTTAATTACAGTGATATAAAAATCTGTGATAGGTGATAAGCACGATGAGTTCTGCATGACGTGTGTTCAAGATAAGATCGCGGCATGGAAAGTGAGGTGATTCTCATCAGCATAACATCAGTTCCCGAACGCGGTATTCTCAGAGACTTACTTTGATCACTGGTCCACACCGTAAACAGAATAATGATGTTCTTCAATCACGGCCAGAATTGTTGGAATACATATCAATAGACATTAACCTCCCCACGTCCCCCAGTCCTCGCTCAATGTTGTCATCTCGAGTTGGAGCGCGGGCCGCGCATCGACACCCAACATTGAGAGGGGTGCCGAGGCCCAACGAGATTTGGCCAGGATTGTAGCACACGTCGTCTGCTTTCCATTTTGTTTTGACCTGCATCGATGTGGTACCGTATCAGTCAAAAATTAACTCCAGGGATTTCACTCGCAAAATGATACTACAATAAATCTGTCAAGCATTACTGTGACAGAATCTTTCTATTCTAAATCCGCATGCTCCAACTTGTACTAACTGCTAAACTTCAAGATTTGGAGCTTGAATTTTTCCTGTCTGTACCAACTATAAAATCATGACAAAAAGACGACGGTTGCACCTTTTCTTGAAGTGAAGCAATTATATAAAGAATTTTATACAGAAAAAAGCGACTTCTCTTTCAATGTTTACAGGATGCCGGTGATGTCCACAGAAAATCTTTTGAGAGTGCCCATGCCTTCGAAGCGGCCAATATTAATGATCAGGAAACACTGGATCTGCTGGCGCAAGAGCAGCGCCGGCAGAAAGTACTGCGCTCGGCCGGGACCTTCCGTCGTCATATGTACGACTTGACGGAGTCGCTGGCCTTCAACGGTTTCATCTTGGGAGTTATTCTGCTGAACACGGGCATCATGTGCGCTCTTACCTACGACACGGTGGCCGTCCGCGCAGGTACGGAATCAGCAGTGATTAGTTTTAAGCGAAAAAATGTCTGCCAAGTTAGGGGGCCACATAGGGAAGCTCAACACTTACTTGAACTGTATTTAAATCTGTTTTATGTGTATACAAATTTGCATAAATATACCCTAAGATCCATTCTCTAAGAAAATGTTTTAGAAGAATCTGTCAGTAAGGAGAAAACAAAGTTGACAAGTTATTGCAAGAGTGAGTATTAAGGTCCCCTAAGTAATAACACAATCCAGGTCTCTTGTCCGGGGACAAAATTATGTTGTTCTGAAACAGTTATACAGTTTTTGTTTTGCATCGTAAAAACATCGTCCCAGCAAACTGTTTGGGGCTTTGAATTCATTCCCCTAAAATTAGGCAGCGTGTCCCCAGTTAGTTGTGTACGGACACAGTAATTTTAATCTGCTGTATTTAACAGGATGGCACGCTACCGTCTTGGATCACGTGTTCTTGGTCATATACTTCATGGAATGCGTCCTGAAATTATACGTATGGCGACTGGATTACTTCAAAGAACAATGGAATATAGTTGGTTAGTTTGACAGGCTTCTTTTCATTTAAAATCTCATCTGGCGGAATAAAATCCAGCCCTGCTGGCGTAATTGCATATACGGGAGGCTCGGGGTCCTTAAATAATTAAGGGAATAAATATGTGCCTAGCCGGTCTTAAACGTGCGTTTTAGATCGGCTTATAGGAAAATGGACGCGACTAATGCCCGAGCGGCTCGGGCGAGGGCATTATCAGCTTCGCTCTCCTCAGCCGGAAGGCAGGTGTCGGCTCAGGCCGGCAACTAGTTTGTGCCCCTTGACGGCGTACCTGTACGTACAGAATCAACAGTAATACAAAAGTTTCTGATTATTTTGGGGCTTCTCACTACAGACTTTACCATCGTGGTTGTTAACATCGCGGATTTCAGCGTGTCTACTCTTGTTGGAAATGACGTCAATATTCTCAACTTCATTGGAATCTTCCGAGCGATGAGAGCGCTCAGAGCTTTACGGGTGCTGCGTACAGTTAGGTAAAAGAGTAACATTTCAATACATGTATGTGCTTTGTTTCAAACAACAGATAAATATAAACACCAACCAAAACTCTTATGGGTACAGTAGTTGTGGGCGTCCTTCTTGCATTCTCCCAATGCAAAAGATCAAACAAACTACCGGTATTAAGGGAAATATACAAAAGAGTGAAAACACACTCTCTAAATGAGAGACTCCCCTCATAACGCCACACAAAAAGAATATTTAGCCACTCGAAACAATTTAAAACCTCTCCAGAAGAGTGAAATTTCCGGGAGTCTGCCAAGGATCCATTATCGAGAACAACTTGAGAAGAGATGTCCTTTAAAATTCATGATTGATCTTGCGGAGTTATTTCCACTCTTCACTCTTATGGACTGGTTTTCACTAATTTCGAGTAGATTTATGAGGGAAATTACACGATTTTTTGTTCAACCTTATTTCCGACGCCAGATCAGGCTTGTGCTGCCAACTTTATAACCTTCTCTTTTTTAGGTTACTTAGTACGGTAACTAAAAATGCAACTAACAAGCTGAATCGTAACCATAATGTTGCAGTTACGTGCGTGCAAACAATCTCCCCATCCTTGTCTCTTCCTTGTTAACTTTGTGCGGCATCTTTCCTGTAAATTCAGGTGTAACACTGCTTTGTTGTTGGCGTTTTGCTTCATTAGGTTTCTGAAAAGCCTCCAAGTTATAATGAACACTTGTCTGCAGTCAGTGCAGTCCATGGGAGCGATAACTATGCTGATATCCCTCTTTCTGTGTATCCTTTAATACAACCGAACAGCAAATACATGTGTACTGAACTGAACCTGGGCACATATTTTGAGGTCAGGTAGGTCGCACACAAACAATAGAAAGTTAACACCGAGAAAAGTACATCGACTCGGGGATTCTTTTTTGAAGTACAGTACATAGCACTTGCTTATGTTTATCCACCTTGGGGAGAAGGACCCCTTTATCGGTTGAAAAGAGTCATGCTGGTGGGGAATATTCGTTTTGTTGGTAGCGGTGCGACCATATAACGCGTGCATTGCATACTCGTTCGTTAACCAGCGAAGTGCAGTTCCCACCAAAGGAGCTGCCGTTGCTAGAAAAATTGCACCCTCTCTTGGTCCGGCTCGCCGGGCTCATTATCATTAAATTTCTGATAATGTCACGGATTGTGAAAAAGACTGCAGTGTACAGTCCACTTTGAATTACTTCCCGGACGTAAAACTTAAAATAGCTTAACTAAAAAGTCGAATGAAACAATCTGAATAAATTAAGTATAAACAAAATATGGATCGGAATAATGGTACAATCATACATAGATCCTCAAAGTAAAATAGACAACAATTCATCATGGTACGACATGGGTAGGACAATTTGAATAAGTCACTTACTTTCGGTATTCTTATACCCTTATTTATTTGCTCAAGAACGAAGTTTTATGGTTTGCAAAGAAGTATAATATCAGTATCTTATTCCATCTTATTTGCCTTAATTTCACTCCATGTTATGCGGTTCTTCTTTTCGTCGGAAGAAAAAACCTTAGATTCAAAACCAAAAAGTTGAACAAAAATGAGGTCCCACCGAGATTTGAACTCGGATCGCGAGATTCAGAGTCTCGAGTGCTAACCGTTACACCATGGGACCGACACTACCGCTTGGATGAAAAATACTCTATATAAATAACAATGTAGCTAACGATTTCACTGGTTCCCGACCTTCGCGATAATAATTAGTCTAAGCGACGGGAGCCAGTGTTCGAATTGGCACCGCTGATCTCTCGGTAGTTCAGCGGCGAGTGAGTCAAAAACATGAATTATTCATGAGCCTACTGCTGAACTGAACCACTACCGCACGTGTGACGTGAGTACATGTACTGTACATGTACACATGTACTGTACATGTAAATGTACATGTACTGTACATTTACTGTACGTACATGTATGTGTGTACGGTACATACAAACGTGTGGCCTCGATCCAATCACGACATGAACGCAAACAGCCAGCAGCCAAAATTATTCATGTTAGAAAATGTCAACTATCATGAAATACTGAAAATTTGGTTGTGCATTTCTTTGCCTTTATTATTAAACTTAGGCCTAATTATAATGCTTTATTCGGCTGCAGTACATGTACAACATGAATGGTATACATGCGAACGGGGTCCTCGTCGACGGCAACTCAAGTTGCACTCTCGTGCGGACTGGTGGGCCGCGGATGCGGGCCGGATCCGCAGGTCTGGCTGCAGTGAAGATCTGGTCCCGGGTTAAGTGCAGCAGCAAACCGCATTTCATTTAGGCCTACTCAATAATAATATTGTGAATATGCTTCGGCGAAGAACACCTACAAACACTTGACTTCGTCCCATTCCGAAACTATTTGCATTCAATGAAGCGCTTCCTGCTGTATTTAGTTCTGCGTCTTACCAACCATGATTAAGCTGTTGTTAAGGATCGGGTTAAAAATACAAGTATGCTGTCCTCTTATCTTCAAATCTAAATTAATCAATTTTCACATTGGACCTCTCATGAAATATGCAAATTAGACAGGCGCATGCGCGCTACTACACTGAGCAGCGAAACGGCGGTTGAGGTCCCACATTGTTGTGTGATACATAATGTCGGAGTGCAGTGGCCACCTTTGGAAGACCGCTGGCTGACATCCACTTGATCAAAGACAAGTTACCACCACATCCACTCCAGCAAGTCTTTTGTATGTCTTGTGTTTTTTTCTCTCTCTCTCTTGTAAATTAACTTTGTTATTGTATTCCGTGAACTTGAATGTTGATCCCGAAAAATGAAATAAATGATTTGAAATGAAACTCAAACAGATCCAGTTCCCTCAATCTCTGCATACCGTGATGATAAAGACAGTAAACTCTTTACTGGCTGAAGCATGCAGATGAGTGTTTTGGAATCTGCTCAGTGATGCCATACCCAACAAAGTTCCAACTAGCTGTTCCAGCTCTTGCTTGTTATGATGCAACTGTGCTTAGGACTTCAATGTTCAAGCGCTTCTCTGTGTCAAGGTCAACAGCATGTGACAAATACTGACATTTTCGGTACATGGATACATGGAAATCGGATAATGTTCGTATAGGCCTACTTGACAGAATTGTAATTTTTGGCTTCCAAGAGACACTCTGAACAGAATCCGTCCAAGGAGCTATGCCACTAATCATCCGAGAGCTACATGCATCATAGACTTCATCGAGATTTGTGTTCAATCAATGGATTATATAATCTGCAACTGCAACTGATTCGAGATGAGGAAGAACAGAAAATGGAAGTTCATGCATGAAGATAACGATCAGAGCATTGAGGATGAGGAGGCTGAACACGCTGTTGCTGAAGATGTCGATTTGCAATATGAATGGACGAACACATCCTTAGAACTTTTGTATCTGGTCATTTCATTGAAATTTTGTTGTGGTCAATTAGTAAAATATGCACCTAACCCAGTTATCAGAGTATTCAAATATTTAATTCTTACAATGAAGAACTTGAAATCTCAATTGAATTTATTTCTATTCAGAAAAAATACCATGTCACTTGATACCCTGTGCACAATCTTACAGGGCAGCGCGAGAAAGTTTTTCTTGGTACATATAAATACTTTGATTTTTCTCACTTTTACATGTAAATCTGACTTTTAGGACATATTACCGCTTTCTGGCTAAAAGAAGTCATTATAGGGAAAATGAGTGACATCTGTCTATGGAATTCGTTCTATCTATTCTTATACAATTATTAAAGACGAAAATAATCAAAATATTTCTCTGTGTCTGTTCCCGGTATACATTTTACCTGTGCAATTATCAACATCCATTTTTTACCGGAACCTTACAAACCAATCGCATTCCACAAAAGAGGAAAGTGCACCCGTAAGCAGTGAGGTGTCAGCAGTGCACAGGTCTATCATTCAGCAATAAACCAAAGTACTTCAAATCATTTATTTGTGTGTCTTAATGTTGCTCAATTGATAAATACCAGTTAGTGCTAATTTATTTGAATTCCTTCCATTTCATGTGTCCATAAATAACCTTAGTAGCAATACGAAGTACGTAGTAAATGTTCCAAATAGACACTTCTGAGATGATTGACTCGCTGTTCTACCCAGTCTCTATCATACTGAACATAAGCAATGACATACTCATCGGGTGTCCACTAAAAACTTGCAATTTTTTTTTTGTGTGTGAGCAGTGCATGGCAATTTGGACTTGGTACATAGTTACCACGTCCTGATGTAGTCTGACGAAGCTTGTGCTGGCCATCAACTACCCGATCGTCATACTTGTTTGTGCTGATCATGTTCAGTAGGCTACTTCCATATTGCTCTAATTTTTTTTGGCTGTTGGGCACTTTATCTCTAATATCGAGGAGTCGTCTATTATGCCATCAAAGTTAGCTAGCCAGTGGTCCCTTTCGTGGACAACGAGGCCAGTGGTATTCACCTTTCTCCTGCGTACACCCACGCTCATTACACGCCCATAATATTGCGGCTGTGCAATTGGCTCACATTCTTGACCATGTCTTGTAGCCGAGCTGCCCATGAGCCTACTATTAAGTTTTCTGTTGATCCAATTCTCAAGACTGGTTTTCTTAGGAACCTCTGCAGCCTCACTGTTAGTAATACATACGTACGTTACGCTGATCGAGCCAAAGTGATGAAGACTGGCAAGCTGTAATTGCCATCAGCTTCTGACGTTGTTCTACGTCGCACGATACGTACTTATTATAGACCTACAGTGTGTTTAAAGTCGAGATTAATTTCTTCATTTCTTGGACATGAGTAAATATTTCGGAAATTGGCAACCACCATTTATAACAAACGATGTCCTCTTTCTTATAACACCGAGAAATCCAATTTTCTGTCACAGATGACTGAGCACGAAGCAGTTCGAAGTTTCTCGGGTGTTGACAGATCAAATTAAAGCCTACTTTTCCTCAGTTTTTGAAGAATAAAAGATGAGATGAGCCCGGCCCATCGCCATTTCCAACACTGGTGACTTTCCACTGCAAAATAGAACCGTTTGCAGGGCCCCCGCCGTTATGTCCTTTTTTTTTTTAAAGAAATACATGTACAAACTGGCAGTCCTGCTTCCACCCTTTCAGAAAATTCCACTCGCCACAGATGATAGATGAAATTTGTAAATAGGATAAATCACTGTACTTGCAAAACTCCCTAACCCGGTTGATACACCAGATATGTTTGCCGTAATCGGCCGGGGTCTCTACGCCGAAGTGGATCCGAAGCGCTTCGGTAACTTGGGCTCCGCAATGTTCACGCTGTTCCAGTTGCTAACTTTGGACGACTGGTTTTACATCTACGCAGAAGCGGTTGCCAAAGACCCAGGTAGGCCTACATTGTTTAATTAATCATTGAGAGGCGAAGAGATACAAATGATCAATATTTGACCGCTTTCATATTGCGTAAAGTAGATATATTTGGGGGCTTTGGGCAGTTCTTTTGTTCCACAGCTCCATCCTTTGTGCATTACCCGTGAAATAGGAGCACTGGCCCGCAAGATGGCAGCCACGCAAACCCTCTATGATGTTCCAAAGTAAATAAGTCACGCTCACAATCATAATGTGTGTAAAAGGCATTAGCGCGAGAACCAGCTCGTGAACCAACACGAGAGCGTACTCCATTCATTTGCGTGGCACTTTCTGGTTGACGTCACACTTTTGTACTCTACAGGCATTCAAAATATTTCACCCTCAGTTGGTGTCACATTTTAAACCCAAATGCCCACTTTTCCCAAGTTAAAATGTCTTGTTTTCGTCTAGTATGTAGCAGTAGTGTCCTCATTTTTCAACATTCACGATTTATTTCCTTTCCTTGGTACACTATGGCGACTGTGGCCTGTAGGTTTACCAGCCATCTATTGGCAGAAATGTCACTGTAGCGTAGAATGAGAAGACACTATTGAAAAACTTATTCAATGAATCACATACCCGAGAACTATGATTTTAGGAGACTTACTGTACGAATGCAGTTGATGGGGAACCAATCAAAGCACATACATGTAGTTACCTAGTTTTGCCGTGGTTACAGGGATTTCGTCGCAGGACTGCTCTTCGGGACACATTATAAGCAGTTTTACTGTCTTCTTTCCACAGGTTATTTCCATATCATCTTCTATCTGGTGCTCTACATTGCTTTCGAGTACTTCATATTTCTGAAGTAAGTGAACATTTTAGTTGATGGTGTTTATAGAAAAATAATTCTTACGAGTCTGACAAACCAATTTAGGAAAGTACTGATCCAGTTCAGACCAGGGGTGGATCCAAGGGGCAGCAGTACTTTAGGTAGACTTTCTGGCACATTTCTTTTTCTGGCACCTTTTCTAAAGAAATATGAAAATATTCATGTGATTTATGAATATGGATGAGGGTAGGGTAAAATTCTGGCACAGTTTGACCATCTGTGTGGATAAAAATAAATAGGAATGGGGTGTAGGGTAAAAAGTTTGGAGTTTTCTAAAGAAATTGGGATTGCACAACCAGTGGAAATGTATAAATGTGCATATATGGAATGAATACACATAGGCCTACGGCATTTTCTAGGACGACCAGATCTCATAAACTGGATGTTGGTTTGCTTTTTTATGGACAGCTTATTCGTGGCGGTTCTTGTGGACAATTTCCAGCTGACGTTGGAAGCGGCGGCGGCCAAAGAAGCCATACGTAAAGAAGCCATCGTAAGCTACCACAAGCAATGTCGTCCCTGCATGAAATTTAAAACTTAAAGCGGCCGCGGAACAAATTTTTGAGCCTCAAGAACTTCTGGAATAGCTTTTTTCCTGACAAAGTAACAGTAATCAAGTAACTCTTTTCCAGGACAAGAACTTGTTAACAATAAAATATTTCAAGGAATCTTCGCGACAATAAATTTTTAACGAATCACAAATAGTTTTCCACTTCTGAAGTTATCCCCCCTCCAAAGCAGGATTTACTGAACTAATTCAATTTTTTTGGTACGTACCCAGGCCTAGTTGAACCAAACAAAACCCCAGCTCGTCCACGCATTCCGTAATCTCCATTAAACCCACTCCACTTATAATTTTAATGATTGAAATGAATTTACAGAAAGCGGAGGAAGAGGACACAGACGAAGACACCCACGATCTTCTCCCAAAGAGTCGCGGTTGAGTAATCTTTCAGATTTTTTTTCAAAGGAATTAACTTTGGTAATGCGAGAGAAACCAACGTCTGGGGGATTACTACCATTAAGCAGGGGAAACAGAAGAGCGTTACTTCTTTACGTAACAGCAGAGTAAAACCCAATTTAATAGAGTTTCATAAACAAATTATAATGGAGTATTCAGTGCAGAGGGTGGGTATGCATCCCCAATGTTTTAAGTACCAATCCTTTCGAAACCGTATTGCCCCCTTTACTTTGGGGAGAATTCTTTTTAAAAATCCTCTACTGCCCCCTCCCCAAAAAAATCCGAGTATTACCACAAAACCTCAGTGTTATCATAGGTAAACCAACATACAAAGAATTTGACTCTGAATATAATATATTTTCAATAGTCTCGTCAATATCGTCGGAGGAACTCTTTAGGACCAAGAGGACGATCGAGGATTTTTACCCTAGCGATGCTTACTCGGACAGGTATGTACAAAGTTGGTTATCTGTCGCTGCGGTTGACAAAGAGGGGGTGAAATCTGCAACTGCAATGTGACTCTGCAAAACTTGGGTGGGCACTGTTTCCAGCTTAACAGCGGCATTACGTGTGCTCGTATTGCTCCAATTTTGAAAGGTTGAACAATATTTTTTTCCCTTTGTCACTTCTGTCTAAAACGGAACTCGGTAAAATTCAACAGTGCTGGAGGAGGGTTCCACGGCGAGCGTATTCGGATGATGTACACATTCAGTCATTAGCAGACAGGGGGGGGGTGGGGTTCCAATATTGTACCTAGTTCCACCTGTCTCGAATGTAACAACCCGTTTTGTTTGCCACCAATATTCACTCTTCATCGTTCTAGGGACAGGATATATCTGGCTCACTGTTTCCGCTTATTGGCAGCCATTGACTACAACGGCAACCTGTCTAGGAATCAGAAAGGAACCCTGGACAAAATAGTGGATACAGTTCAGGAGGTATTTATCTAAATTTATTTCATTACACGTCCTGATGTCGTCTGACCCTTTTCGTGTGGGTGTGGGTGGGTGTGCAGGCGTGGCATACCTAATGTGGACCTCTGCACAAAAGAAGTCCACATAATGTTGGATGCGATGGCGTAGTGTGGACCTCGCACATGTCCACACGATGTTTCCCCCTCTCTGAAAAACCGATTCAGATGCATTTTGGGGTCAAGGTTATCCGTGGCAAAATGAAAAGGAACAGTCCAGGAAATCATAGTCAAAAATCCAGCTTGAAGGAGTTTTCCTAGTTAGAGAAAAAGGAGCATTTTCCTCAAGTTTCCTTAACCACAGGACAAAGCAATGTCCACACTTTGTATGTAAAACAGGTGTGTGTGTGTGGGGGGTGCAACTTGATAACCTCTGTGCGACCATCACAATCCTGATCTAATTATCAATTTGAAATCATCGATTTACTGTATCAGGTCGTGTCCAAATTGCTTGCACCATACGGCTTGGATATTGTAAGTGTGCCTTTGAGCGCAGTGGCTAGAACCTGTCATCGGTGCCTACTAAATGTGCTTTACAGCAGCCCGCGGCATATACATAAAGCCCCCGCTGCGTCCATTTTTGGTCCAAATTAAATTACAGTTTGTGTATTGTGGTAACTTTGGGAAAGCCTCACATCATCTGCCAACTCATGGTGATCAAATTTTACAATTTCCTACTTGGCCATCATAACATATCAAGGTGGGATAAAACATTTTGGCTGACAGACACTTTGCTGAGGTAGTGTTTGAGCCAGGAAAGTTTTTCAAACTCTAATTTCCTACGGGTGCTCTGCTGACTGCTGAGCAAGGCTTGCCCAGTTTAGCTGGTTCCCTATCCATTAGTCCCTGTTCAGGCCCAACTGTCTCTGATCAATCAACTATCAAATGATGGAAGTTAATATAGAGAATATTTGATTTCCTTACAGACCACCGATGACGCCTGATTGGAATTCCTTGTCACACTCTGTGGCAGGTCCCTACTCAGGATGTGAGGCTGCCGAAGGCTGGAACAGTGCACCTTCCGACAAGAATTCCGTCACTAGCCCAAAGTAGCAAAAGAATAAAGTGTACACAGTTGAAGGTCCCCATCGATGAATTTAGCTGTAAAAATTCCAATTCAGCCATGTTTTATGTTCTCTCTGGGGAAAAAACACTTGCACTTCACACGGGCTTTAAATCTGCTCAAGAGAATTAGTGATGGCAAACTAGCAATCACTCACATGCACATTTGTGACTTGTTCAAACAAATTGTACAAACGTACAATAATTTGTTGGATTGGTGGAAATGTACAGAAACAAACAGGCTGCTCTTCTGAAGTTGGAACTTTTTTTTACAATGCCCATCAAATCTACCGAACCTAAACAAATTGTCAGACAAGGAAGTTGTGACGATTCAGTTCGATGAGAATGACTTTATTCCAGTGGAACAGCATAATTCTTGAGTCAATTCAGAAGCATATAACTAGGAAGCCTTCAACTAAATCCAAGTGACATTTATATTGAATGAAACGATTGTTAATTTTCAACGTGGTGCAATACAAAATGCCAAAAATGAAAATTCATCAATGGAATGTCCAATACACACAATATACACAATGAACGATTTATTAACGATAGGATTTTTACATTTTTACAAAATCTTATTGGAAATCAACAGTTTTTCAGTTGATCTATAGGTACAAAAGACCAAAAAGAGAAAATCTGGGTCAAAACCCCCAATTTGCCTGAGAACCTTTAAAATAGACCCTTCCCCCACTGTTACTGGTTTGTCAGGATGCTACCGATGGATACTTTGCCCATCATGGACGGGGCCCATGAATGGTGGTGACTTTGTTCCTGTTGATGGTAGTAATATGTACATGTATTTATCAGTGGCAATCCGGCCCGAGTTGAAGTGCGCCCCCAAGCGGCAAAAGAAAGACAGATGGTTGTAACTTTTCCAGCGGGTTCTTGCACGCATTATTCGTGTACGCAAAGACCATACATTAAGGAATAAATTTGTTACGCGTACTTCACGTCAAACGCGCCACTGATCTCCATTATAAACCCATGGCTATGCGCTGAGTACCAAAAAACCATGCCCTCTTTTGTTCCGCTCGGAGCGGATTTAATATCCCTAAAAATGTGATTTACTTCCAAAAATACAATACTTTTCAATGGTCCGGAGGCAAGAATCTGTGGCATTAATGCAGCGATGCAACTTTCATATAATACTTTTTCACAAAATTATATCCCAAAGAAAAGGAAATCGTCAGCTGCATTACAAAGATTTCAAAATGGCCCTCACTTTATGAATTCTACAGTTGGTAATGAATTGAGATCCCGCGCGGGAAAACATTATGACAGAAGAAAGTTGATGAGTTTAATATCAACCACTTGAGGGCTGAATGTTCCTTTTACAAAGCCCGATTGTATTCTGTCACCACTTTACACACAGCAGTATTTTAACCTGATCCTTTACTTAACAATTTCCGTTACACTGGCCCCAAGATGTAGAATATAAATTACACGGCATGGCAAGTTGACATAAACTACTGGCAAATAACACCCAACTGACGTGTAAAATTGCCGAACTCTGAAAACTAGGGCCGGAACTGTTTGTAAAAATCAGCTCAACTTAGACGGACAGAGGAAAACAAAAGCAATTCTGTCCTAGAAAATCGGCAACACTGACCAATTACAAATTTCACCTGTGCCCTGCCGCTCAGTAAATCTTGTGCATTTTTCAACTCCATGTGTACTAATCTGAATTCCAACAGAAAGGGAGAGAAAATAAACAGAGAGACTTTGGATCATTCCTGCGCCATCTGAAAGGTTCTAGCTCAACTATACTTACTTTAGTTTTGCTGAGATAGTTATCTATCTTGAGCTTTTCAATACAAGCCTCCCGACTTCTGAAAAAGCACCCATATTGGTTTTTCCCTTTACTGATGTATTCCTTGTCTTTGTGACTCTATAATTATCTCTTGATTTATATATTTGCACTGTTTACTTTTCCTAATCTTCACCAATATGGAAATAAGCGTCATACTGAAGGTTCGAATATGAACAATCCTGATCAAACCCACTGTGGTCATACTAATGGGAGACCAGTTGGTGCCTCAAGGTCCCCCACGGCACATGTCTAATAAATGGCAGGTTTTAATGGAAGCTGCTTGTTTGCTGTGTAAAATTCCCCCGATTTGATGGAAATTAAATTCTGTAATATGCAACGATCGGAGAGTGCCTTGCCTGTGTTGTAGTCAAATAGCTGTTCCTCCAACTTCTTAATATGACCCTTCCGGTAGTACATGTAGGATATGACCCCGAGGGCAAAGGTCAGGACGGCAAAGGTTCCCAAGGAAACCTGGGTCACTGGCTTGGGCTGGACTTCAGGGGGATGCCCGTAGACCAACACGGCAAACTTGGCTTGAAGACGGCAAAAACTGGGTGGATGCAAAAGATCAGATTTGACCAATGTTGTATCAACAGGCCTCGAAATAGTACTACCCCAGTGTACAAATTGTAGCTAAAAATGCTCCGGGCTACCTAAACTTGGTTCCTTGGTTGCCCAGTGGGCTAGTGAAAAATTCAGAATAAGCCAACCTGTTAAAACTTGGATATTTGAAATAAATGCATGTGTTCAATATAAATCAATATATCAATATAAATATCAGAAAGTAAACAAAAAGTGGCAGTTTTTGCCTAACGTAAGCAACCCAAATGAGCAGAGAGATGGAGCAAAGAGATCATTTTGTTCCCAACTCCGTTACCAGTGACTCAAGTGATGTTTAACTAACATACAGGCCTCTTTATTTATACCCTCAGCCTTTTATTTTCTGAAATGTCAAATTCTTTATTGGTGAGCTGATTACAAATTTGGGGTTTTAAATTTTTCTATATACGGGCTAGTAAAACTCTAAACGGGCTAGTAAAACATCCAGTTAACTAGTGCAGTGGGTCAGCCAGGAAAACAAGTTAGCGAAAGACCTGAACAATCATGTCTTGAAACGAAGAGTGACTCATTGCAACCAGTTGTGCATTTCATTGGTAAAGCACATGTCCTATGCCAAGTTCGGTAGTTCCCTGCCCCCTGCCCCTCCCAAGAAATACTTTTGATACTACAGGGGCAAGTCACACCAAGTACACGTGAACAGATGCGACGAAACTCTTGCCGATCGGGGCATAACTAAATAATCACTCTCCCCACCTCTTTCATCAGTGAAGTCAACGCCCTCAAAAGGACACACTTAAGTGCACAAAATATTCAGTGTTAACAGCAAATTATGCACACGGATCAATTTACAGCACATATATCATATTTGGTATAGAGCTACAGTGGTAGCTGAAATAAAATCTAAGCAGCGGTTTCAACATCCACGTCTGTGAGGCTGCTCACTCGGGGGGGGGGGGGCTATGTATAGGACACCTATCAATCATGTGTTCTTATTGTCTGTTTCCATCCACATTCACAAAGATCAGTGACAGAAGGTCCAATCTACAAACAGTGTTGGGTCTTGGTAACTCCTGAGCGAAGCCGGTTATGAATTAAATCTCTTAAATCACTTCATAGACTACTTTATAAAGCATGAAGTACATATTAGTACATAAACCTCACACTGCAAAAAAGTTTGTGTTCTGCAACTCTGCGTAATCAACCTGCAGTTTCCGTTTCGGTATTCCCACTTTTGCAAGTGAAGGCTTTTTTTAACAAAAATGACCAAAACTCTCACAGTTTGCAAAGTTGTCGTTCCAGAATCCTATCCAAAAAGGCCATTAGGTTGGAGGGCATCAATGCTAACAGCAAATCAGGTTCCCAATGACAAACTGGTTCTTCAGAACATTTGGCTAAGACGTGAAAAAGCTTTCTCCGGTTTCTCACTGCAACCAGGACAAATGATCATGGGAAATACTCGGTGTATGCTTGGGTGTAAGTAAAGCCTCACCTGTATCTAGGATCCACAACGGTAGCTGTGAACTGATAAATGCTGTTATTTGTCCCTGTGGTCCATGTGAGTGACGCCAGGCCGGTCTGATTCAGGACGTGGTAATTTTGCCTCTTCAATGCTGCCAAGTCCTTGGTACCATTCAAAATGAAGCAGTGTTGGTACCTCTGAACAACAGATGAGAAATAAGTTCCAACTTCATGTCCAGAATGAGGAATGGTGCATTTTTTGGTCACTCAACGGCTGTTTTTGTAAGGGAGTGTCTTTGAAATTGCTACTCAGTGAGAACAAAGCTTATTCCAATTGGGACCATCCACTGTGTCTACTCTGCTGGAGACAACGTGTGTTTCTGGAAGGCAAAATGGAACTCGGTATTCCTACAGGGAATGTTCCAGTGAAAAAAGGTACATTCCAACTTTTGAGACATGCCTTAATTTGGTCTCTTTAAACCTAATTTCCATATTCAAGTTGAAAATAGCTCCGGGTTTATTTAAAGAAAACAACTGTCTGTATGCACATGTGCGTGGTTGTGTGCTTGTTGGCACGCATCTAGCATAAAGTACGTCAAAGTAATTTCACAAATCTACGAGACGACGATTGATTGTCACGGTTTTTGCCACTGATGACATGGGACCAATTGCAAGGAGCTGCTTAAGCACAAAATTTGCTTAAGCGTGAAAAAACCTTGCTTGACAAATCGGGTTACCAGCCAAAACTCCATGTGATGTATATTGTTTTGGAATGCTATTCACCTGTCTTTTGGTTAGCATGACAATCACATAGATTTTGAGCTGGTAACCTTTGTTTATTAAACAAGTTTTTTTGAACTTAAGCAAATTTTGTGCTTAAGCAGTTCTATGAAATTGGCCCCAGGACTTAAGGATGCAGCAGACAAATGTCATCACCAATCCCATGAAAACAGGAATCCTAAGCAACTGATTTGCCCATTCTTTTTCCATGAGAGTTATAACTGTGCCTCCTTACCTCTGATGCAACTATCTCATCGCTGTTATTGGTGAGCGGTGTTGGCGCAAGCGTGTGGCATCCAGCCTGCAAAGCAAGAAGAACCGAAAAGATATTTGTGAGTAGAGTTGTCGCTTGATTCTCCCTTCAGCCCAGAGGGTTTTTCTCAACACTTCATCTACAGGCAGATGCTGCACAGGCTTTGATTAGAGCATTCAAAGATGTAGATGTAGAAGTTGGCTTGTTTTGACTCACAGGCTCACGAGCTGAAGTCAACAGAATGGACGGCAACTATGTAAGCCACATTTCTTGGACAAACAGAACAAGTCAAACAGAACCGACCTCTACCGTGTCCGCGTCTGAAATACTAACCGGTTCAACTGCATCTGCAATTCTCATGCTTCTCGTGACGTCCTAGTATAATAATTCCGATTTTTTTCGGTCCTGATGAAGTCAGAGCCACCTCTGACGAAATCTTGACACCTTTCATACTCTGACAGTGTGCTTGTTAAAAATTCACCCGTATATAATGGATTCCCATCGTGAAAGCCTATCTACGTATCTAGGCTCACAAGCATTTCAGGATCATTACAAATCTACAACAGAAATGTTAAACCCGACCCGTTTACAAAAACACTGTGGAAACCAGTGCACAATTGCTTGGCTTAAAGCCTGTACAATTTTTGGACGGAAGGCAGCTCAACCGGAGTTAGTATCAAATCAAACAAAGCCATTATAAGGGTCTGGGCCCATGTTCATAGCAGTGCTTAACAGCTGAGCTTGTGCTAACAGGACTCTGACCTCTGACTATTTCACTCAGAAAGTCAAGTACAGTGTAGCACACAAAGCAGAAACATTCAATCTTCAATTGTTGATTTCACAAAAGTCATCTCAATGTGTGTGCAACCGTCAGCACGTCCACACCATGCTTTATCAGGCTTTAGAACCCCCTGAGGATGATATTAGTTTGGATGAAGTCTTTGACTGTCAAAAAAGAGCAAAATATAGCAGCCTTCTTTTGACATACAGCCAAGCACCACAACTATTGACTTGTTAAAGTCAACTGAATAATATTTCTACGACATTTCTTACCCCGACCTCATATTTTGGACCACTAAGGGGCACTGCTACTGAGCGATACTTGATACAACCGGCCACATATGTGTATAGTAGCCAAGTTCAACACACGGTCCCAAGACTTCTTCTCAGACTAAGTGTGTGTATGAACAGATGGTGGGTATCAGCGAGTATACACATATGCCATCAGTGACTCTTGAGCGTGCATGGTGACTGAACCCTTCAGTCATGTCTGTGTATATGGACCGCCAAATTGTGCTTAAAACTGTTACTTGACACCGTGAACGTGGGGCTCCAATTCTGTTTTCCTGTTTGTGCACATCAATCACTGCAGTCACCTATTGCTGGATTCTGGAGACAACTCATTACTAAATATTAATGTCACGATTCTTTACCTGCAACATGCTGGTATTGTAGGAAAAATCTACACGACCCTGCTCTTCAGTGACAACGTAATTGGCATCCACTTCAGTGACAATTTCATCATGGTCATAACTGCAGAAAGAATAACGTCTGAGTTTACACTCTGTTAATATGCAGCATTCCTGGGAAAATAAAGGAGAGCTGTATAGCAGTTGGAAAACATCAGGAAACTGAAAGCAAACACTCACAGAAAGCCTTAAGACTGATCAATAACTAAGGTTACAGATCACACACTGGACCTCTCTTCTTTAAATTCAAATGTCTCAATATCTTTAATATCTACAAATATCACTGGGGCATTTTGATGTATAAATTTGAGCATCAGATCCTTTCAACGGTCATACAAACTAAGTTCACTTTAAACAGTTCAATCCAAAATTTATAATACAAGATTCTCATCCAAGTTTCATATCTTCAGTGAACGAACAAATTCCTCCAAATCAACTGTAAGACACCAAGGCCCAATTTTATGGAATGGTTTCAACTGCCTATCCCCAACACGTACCGTTTATCAATATTCAAGAAAAATCCTCAGAGTTTCTTACTTACCAGTGATTTCAACTCATAAATATTCACGGTACTGTTTACATGTATTACTACAGACCTAATTTCTAATCCTTAACTGCCTTAATTCTAAACCAGCAAGATGAATTTGTATTGTATTGAGACAATTTAATGCAACTTTGTCAAAAAATTTTGTTAAAAATGTGCAGAAATGGAATGTTTATTGCAAAATGGAGTGCTGGGTCTCGCATCAGCCTCAGCTGATGCAAAGACCATACATTAAGGAATAAATTGGTCGGGCGTACTCAGTGTGCTCCGCGTTAGACGCTCCATTAATCTCCATTATACACCCGTGCCTATGCAGTGAGTAATAAAAAACACGCCCTCTTTCGTTCCGCTCGGAGCGGATTGGTGTCTCATGATGTTTAAGCAAAGTCTGTGAGCTGCAGTCAGCGAGCTTTTTCGTGCGCTTACTGCTTATGTTGTCTACGAAATGAATGGCAGGTTCATTAACAGAAATTGCTGTACTTATTTCAACCCTACAAAGTGGGCCCAGATAAGTCATGTACAACATTTTCACAACAAGAATCCTTTTATCATTCTGTGCTCAACACCGGTGACTTACAGATCAAGTGATGGTCTGAACGGCAGCTGATAGTGAGCTGTGATGGGGCAAGCAAACATAGCCCAGTCGTATTTGACTATCTGAAAACAAGCAAACAAAAAGCAATGAATAAAATGAAAGCTTCATTGTCAAACAAACCAGAGCAGTTTTCACTGGAAATGAGAAATAATTTGGAAAATAAGTATGAAATGAAAAACTTGAGCTGATGTTGGAGCAAAATAGCAAGTGAAAAAAATAAGAGCGTCATTAAAGTGAATTTTCCGGAGAAGTTTTCAAACCGTGTGTTTTATTAGTCGTCACATGAGTGCAAGTGGAATACAGAATAGTGTAATGTGTCTGTGTCCCATATACCACAAAGCCGAAGGCAAGTGCAAGCACGATAACGAATTTATCTTCAAGCAAACTTGACGTATAGTAAAGATGTTATAAGGGCCTATGCGCGTATACGTGCCACCTTTGAATTCAAAGTAAATTTTGCAGTTGTGCATTTTGATTTTAGCATAAAAATAGCGCATTGCGTTGAGTTAGAACAGCGCAATAAGCAGGGTTTGATATGACCTGTGCAGTACAGTTATATGTTGCACTGTTTGTAGCCACGGATCAGCCAATCAGAAATGTAAATTCAAGTTTGCCTGAAGAGATGATGTCATTCACACAAGTTGTGGGCAAAATACAAGCACAATGAGCATAGGAGAAATTGAAATTAACGAACAATAACCTTGATGTCTTCAGGATTGGAACCATTATCCTCCAAATAGGCATCTCTGGGAAAATCAAAAAAGGAGAAAATGTACATTTATAATCTTGATAATGATAAATACCTTCACCAAACTCTTTCACACAGCGAGTGTGTACAGAGGGACAACAGTTACAGTTTGCAGTGTTTGGGAAGTGAAGAGCTGAGGTAATATGGCGGCAAAGCGCATTGTCCCCGATAAAATCAATGCAATGAATTCACATTGAATACTGTTGGTTTTACCTTCCATCACAAGCTCCTACTGTCATTGAATGCTGTTGGTTTTACCGTCCATCACAAGTTCCTACATGTCACTGAATGCTGTTGGTTTTACCATCCATCACAAGTCCTACATGTCACTGAATGCTGTCGGTTTTACTGTCCATCACAAGTCCTACATGTCACTGAATGCTGTCGGTTTTACTGTCCATCACAAGTCCTACATGTCACTGAATGCTGTTGGTTTTACCATCCATCACAAGTCCTACATGTCACTGAATGCTGTCGGTTTTACTGTCCATCACAAGTTGCTACATGTCACTGAATGCTGTTGGTTTTACCATCCATCACAAGTCCTACATGTCACTGAATGCTGTTGGTTTTACTGTCCATCACAAGTTCCTACATGTCACTAAATGCTGTTGGTTTTACCGTCCATCACAAGTCCTACATGTCACTGAATGCTGTTGGTTTTACTGTCCATCACAAGTTGCTACATGTCACTGAATGCTGTTGGTTTTACCGTCCATCACAAGCTCCTACATGTCACTGAATGCTGTTGGTTTTACCGTCCATCACAAATTCCTACATGTCACTGAATGCTGTTGGTTTTACCGTCCATCACAAATTCCTACATGTCACTGAATGCTGTTGGTTTTACCGTCCATCACAAGTTCCTACATGTCACTGAATGCTGTTGGTTTTACCGTCCATCACAAGTCCTACATGTCACTGAATGCTGTCGGTTTTACTGTCCATCACAAGCTGCTACATGTCATTGAACGCTGTTGGTTTTACCATCCATCACAAGCTCCTACATGTCACTGAATGCTGTTGGTTTTACTGTCCATCACAAGTTCCTACATGTCACTGAATGCTGTTGGTTTTACCATCCATCACAAGTCCTACATGTCACTGAATGCTGTCGGTTTTACTGTCCATCACAAGTTGCTACATGTCACTGAACGCTGTTGGTTTTACCGTCCATCACAAGTTCCTGCATGTCATTCAGTCTTAAGCCGAGTCACAAGCTACTTAAAACCAACTCTGACAAAGGGCATGATGTTGTCATTGTTCACGGTGCTACTCAAGCCTGGTCCTGTGAAAGGCCTCGTAACAAAGACTTAAGGTGGACTTGACGACAGAACTAATTACTGTGATTTGCTATCGGCTTTAAGCAAGCGCCATCCTCCAACCAAAATATGAACTGTCCATGGAAACTAAACTATTCTTGTCCCTGTGTACCATAACTTTATGACCAGGAGAATCATGTTGGCTGAGTGATTCTTTCCTTGTCAGCCTGGGGCTCGATTCCCTGCCCAGTGCACACATGGATTGCATTTTAAGTCTCTACCTGATTCCATTGGTTTTACCCAGAATACCCTCTCACTGCTAAAAGTGATGTAACTACTTCTCAATGTCCTGTCAGGTTTACAGGTTTATTCAGGCTTAAGGTGCCTCTCCATAGATGCGTTTTCAGTGTGTTTTGTGTCCGTTTGTGTAAACTGCAATGTTCACTGAAACTGTAAGTGTTAAATGAATGTGGATATGAAATGCACTAAAAATACCTTCCGCGTTTCAGTACCTAGGGCACTTCTATGGAATCCATGGTTTCATTACCTGAAATACACAATGCAGTGCAGTAGCATTAATGAATCCTGCATTTGCGGCAATTTGCTGCTTTATACACCCCCCCCTCCAAGGGGTTGAAATAGCCATCACTGATAGCATTGCAGGGCTGTGCACAATAATACCTGGGTATTGTGTAATTACTGAAATGTGAGCAGCTGTCTGGTTTCCTGACTCGGATGTGCCTTCCAGGTGGGCAACCCACTGAAAAGTGTGCCACCTGGAACAAATCAATGAAAGCCAGTGATTTACAAAAAGGCTGTGTTTAAAAAATTGGGGCTTACTCTTCCCTAGCTTAGAGATTTCTTCTTTTTTTACATTAAAAAAGCAGAGTCGAGGATGGTCCTATTAATAAGCCTAACATTTATAAGTATGTGGAAAAACTCTAAGGCCTATTAAACCAGGAATTTAGTTCCAAATGGAAATTATTTTACAGCTTCCCCCATGATCAGAAAGTAATACTTAACTGCAGGGCCCAAAACAAGATGCTTAGGGACTAGATAATGGTCAAACTGGTGGGCATAAGTACGCAGTATGAGAGAAAATGTAGAACGACGTTTGCTGTATAGTCAACCTTTTAAAGATTTAAGTATGAAGAAGTGTCTTAGAAGTTGGAATACTGAGGAACAAACCAAGGAGAACAGTGACCAAAGCAAGTTCTAACTAAAATGGGAATGGTGTATTCTTTGGGGGAGTACAATCAAACTTCCTGATGGGAAAAGGCAATGCCAATATTGTTTTGGTTGAAGCAGGAATGCGCAAACTTTTGAGGCGTCCCCGAAAGACCTGTCGTTGTATCATGTGATAACAATCTTATGGGAGACAGGGAGTAGGCCAGGGTTCTGAGAGCTACTGAGAAGAATTGGTAACAGGAATATTTCGTTTTTTAAAATTTGGACTGAATCTGGCCCTTTTTACTCACCATACTCGTGGGCTTCTCACAACCGAGATCTTCCTGATCTGGTCTGACCTCCAGCTTAATGTCTCCAGTCCATCCGATGACATCATTGGCGAGCCTTGTTTCAAGGTTGAGGCTGGGTTGTATTGTCAGCGTCTAGATATTGACAGAGCCAAAATGAAACGGGAAACTCACACAGGGCAAAGTTCCTTCTTTAACACTGCAATCTTTTGTCATGTTTGGACGGGTCTATTAAATGCAAATTCATACAGCTGCTCAGCCAAACATACGGTGAAGAAAGTTTCCCTCCAAGAAAAACAGCAAAGAAACCCTGAAAAACTGTCCCAGAAAACATCTACTCCTGCACAAGACTGACTCACAGCTGACGCATAAAGAAGGCAAAGAACATTCATTACCGCTTGTAACATGCACCCATCATAACTGGTGCCAGACACAGATGTGGGACATTGTCATCCCTGGGCGTCAGTTGTCAGTGGAATTTGGTCCTTATCCCAGCCTTTTTATTTATCAACAATGATGGGACACTTTTCTCTTGGTTCTGAACTGGAACAACAGAGGGTATGTTAGTACACAGATATGATCGTTTGGTGGCAACTCACAGCATGCGCACACAGGTTAATGCGTTTGGTACAGGACAGGCTTTGAGGACCAATTTCTATTTGAATGTACGACCGTGTATATACATGCACGAGCTCCGTAAGAAAACCTCCTATAACTAGCCAGTCTCTTGTTTGACTGGTGGGGGGTATACACCTAAACTCTGGGCGGAAAGTGACCCTATGACACCTGGCTCGTTCATCTGACACTGTGTGCAGGAGAGTCTGGGGAACTTTACCTTGTTAATGGCTAACCGTCCTGGGTGATAGGCCCACAAATCTTCCTCTGTGATGTGCAAGAGGCCGGGTGAGCTTGACACAACCTGAAACAACAAAGCAGTGTGACTATTTCAATTCACTGCCTTCTTTCACAAAATGAGATCATCATTTTCTTACCACATCTGTCAGATGAAAAGGCTAGAGAAAGCTCTCTATGAAATTTCCTGAGACGCTATAAAGCGAAGTTTCTACTTCATATGAATTTCTGAATGAGGAAAACTTATCATAATAAACAGAACAACAAAACTGGGGATTGATGTCATCATGAAAGTTGCTTTATTTTGCTTTTGTTTAAAGTATGAACCGACCTAGGTCAAATCATTGAAACAATCTGAAGAGAATGTCATTGGTTAAATAAATACTTTTCTTTGCTACCTGTACAGTGTATTGGGCTTTTCCTCATCAAATTCAAATAAAAAATAATTAAGCATAAAGTTAACTACTATTCTGTGGATGGGATGCTTAGCTCGCATTATTTTCTCAAAGGTAAGACATTTTTGAAAGTTTGCAGATATTTCAGAAGTATGTAGGGAAAATTTCATCCACACTAAAAAAAAACACTGCGACATTTGAATGGGCTATGATCCTCATCGCTCGCATTAGCAAATATAAAATACATGTACCTGCAACTTGATATCCGCATCACTGGGAAATGTCAAACATGTCCAGAGCTGAATCACATTACCAATGTCGAAGTAGTATATACCGGCGACATCAGTGTGCTCAAAGCGCCTGTACTGTGAAATGACCCCGTGAAAAATGGAGGACTTTTCAACCAAACTCAATATCCCAAATGAAAAGCTCCATTTTGATCTGTGGCAAAACAATACAGTAAGCCTAACAGTCACTCAGACTTAAAGCAGAATCCTGTGTGTTTGTAAATTCTGATTCTAAGCTATCCAAAAAAAAGATAGAGGTCGATAACACTTAATACTCTCAGCGTTATGTTGGCAATGCAAATCAAATGCTGAAACTTCTGGAGTGACTTTTCGTTTTCACAGTTTCTCTTGATGAATACTCTTTCAAGGCAGGAGCCTCACTTATGTAAACCAAATACAATTTTGGACATATTCCAGGAATGAATTGTGACAGGAAATGGACAAGAGTACTTTGCTATAAAATTCTGGATTTTTTTTTGGACAACAAACCCATGCTAGATGAAGAAACTTCACACGGCAATTGTCACCAATCCGTCTGCTTTGGGGCGATAACTTCACTTTTCTTTCCAAACTAACAATATTCCATCAACTTACTGGACAAGAAATTCCCGCATCATGTAATGCCCCTGCTACTTCAACTTTCAGTGGGTACTGCCACCGCCAATGCTGAAGGGATGATCTACAAAAACCAACCAACAAACACAAGTTTTGCAATAAAAATAATGAAAGACATGCCGACTGTTCAGGATTGCTGTTCGGCCCACGAAACCTATTCCGCCTTAAACAGACCGTTAAAAATACTTTAAAATGCTGAGGAATACTCTCTTAACGTAGTCTTGCTACTAAGTTTTGTAAAACTTGCGTGCTACTCACTATTAACTAGCCATTTGTCTTACAGGTTTCTTTCTGATAATTAGCCAGTGAGTTTAAAATTAAGGCCTTAGTATTTGCTCCTAGTGAAACTGTGCATGTTCACTTCAAGATCTCTGCTAGATTGGTTCCTGGAAGCTGCTCTTTGTTTTGTTTCTGCCCAAAGTTCTTTTCCACGGGCAAAATGTTACAAACAAGAAAGGCTGAACATATTTGAAAGCTTGAAAACAAATCTGTTTACTCGTGGCGGGATGACTGCGAGAATGATAATCCAAACACTTGATTAAAATGGACCGGACGAGAAGCAAATGGCAGGTGTTTGTAAAATCAATCATCACCGTAATCAATATTTTCATATTAATGCTGATTGTGACCGTTAATTCCCTGGGTTGACGACAGCGATTTTGATTGGTAGAATCAGTACCCCTAGCTGAACTTGACCACAGTCTGGAAGTCTCCTTGCATCATTTCTGCTGCTAAGGCATACTGCTAATTGTAATAACTACAACACAAGGATTAACTTACCCATTACTTTCAAGTCCAATGACGAAAACATTACCCAGAAGATCAAACAGGAGATAGGCATGAGATGAAACCAATTCACTGGCAGAGAGCTGAACGAAAATCAAACACAGCAAGCGATTGGTCGATGCCACTGACATCATACTTTTCAACTCTCTTCAAATTGGCATCACTGATATCAGCCTGTGTCTCAAAAAACTATGGCTATGTCAATTCCGATAGCGTGCTAGAAGAAACTCAATGCCATAGCCACAAAATGTCCAATTTAGACACAGCCTGCCTTAAAGGCACCGGACAGCATGGGACTGCAGAAAATACAATGAATGCCGAGTCTATTGCCAATGAACAATAACACACGATGAATGACAAATCTACTCAAGTTGAGGCAAACATCAAGTATGATTATTCCCAAGGTTTTCTCCATTTTTTACTGGATTCCAATGAGGACCTATGGAATAAGACATGGCAATTTATTCTTAACTTGCTTAACCAAACAATATTTTTTAATCAGCCTGAGGTGATCAACTTCAGTTGATTATTAAAACTAGTATATTCCTGGTCATTGGTCTTTTTTGTCAGTACACACAAACTACCACCATGACTGTCAGACCTAAATTTGGAGTCACTGATTTTTTTTATCTTTTCAAAAATGAGATTTGGCACAATCCCAAATCCTTTTCAAATTTCCACGAACACAATAATTGCTTCGATTCTGCCAAAACTGCCAGGAGAAAATTGGGATAAACGTAACAATTGCTGACAAGAGGCTACAGTTTCTTGCACTTACACTGACAAGTGTGGTCTGGCCAATTTGACTATAGTACAAACAGTTGGAAGACAGCAGCACCAGAATGTCACCAGACTGGCTGATGGACACCTTCAATGTCAGGATGAAATAAAAAGTTTACTAAGAATGTACGGCCATACAAGCTGATGAATATGTAATGGATCTAACACTTCTTGGACTGTCCAAATGTACTGTGTGCGGTTTGCTAATACACCATGTACGGAACTGTCTCTTTCGGAAGAAATCTGGTGCTGAAAAGAACCGGTAAGTGGGCACTCAAATCTTACCAGTCAAATTTGTTTGAACTTCAAAAGGTACAGCACATTGCAATTGAAACGTAACCCTGTGAAAACGATGAGGAAAAATTGTGGAAAGAATTCCCATTCACAGGCGAATTTCCCACTTGAGAAAAAAAGCTGTAAAAAAATTCCCATTTGTGTAAAAAGGTGTGAACATTTTCCCACTGGTGAAAACAGGTGTGAAAAAAATTTCCCACTTGTGAATTTCTGTTTTCACTGAGGGGAAAAAAGTGCGAAAATCTTTCCAAACGAGGGGACAATTTTTCACAATTTGTGCGATGAATATTCATTTTCCCAGATGGGAAAAGTGTGAAATATTCCACCCCCCCTTTTGAGGTTAACTTTCAATTGCAATAAAGTGTAGAATGGGATCACAGTCAAACTGATTAAGATCTCCAGACCAATGTGTTTTGCAAAGGTGCAACTTTTCATGCTGAAATTTGCAAACCATGAACACATTCCAGTGCTTTGTGATAACTCATTCACTTTGCTTTTATTATTCATGTGAATGATAAACCAATCTTCATTTTTATCGTCAAGGTTTCACACTTAGGCTACCTATCCACACACGTGTATATAACCACTCCTACCTGCTCAATCATTTCATTGCTGGATACATTTGAGACTGCGGAATCACTACCTCTGACGCTGAAGGTGCCGTACTGACCTAGATAGACATGAAGAAGGTTTGCTCGATCTTTCCGAGTAATACTGAGAGCAAGTTACAAGTAATTTCTTTGTCAACACAAAAAATGACATTGCTTTTACACAATGTGAATGGTAGTGATTAGGCAAAATGCAAAATATACAGATCAACTTCAGAGCCCCAGTATTGCTTAATGAGTTTAACATGAGCTGCAAGGATTTGGTGGTTCAACTTTTCTCTACGACTTACCATTTTGGTAGCTGAAAAACAAGCGTTTTTGGTCCCAAAAAAGGAAGCTATGGAGGTGTGCCCCACTGGAGAACTTCAAGGAGACCGTGCCTGACATAAGTGGAAGGAAAACATACAGTCACGCAGTAATGAACGCGTAGGCATGACGACGTGGTTTGCAGTTTAGAATTTGACAAAAAGGGAACAAAAACTTCTCCATGAAACCCCAATCAATGTCAGTCCCTGTCAGGGCAAGGATGGCGCTCCAGTCGGCAGCCATACCCCTACCCTCTTCCCACAACCACACCCTGCATCTGACCACACCTTACCCTATTTTTCACCTTCTGTTCTACTGCCCAGCCACACCCTACCTTACACTGAATCCCTGCCGCAACCAGCCAGCCACACCCTGTCCTGTATTCACTAACACACCTGGCCAGCCACACCCTACCTTACACTGAATCCCTGCCGCAACCAGCCAGCCACACTCTGTCCTATATTCACTAACACACCTGCCCAGCCACAACCTATCCTAAATTTGCTTCCTATGACATCTGGCCTGCCACACCCTACCCTAAATTCACCTCCTTGCCTGCCACACCCTTTTATTACCTTCTTTCTACGCCTAGCCCTCATATTCACCTCGGTCACCCCTCCTTTCTACGCCTAGCCCTCATATTCACCTCGGTCACCCCTCCTTCTTCCTACGCCTAGCCCTCATATTCACCTCGGTCACCCCTCCTGGCCCTAACTTCTCCTATCTTTGCTTCCTTCACACCATGCTGGTCAAACCCTAACCTAGATCCACTTGCAGCCACTCAATTCTTGTCTGACCTTCATGGAATGTAATTTACTTCTGCTACGTGCGGGCCTGAAGTCAGGATACTAACCACGAGTGTCTCTTACATCCAACCAAAATCGTTCATGAGTCCATGAAGCTAGGGTGATATTGTACTGCAGAAACACCACAGAACTGTGAGAGTTTTGTGTAACCGTGACAACCAGCTCTAGTAAGTTTGAAAAGCTTTCAAATGCGACATCCTGGATTTCCAGCTGCAGGGACAATAACGAAAGAGAACATTTCCTTATTCCTATGCCATTCTAGTCATACTTTCTTGAATTGTGCCGCAAATCATTATGTTCATGGAGGCAAAACTACTTCTTTTCCAGTAAGTGTGGCCAAGCGGCTGGCCCTTGCCCTTGCTAATAATTTCTCCATTTGTGACCTGTGTGCCTCAACTTTGTAATTTGGAGTAGCTGAAACTGAAGTCATTTGTTTAACCAAAAATGAGAAAAGCCAGTTTTTGGAATGAGAATGGGAAGCACAAATTACATTGATTTTGAAAGCAAAGTTATAAACATCAGTACACAACAGCCCTTCACCCTACAGAGATAGCAACATTATGCACCTGTCCGTTGCCACGTCACATGCTCTTCTGATTGGGCAATCATGATTATAAACGGTAAAACCTTGAATAGGGCAGGGCTTACTAACTAGTGTAGGCCTACTTCTGGCTCCCAGCTTCAACTGACTGACTGAGTAATTGATCAATTGATTGATTGATCGATCGATCGATCGATTGATTGATGGATGGACCCCTACCTCAACTTCTGCTGTAAAACCAAGCATGCGGAGGACAGACAGGGGTAGAGGAATCTCCTGTGAGATTAGACGGTGGTCACTCAGACTAACAGTGCTGATCAAGAACAGACTGCTGGCATTGAAAGACACAGCTTGATGGCTCTGAAAAGGACAATACCACCCTTTTAGTTTTGTCTAACTTCCAGGCTATTTTGGGGCAGAAGCTCCCCGAGGTCTTTAACATTTACGCCAGGCCTGACCCAAACAACACTGTTATACATTTATCCACTTTCAATAGGCATCACAAAGCCCTATTGCTCTGCCAAATTTTGAAAACTTGAATTACGCTGACCACATGCCCCTGTTTCAAACCAACGTATGCCTACTTGGGCTTGTAGACGTGCACAACCCCCAACCGGCTGCAACAATTCCATGATATGACAACTTCTGGTTGAGAGATTCTTTGACCATATCCCACGCTCATGCTAGAGTAAGCATGACTTATGGCTTTGAAATCAATCCAGTAGATTGGTAACTACATGTATAAATGTAGCTTTAATTTCACCTTGTGGAGGGTAGATGGAATACACCAGTCTTGGCCTTTCATTGCAGCCTGCCCTGTGAGTCCTGAAAATCAAGCAATCCAGTCTTCCTGGTTAAAGGAATCTCTAACAATTTCCGTGGCATTTGTTTTCAAACCATTAACCACTACATAACTTAATCATGGCTTACTACCTGTTAAATAAAAAAGCCACTTGGATGAGGGTTTGGCTCCTGATTTGACACCTTGTTGTCTTGTGACTGGTTCAAAGCATATTTCCTGTTTGAAATCTCAGTCAATTTAGCTTATGTTGTAACATGTTACGGACTGTGTACATGAAACATTCATGTTTGGCATGCCATCAAATCAAGGCTTAACTCTGTTGTCCTCAAAGCAACAGCTCTAAAATCCTGCAGGTGACTTTTTAGATCATTGTAGGGAGCTTTTTTTCAGTTCCCTACATTACAATTTTACTCACCAGTGACTTGTGTCAAATTGTCCACGGTCCTCGGCAAACCCCAAACCTTGGAGTCTATCAGAAGTATGAGATGGGTTGGTGTAAAGGCCACACTCTCAACCTCCAGGTTCAGATTCTGCAAAGTGGATGATAACCACATCATTAACAACATGTCAGTTTGACGGAGTGTGTCGGGTAGAATATGCTCCCGCCTGCAATTTCCTCTGAAACCACGGCGACGTATTTGTTTCTGTCTTTAAACGTTTCAGATTGGGATTTCTGTTACGTTAGGATACTGTTTTCGTAAAATTTACACCTTCTGTACTTTAACTTGTTTTTCTATGTTCGACGCTGGATTATCTTAGATTTTCCATAATTTATGTACTTTCTTTGATATGAAATTAATTCTTGGCTTTCATTAGCGCATGTATTGCTCCCAGCTGTTGGCAAAACTTCAAGATGTAAGTAAAGAGACAGAAACCTACCTGTACCAGATGGGATGGCAGAGTCAGATTCTTTGAAGTCAAGAATCCATCCTGTGTAAGGAGCACTGAATTCCTACAGAGTGGAAGCAAAGAGAACCTTCTGGTAATCACATCATCCACTGTCACAAACTGAAGTCATTCACTGCAACTGACTTTGTTCCCCTAAATTAAAATGCAGTGCTGGAGAAACATACTTTTTATGCTATGTGGCCAAACTTGAATGAATTGTGTTGCTGTGTTGCTTCATGAGAAACATCCTTAACGACTTATTTAGCAAGTGACTACTGCAGATAACGTCCCACAGGATTCCACACATCCAGGACTTACTCAGACAAGAGAACAGCGACGTGACTAGCGCAGGGATCTTGAACCAGCCTTGTTGGATGCCCAGAAGCATGGCGGAGTTGAGTGGTTTCATCCTGAGTTGCTGAAGACAACCAACGGTTGGTCAACAACACTGTGGTGTCTCTGTAAAGGAAAGAGAAGTCTCGTTGCAATAGGTAACAGTATCAGAAACTGGAGAATTCTCCAAAACAAGATGAATCCAAGTGAAAAATATGAAATGATTCCATAATAATACAGTACCAATTAATGACAAAAGTATATTAACCACTTCCTGCCGGGGATTCCAGATCCGGACACGTATGCTTCATATGCGTCAGATGGCATTCTTTTGATTTTATTTCAGCAAGTCATTTGCAGAACAGGGCTTATTTTTTACAAGTATACTGCACTTTTTCAGGAAAGGAATTCCCAATTTTCCACCCAGCTGGGGGAAATACCATCCAAGCTCAATAGGTGTGCCTTGGTGAGACAAGGTAGTGATGTATGTTTGCCTACCCTATGAAGCACATGTTGACAGCTCTGTCCGGACGGCCCTTAATTTTCAGCTCTGCCTCTAAATAGAAAGGAACACTGACGAAAACTTCCCAGTAACTGCAACAAAAGGAAAACAAGAGGAAAAGGATTTGTTGAGAGGCTGAGCACCCAGATTGGTGTCAACCAACATTGGATTTGAATTTCACATTGTTCACTAAATTCTGCTTACTGAAGTAAAATTATTTTGAACATAAAATATTTGTGAATATCTGTATGTGACCGTAACTAAACAGGTAGTTACAAGTTGCTGGGGAATTGTCTGCCAAAGAATTTTGCATGACAAAAATCGATGAGAACACTCAAACCTTTCCATCCTCGTAATCTTCCATTTTTATTAAGGTGTCAAAATGAGTGATAAATCTGAGGAAAGAGCTCTGTTTGCTCTACAACAAACCACAACAAAAATACTTTAAAGTGGCCAAAGATTGAGCCTGCGGGATCTGGTCACATAGGTAGGCTTTTTTTTTCTTGCTTGGTGGGTTCCAAGTTTCATCAGAGAGACTGAAGAGAAGATACCAGTGTTGTCGTAAAGACCATCACAGGTCCTCAAAAAGTCTTTCAGTCCCAGGTGGTGCCACTCGATGGATTCGAAGAGAGCACTGACAGACTAACCTCAAGTTTTGCTTGAAGGTGATGTTGTCAGTGCGTAATTGTTGCTGGCTGCTGGCGTGAAGCTGTGTAACAGTGGGTCGTTGGTTCTTCCGGTGGAACATTCTGGTCAAACCTGCAGAAAACTACGACATATTTTGTTGAACGGAGAGCAGATCAGAAGTAATTTCACACACTTCCATCCAAAGCACAATGGAAAAAATGGAATCGATTTAAAAAAAGGGCACTCATGTTATTGATTTAATGGATCTTTTAAGGTCACAAACCACTATTTGATTCAGGGCAAAAATTTTTAGGTTTGATGACAAAAATAACGTTGAACCACTTTGATAAATTGGAACTAGGTAAGTGTTTTCTAAACCAGCCTATATGTGACGCAAATAGAAAAAGACTAATGTATCTGTTTCATTGAGCATTTCAAAAGTCTGCCACTGAAAAGGCCAAATATTTACATGTGATGGAAAGGTTGCAATATGATTGCGTTCATCATCATCTGCCTCGGCCCAATCAACGACCCACACTCTCAGTGTCTCTGCAGTCCACTGACCAGGGTTGGTGTCAGGAGCACTCCAACTGCAAAAACACCAGTGCTGTAGTTAGGACTGTGCCAAATATCCGAATATTCAATTGATTATTCAATATTCAAATATAATTTTCCAAATTTGAATATTCGAATGCAAAATTCATGAAAAGTAAGGGAAAATTTTCTTTTGTTTAAATGCAAAAAATTGCACCATGGAGGCTTGATTCAAGTAGATTCAAATGAAAAGTGTCAGAAATCTCACAATTAGAAAAGTAATTATTCATTAAAAAATGTACAAGGAATAGAAATGTTTAACAGGACAAGAAGTATTGTTGATCTCTTCCCTTGCTAAATCATGGCTCCCTGTCTACTTCTAGATGTGAGAAGCTATTATAGTGATTATAATGCACAACTGTGTGCGTTATTGCAACTGATTTTGTTCACCAACAATCTGCCGGTCAGTACGACCGAATATTTGGATATCTGATCAAAAATTGAAGGTCGAATATTCGAACAGTGAATTATTTGAATTGACTCAGCCCTAGCTGTAGTTCAGAGCATGACCCATTATAAACTGAAACTAACACAAGACCTCCAGTCTTAGTTTAAGTCACTAGGCATTCAATGAACTAGGACAATTACATGTATGTTCCTTTGTCATGGATCACCATGACTGGTCTTGTGGTGGTCTTGACTAAAGTACTGAAGAATGCATCATCTACTGACAGTGCTTCTGTCCATGTGGCATTATGTACAAGATATGAACCTTTGTAATTCTAAATCTGTAAACAGTGAGAGGATTCAAGACTCTAAGATATTGACTGGCAAAGGCAAATAGTCCTAAATCTATCTACTGTTTACAAGACGTCTCCCACTCAAAATCTGTCATTTCAATGTCTCCAGTAATACCACTAAATCATCAGTTGTAAAAAATTCTTTCCTAAACCACTTTCATTTTCTGGGGTGAAAATGCAAAAAAACTGGTTAACTTGTTTAAAATAGGGATGAAACTTCGTTAGGGTTGTTTACCAACCTCCTAGTTGAGATATAGAGAGCAATTAATATAGAGAGCAATTGTTGAAATTGAAGAAGTCACGAAGAGAAACGGATCAAAAAGGATGCTGGGAACTTTCCAAAGTAACTCAGCTGGAAACCCTCTCAATTTCTCCAAAATCACTGCCTTTGAAATCAACAGAACATCTTTCAAGGGTCATCATGGGCCATGTAAAGCAATTCAAAGCCTGCCGGCATGTATCGTCCTCTATTCCATGAAATCCTTTCAAACCTGCCCTTGGATTTTGTAGGATCTGGGAGAAATGGAGTTAGATAAAACTCATTCTTACATGGATGAGTTGTGGATGGACACTGCATACCATCGGTAGCACAATGAACTGTTCCTGACAAGAACCGTTTTACCAACAGGCACCTGTATAGATGATTGTCGGGAAAGTGAGGACCGTTATTCATATTTTTAAACTCCAATACATTGAAAACAAAACAGAAAACAAATATGTATGTACTTAATACTTTATTAAATAAGATCATAAGTTATGGAAATGATCCAATAGAAGACCCTATAGATCCCGAGAAATAAATGATGATGTCTCACTGAAATTCTATGAGCAATGAGACTGAAGAATCCACTCACACATTGATTGCAAGACTGATGTACCACTGGCAAGATTGTGTGACGGCCGGGATATTGACAAGTGATGACAGTCTGCAAAGAACTGAGGACATTCAAACCAGAGAGATCACAACTCAATTTTGACTTTCTGAGGACCCTAAGACAAACACCTAGGCATGACTGTAATTTTGGGGATCAAATAATACAATTGTGTTTTTAGCATCACAATACAAAAAGGGTGCAAGGGTTTTTAGTGCCGATACTGGTCTGTGATCAACATTTTTCAACGGTGCACTTTCCTGGCAGGCAGACATTCAACTGGCTTTTTCATCTTGGTGTCAAAACTGTACACATTTGTAAATTGTAGGTAATGAATTGGTCCTGTGGAAATTAGAAGGGGACACCGCTCTCTGTACACAAGAAGTACAAATGAAACAAATTCCAAGAATGAACAGGTTTCGGTAAGAAACAGAAAATTCAAGTTTCCTGAATGGAGTGACACGAACCCTACCTGGAATTCTGTACTGTGCATATCTCTGTGACCTGCCACTGCAGCTCTTGTGCACACGCAGTGTCCAGATAGGACACTTGGAACTGGAAAAATACAGAGGAGAGGAGGAACCGTGTTATTCATAGGACTTGTGTCCAAAGTTCGGATTATCCTTGCAAGCCCTAACTGCCCAAAACTTGCCATACTCCAACAGCAGGTTTTGTGAGGTTTGGGCAGGTTTGGTACCGTACCTGAGGAACTATGTTGTTGAATTTTGTGAGACTTGGGATGAAAGGCCCAGGGAGATGGTGTTGGATTCTGTGTGAGTTGGGACACACATGGGTCACTGTGTGCAGTGTCTGGCTTGCTGTACCAATTGTTGGACTATGCTTGATTTTGTCAGGTTTGGTACTGTTCAGTGCAAGTCATCCTATACTGCATAGACCCATCCATACCATATCACTCAAACTCCAACGGGCTCATTCTGTTGGAGTTTATCAGGTTTGGTATAGTAACCTGCATGTACAAGTACATAGACAAGTACATGCACCTGTTGGATTTTGTGAGGTTCAGTATGCTTTCTACTGCAGGAGCCTAGGGGGTTAGGGTTAGAAATAAGACCTACATACGAGTATAGGTGAGCCAGTACAGGGGGTTGTAAGTCACTACTATTTAGACCTTTCACAGAACCTTGAATGGTGTTAGTGGATAGGATCTCTTTAGTGACATATTTTCACCCACATAAGGCTTTTTACCATGACGATGCCAAACTGAGTAATGTACCTCAAACGAGCTCAATTTGTTTTTTGTTTGTGAAAACAGAAACAAAATTACTGAGAAAAAAAATGACGCCTGAAGACACATTCTGTAGGGACTCGGACACAAGCATGCATGGCCTTGGTGTCTTTTTTGATGCAATGTTAAGTTATCCCCATCCACCGCTCGGCCAAGAGACACACAGCGGTCTATTCACAATGTCAATAAATCTGTACAGTACATTTTTCTCCGGTGAGCTAAGTCAAACCTTCCCTATGCATGCATGACACAGGCGAGTGCATTCATTCATCAACTGATCATGCTACCCATGCCATATGGCTTCCATTTCCTGCTATAAATTTTTGGAAAGAGAGAGACGGCCATCATTACCGCCTCCTTCAATATATTACATGTTTACCTCCGGAGATTCTAAGTCAAGAAGTGATAGGGCTAACTTACTGGCACGCTGGTCCCAATGAATCCAGCCTCTGCATCTGACTGGAGCGGAGTGATTCTGTACGGTATTTCACAGAAAAATGACAAAACTTCAATACCTAACTCGGGCTAACCATACCTGCGACAAGTATCCCGGGTTTTCATGATCTCATTTATTTAACCCTAGCTGTCCTGAATTCTCCAATTTTTTTCACACACCCTTGAGGATTAGGATAAATTTCAAAAGTGAAATTTGGTGTAGTTTCTTGGATTTTATTGTGATTTACATATTTGATCACTTGGCTTGAGTTTGGTCAAATGTCCAGTCGTCTACTCAGATATAGATGCAACACTTTTACAACACTCTCGGGCACTCTATGAATACAAAACAAATTTGAACTCCAAACACTGAGTCTTGTCAAGCATGATCATGATCCACATGAACGAATGAACATTTCTGAAAAATTCCTCTGGAAAAAAAAATACATGTTAACAATCGCAAATAGCCATCAGAGTCCATGCCACGCTAGTCCTTAATGTTGAAGAGACACATTCCGACTTCTCAAGCCACTGCCATGATGGGAAGAGTTCCACATTGTTAATTTTTGCCCCAGTGTTAACTGTTATATTAGCGGTCAAAAAGTGATAATATGTCCTAAAAAGAGTCAACTTTAGCATAACTAGAAGCAGAGTCCAGGCATTCCAGAGTGGCAGGGCTAGAAATTTGTTAAACTGTTTGTACACGTCTTTTCATAGGAGTAATTCCCCTCTAAAAATACAGGTTTTGTTTAGAGTTCCCCTGTATTTTTCTGTTAGTGTATCCCCCTGTTTATTTACTTCGGCCCTTGCTTCTACCCATATAACTTGACCCCCATGCTCTGGCCACTTGGTTTTGAAGAGCAAACCAGCAGAGACACTATCACTGCTCATGCATTTGTTCCTCCCCACTGGAGTGGGCGTTTTTGCTCGAGTCAGGTTTCTGTCTGCTTCTATGAGTCAGTGATCGAAAGCTAAACTCTCCTCATTAGAATGTCTTGACACACTGTGTTGGTTTTGATTTTTTGTCCTTTTAAAGTTTTTAGTCCTTTGGTGGTGTTTTTCTTTTTAGTCCTTTTGGTTTCTGCATTTTTTTTAGTACTTTTTCTTTAATAAATTCTTGTGTGTCCTTTTTTTTCAAGTCATTGGTGTCTGAGTCCCTATTAATTCAGCTTCCTGCAACCTTTCTCTCAAAGATCCTTGGTTAGTTAGAGTTTTCTGTTTTGCGAGTTCCCCATAGTGTGCCATTCCCCCCCCCCCATCATGCCCGTTACACCAGCATGGCCAGGGAAAATATTGACGCATTACTACCAATCATGTCAACAGGCTATACTATCATGGCAATGGGGTCCGGGTGTCAAGTGATGCCTGTGATATGGAAGTCTTCCCTCAAGCCACTTCTTTCCGGGTGAATGCTTTGGGGGGAGGTTAGCTTCGGATCCCTTTCAACATTGAGTGTTTTGTGTTTAATAGCCATGATTATAATGTAGCCTACATACAGTGTCATGACTGTAAACACCTACCTCCACACGCACGGCCTTAGCTGACGGTGATCGCAACAGACATGACAGACACACGTCAGAATGGTCAGCAAAATCCCCACCAGTATCGCCGTTCGGACAGGCAGAAAATATACTTTCATGGCCTCAAATCAAATGCTGAGAGGGCTCATTTAACAGAAAAACAAAGCGTGTTATTTTTACAGCGAAAGCATGACATGATTTGAAAAAAACAAACAGACTAAAGTCGGTGAACCAACAATCCTTTTTACAATACATGATGTACATGTGCGTCTCTGAATTTATCCGTGCCGCGCCGCGCTGTCAAAGTGCAACAGCGCCCCCGTTTTTTTTTGCAAAAGAAACAGTTTATTTGAGCTGAGAGCACATTGTATTACAAAAAAAGAGTTAAGCCAACATAAAAATACAGTCTGTCTTTGTAGGAAAAAAATCATCATTTTCACCGAACTATCAATTGGAACTTCGGATGATTAGAAAAGACCACATTCTGTGAAATGGTGAAACGACTTGTAAGCTAGTTTAAGATTACCTGACAGAGAGCACAAGAGGGCGTTACGACAAACATTTTTGGTCCAGCTTGCTTCGCTAGCGTTTCGAGCTTCGTTTCACTTTCAGTACTATGCCAGGTTTGTTTTTTCTACAAACCTTGAACAGCTCCGTCACTCAGACTTCTCTCGCCCAGTAATGAGAGGCCTAGTTCATAGTGATATTTGTGGAAAGAGTTCCATGTGAACAGCAGTTGATGCCCTCGATAGGGTAGGGAGGCTCATAACATTTTCAACTATTTTGTCTTCTTTTTGAAGTGATATTGTAGGCCTACATGATTTTGATATAGGCCTAGGTTCCATTGGACTCTGCACAGCAAAGAAATACGGATTTAAAGTAGGGATATTTTGAGATTTTTTGAGAATTGAGAATGTAATGCAGAGCAATCAGATTTTTTTAGTACGCAAAAATAAGTGGATTTTGACTGAAAAACTTAAAATTCACATTTGCATTAAATCTTTATTCTTATTTGTGCCATATTTCAATGAATTAATTACTTGCTTTGCTAGAAATTTCAAAAATTGTGAAATTGGAAAAAAATAGAGGAGCTAAAGCCTGAGGAAAAAAGACAAATTTTAATCACAGTTTCCTATTTAAGAATATGTGTTCCCAAATAAACGGGGTGTTTGTAAACTTCGACACCCCCCTGTTTTATCATTTGTACGAAAGAGGTTGACCTGCAAAAGACTACAACCTTGGGCAATGTTTTCTTAATGATGCTGACCCTATTTTTTCTGAATTTAGATCGATAAATTAGAAGAAAATGCGACTTTCTTACCTGATTTTCTGATACTGACACACTGGACCGTGATGCCGCTGTGGTTATTTTAACCCCAGAATTTCCATCATAAATCAAAACCCTGCCTTCTTTCCACAAAATTAATCCTACAGTTATTCAGCATGTAGATGGCGTAATCTAGTAATGTGAGTTTCATAGATTAAAAGTAGGTTCCTGTTCTATAAAAGGAACAGGGTCCCGAAGTTTACAAATGCCATAACCAGCACCCTGGCTCATTTATGGATGTCCCTAGATAGGGCCCTTTGCACAAACCCAGCCCTATGGGACTTGTTTTCTAAATAAATGCTTCAGAATTTTCTTAGCTAAATTTCACTTTTTATGACATTTCACTTTCTGATGGTGGTTATAACATTTAAAGGGAAGATTTGTGTTGTTGGTTAATGGAACTCTGTCCATAGTTGCAAGAGTACATGTACATGTAAGTTCAGTCGCTGAGTAATATTTGAGTTCAACTAGCATCTACAATGCAATTGTATGTAAGCCCTATTTTGCACAGGAATCGTTAAGTAAATAAGTTGGTGTGATGTCTCCTTTAATACTTTCTAACAGGTTAAGCTCACTGCAAGGTTTTACTAACCCTTCCAAGTTGCAGCTCTTGCAGTAGGCCTAATGTTTCCTGATGATGACTGCATTGCCAATTGTACCATCCACCTGTTCCGAAATTTTGAGTTATATTCATGATGTTGCATCTGCATTACAAGGAGAACGTACATACACAAGACAGCCAATAACTAGCATGTTGTTAGTGCTGATGCTGCAGCAACCTTGGCGACGCAGTGACTTAAAAGTTAGACATCAACAACCCCTCCCACTTTCACTACAAAAATAGACTCATTATTCCCATTGCTGTGGCAGTAAGTTGCGTTGTGCTCAAGCTTTCGCGTTGCATCAACCGCCCCCAGCAGACTAATGGCTTTATTCTTCCGAAACCTCCAGACGAGATTTGCAGGATTTAAGGAAGTAGGAGGGTTAAAAGTACAGCCAGTTTCTTGTTTTTCCTCCTCTGGGCAGAGTGTGTTTCCACAGCGACTGATGCTCGTCCACTACAAAGAATGGCTGAGGTACACGTGATTGGTCAGATTATCGGAGGGAGTGGGTTCCCTAGCCACTGTTTGTTCTGCAAATGGGGAATACATGCAGGTATGTCCTGAAGAGAGCGATTACTCTACTAATGTACGGGACTATCAGTTTGCTGTTGTCACAGGCAGCCGTGGTAGTCTTCCCAACACTGTGCTCTCGTTGTAGCATGAACTGGTTAAAATGTTGCAAAGATCATCGATCCTACATACATGTAAAAACATCACAAGTCAGCACCTTTCCTGTTACTTCACCCTTTAAAGCCTCTAACCTGTCTGACCATTCCTGATTTGATTTAGCCTGGTCATTGATTCTGCAGGCTTCTTGTGGAGGTCACTGCTTCCCTGTCATTGCTGCCGGTCTGGAAATTTTAATCAACAACCTGCACATAAATGTTCTGCTCAAATTAGCTCTAGTGGAATTGAGTTCCAAAAAAGTACAAGCTGTGTTGTCTCCTTGTGACAGACGGTGCAGTTTGCCACTGCCAAAGATTTGACGAGCTACAGCTGCAACCTTGCTCATATCGAGTACCCCTTTCACTGTGCAAACTTTCACATCCATAGCTGATTCGTTTAAAAGGAATGTTTCCTTAACATTCAAGCAAGGTCGTCCGACTTGCTTGTCTTTCGATGGCTGTCTTTCTATGAATAAGTTCAGCTAAATTAAAAAGTCGTTCCCTTAATTCCATCAATGTTAAGTGAATTGATGGGTCTGGAGCAGCAGCTGTTGTGTGCATCGGGAACCGATAGAATCCAATTTAAAAGCATTATGGCAAAGTTCATGCGCAGCGCATATGCGCACGGGTTTGTGTTTTTTGGTGCAGAGCAAAATGAAACACTTAATTACATACTGTGTGTTCAGTTTGTTTATGTTCCGTCTTTGTTAACATATTGTTTTAGAATACTGACGCAGATATGCAAATAGCTGTAAGCCGTAACAAAATTTTGAGTTTTCCATAGGTTCGTTCACCAACATGGATGCGCTCAGCAGGCATCACTTTGTACATGAGTCAGCACTCTAGTTTTTCATATATAGCTCTATGTGTGTCACTCTGTTTGGTATGAGGAAACTGGATGTTGACTTAACTGAAACTGTTGAGGATTCCTGTTGCTTCAGCACTTTGCAAGATATTTTCCAAGTCCTTCGATCAAAAGTGGCTCTGGTGACGTGTGACTCATTGTTGCTAAGTGGGTCACATACTTGGTCAAAGGCAACCCTGTAACCCAATATTAATTGGGGTTTCTCTTGCTACCAGGCGGCGCATGGAAGGTCATCGCTGGTGCTCGAGAAGGACAGACTCAGGTTGATTTGCCACAGAATGAAGCATTCGCTGCCTGGAGTCATCCCATCGATATACACTTTGCGACCAAGGGCCTTCAAGGTACTACCCATGCAGTCTAGATATTATATGCAAAGCACAGAAAAGATGTATCCTGGATCAGCTATAATTTGTGCGGCTTGTCGACTTTAATGACGTAAATTCACTGTGCCCATTATGCATTTATTCGGCTGCTAAAGATCACTTGCATTGCTTCATCGTAAAAACACAGATTTTGTTACCAGTTTCTTAATTTCATGCACAGTGGGGTTGAAGAAGTTCAGTTGATAAATCTGAAGTCTCACTTGTTTTTGTCTTAGAGGAGCCAAACATTTAGATTAGCCTTGAACCATAGTCTTGGTTCATGCTGCTGTCTCTGGGAATAGGAAACAATTTAAGAGCTGAAAGGGTAGCTGTTATGAATTTGTTTGTAATACAAACCTTCAAAATGCACCTTTGTGTCTCAGTCAACCTTATTTTCAACTTTGGTTTCATAATTTCAAAGAGTATTTTGTCGCAGCCTTTTTGAGTTTTAATGAGTATTTCCATATTCATGAGCAAAACTGTGATGTCATTACAGGAAGAAAGCCTGAATGTTGGTCCACAAAAACGTCATGCATTGTTGTAGGTTTTGCTGGGCTAAATTTTCTCTTTGCTAATTTGTTGTGCACAAGCACTTTTCCCAGAAATATTTTCAGCACATAACTTCTGGGTTAGCAACTTTAACAGAAAAGCCTATGCAATGAACTTTGTCTTTCCTAGATGACATCACAGCAATAGTGCCCTCAGTTGTCCAGGAGAGCACGGATTATTATAAAAGTTTAAAAAGTGCACATTTCAGTGCATTGAACCGAATGGGAGTGTAAAAGAGTGTTGATATATTGAAGAAGAGTACAGAGTTGCAGAAATGTTGTGTCCAGGAAAAATTCAAAATTCAGCTACCCTTTAAAGCTGACGGTAATTCCAACTAGCCAAGATCATCCTCTTTGGAATGGGAAAACCCATACAAGTGTGTAAACGCCTTCAATTGTGGACTCCCTATTGTTCCTCTTTTGTTTAAACTTTTTCAGAAGACCTCCCATGTGTTTTGTACACGTTTTCCAACCATGGACTCTTTGACAACCGTGGACCCTATTGTCCCCTACTGTTATAGGTCCACAATTGAAGGCGTTTACACTCTCACTGCATCATTTCCAGTGTCACATCACACTTGGAACACTCGTCTCACATCTTTGGGCATTATTTCAAGGAAGAGTAGTAACTATTGCTTAGTCAATGTGCGCTTTTTGCCGAAATTGCCATGGCATTTTTTAAAGGCAGTAGTCATCACATGACGCACCTTGGCATTTTTCCAAGGAACAGCATGACGTATTATTAGGGCAAACAAATGAAACTAGTTCAATTTCCTGTTTCATGGCATCTGAAAACAGGACAGGAAGATAGGAGATTTTTTTGGGGAGGAGGACAGGATACTGTTTTTCTCCGACTCAAATGGTTTAAAATTACAACGGCAAGAGAGGTCCAGTGAGGTTTGTTTCCAATGAAATGAAAAACATTTTAAAGCTCCTTGTATGAATAAGTCTGTTGACTTTTTGTACCACATTTAAGCTACAATAGACATTTTTTTTAATTTCCAATTTCTCATTTGCCCAAATCCCCCCCCCCAAAGTTTAAGATTGCGCCATCAAATATTCTTTTTATGCCACTTAACAGCATTTCTTATCGTGTGATAGTGTGGCTGGTAACCTGTTTCAGCTGAGCAATATGGTTTGTGTGCCTTGTATATGTATATTTACAGGATCGGCAGCTTTGAAGACTTTGGGATGGGTTGATTTGGTTCAGGTTTGTTTGCACTGGGTGGGTTTGGTTTGGCTTTTCTAGGGTTATGTTGATTTTGGCTGAGTTGGTTTGATGGGATTTGAATTGATTTGATTGACAGGGTTTGTAATCTTCTTTTCTTTGACACTGTAATCAGGGTGGCCCAAGTTGAAGTTTGAGGTCTACCATCAGGACGAATTTGGCCGTAACGAGCTGTATGGCTACGGCTTCTGCCACCTGCCTACCTCTCCAGGCACCCATAACATCGAGTGTGTAACCTGGCGGCCGGCAGGCACCGCCCGAGAACAGATCGCCCAGTTCTTCATCGGTGGGGCACCACAGCTGCGTAACCCAGACATGGTGCACAGCGCCGAACGCTACGCCCTGAGCACCACGGCGATGGGAAAGATCCACCTGCAGCTGGGTCTCATTTTCCGGAACTTTGACCGGTACGGGGTGGAGTGCTGAACTCGCTGATGGACCATGGCTTTCATGTTGGATAGGAGAGGTGCTAGACTTTTGAAGTACTTAAGGACGTGTTGTTTGACTGTACCGGAAAACGGGGCAACAGTACACACGGGCTCTTCATCTGATCCACAGAATGATCTTTCATCTTTCTAGATACACGTAATCAATTTTGTATTGAGAGAGATGCTTCTTTCATGTGTGAAAAATGTTCAGAGTAGTGATGAGACATCTTTGATTTTCGTAATTGGAGGAGCTGGAGATATCTTTCAGCGATATTTAGGAAAGAGAATATAAACTTAGAATGGATTAACTTCAGTTAGCAAGTTATGATAAATAATACATGTGCCAGGAAAACTGCCCAAAAATCTTCAAAAGTTGACATACATCCGAACAAAGAAACGCATGCACAGATCTGTATTCATGATGGTTTGGTGTGGAGGTTTTTTTTAATCAGGAAACTCTTTTATGTTTGACATTTCCTTGACAAAAATAGAATTTACAAACACTGACACTTTTCCCCAAGATTCCACAAATTCAAAAGGTTGTCGAAGTTGCAACAGCAACGGTATATTGTGATGTTGCAAATGGATTGATCATTGTTGTGAAAAAAGCCACAATGTTGTAAACAAAAATTACCATCTTGCGAAAGATTGTATGGCCCATGTAAGGTGTCCACAAAGCAATCCCAAAATGAGAGCTGCCATATTGTAATTTCATTGGAAAATTTTCGGATCGATCGCATGAAGAGTTGGTAAATCTTGCAAATAATGCAGGAATATACAGGCATTGGGCAAAAAAAGACATTTTAGAAAAAACTTGTGTTTTCCACGTGTATTTGTAAATAAAACCTCAGATAATTCACTTTCTCGGGTACATAAAAATTCTCTTCGTGATTATAACTGGGGGCAGTTTTAAGCCATGTTGTCGAGACAAACAGAAGGGAGAGCCTCCTTTTATTTTCTGGACTTGGGCACGAAATTCACAATGCTCCGAAACACGATTTTTGGTACCCTCTTTGGGCCTCTGTGCTTTGCATTGCTACAAACTTTTGTCTGCAAAGTTATGTGCTTACAAACTTCATGAAATTTAGTCCTTAATCCAGGTTGGTTCCAGTGATATAGTGTGTTTTTTGGTTCCAAGAAATCTGTGACTCGAAATTTGGATCCCTGTGTATCATCTTTTTCCCCCAGCCTTTGAAGTCCGGCCCTAGGCCTGTTGGTTGTCACTGCTCTGTGCGCTAAATCATGCGTAGTACGGTCAGTGTGGAGTCCATATTTGAATGGGTATATATGAATTTGTACCACACTGGAAATGATTTCTTTAACTGGTCTCATATATATATGAATGTGTAAAGTAACTGAAGTGTGCTGGTGAAAACCCGGAGAAGGAAAGAGTTCTTTATGTGCGTTGAACACCACTAGTGATCGAAATACTCAGTACAGAGGATAATGCCTTGTAAATATAGATTTCCCCGGACATTTTTTGAAATAAGTATGAAACTTTTTTTTGTGAACGAAGCATTAATTTTCGTGGGAAATAGAATGAATGTTCAAAATCCTTGTATTCAACATTTCCATAAAGGTGTGTTCAGAAGAAAGAATCGGCGTACGATGTCCCAAATATTCACTAAATCTAGTGTATACATGTATACACATGTTCTGACGGTTTCATTTGAGCACGAAATCGCTGGCACATCCTGTGCTCCTTTTCATAAACGTGCAGCTTGTCTCACGCATGCGCAGTGGTAATGAACGTTTGCCTGGTCGAGTATTGAATTCATTTGTGTTAACAAACGTAACATATTCACGAGGAATATTCATGGTGACTGAACTAAACTAAGTGGTGTAGTCTTTTAGAACATGATACCAGGTATCGTTATAAAGTCTGCATTAAAACTTACAAGCTTTTTTGCTTTATATTTGGCACAATCGCTTCACGAGTGTCACAGTTGACATATCTTCCGAAATGTCTTTGTAAGGTCATTGACGGATTAGACAATCGCAATGATATCAGGTGAGAGAGACCTCCAGGAAACACAGAAGGAGGATGAAATTTAACGAAGACAATATAAATCCCGGATAATCCTTGCAGCATGACACGTGATGTTTCTCTTGACCATCCTACAATAAAATAAAAATCGAATGTCTTTGAATTGGATGACATTGCATAAAGACGCATATACCTCGAACGGAAAGCCTAATCCCGTATTTGTAATCCCTTTCATTTCCATAAAAGGTGTGTTCAGATGAAAGAAACACGTTGTGCACATTCATTTATTTGAATGATGCAACGTGGTATCAAATGCTATTTTTTTGCGAAGATGAAACCAGGATATACAAATTGAATTTATGTTTACCATTCAAAGTGCAGATTTCCCAATATTGTCCCGAAACGCCTATAATACAATTAAATGTGAAGGTAAACTTTGAATCCAGAATTCGTGTTCTGCAATTTACTGTTAAGTAATTATGGTTACTTTACGTGTTTGTCATGCGGATAAGTTGGTTATTTCAAAATTTTATCAGTTTAATTTTTCTATATTTTCTGTGAAATTGTGTAGTCAAGATAGCGTTGTGTAGAGCAGGTTGGCAGAATATATAACTCGACGGATTGGCCTATGGCTGCATCTGACACATCATTTTAAGAACCATGCTTGCTTATCTGTAGATTTCAGAGTCGTTCCATACTGCTCGATTCATTGTTCGGTTGAATCGGTGACGTCTAATGTCCCTGTGATCTGCCTTTGTGAAAGGCATTTAAAAAGTGTAGATTTGTAGTTCGTAAAAAAGCTTTGTAACATGCCTAAAGATTCAACGATTGATAATCAGTATTCAAGATAGCTGCGTCTTTCACTCCCAGTCGCTGGGCCACTGCCGAGTTGGTCAACAACTTGGGATCAATCAATCAGTCTTTTGTCACGATGCTGTTTACTTTCGCACTCTTAAGATGTAATTGGCAGTACATTAATTTACGTAGGAACTTCCCGCACTCTCGAACTGTCGGGCAGTCAAGGCACAGTTTCCACGAGTTTTCCCAGTATGGAAACCAATTCAACGAATGTATGGGGGATACCTCAAACCGCAATACCACTGCTTAGTGTGACGGTCACTAACGACACTTGCCCCCAAACGGTGAGTGCCAAGAAGTATGCAGGAAGTCGGCCAGTCTTTGCGAAAGTTGGGCGACAAGCCAGAGTGCCAATTGGTTTCGACCGCTAGTGGTGTTGCTGGGCGAAAGAAAAACTCTGAAGATTTTTCTGTACTTTTGTATAGTGTTCATTCCATTCCCAGCAGTTTTCTCAGTAATTTGAAGTTAAGTTGCAATCAAGTTGGATGCTTTTTTATTTTAAATTTTTCACCACAACCGTTACATAGGCCTTACAACATTGTACATTCCCATGACGGACCCCACCATGATCGGGGTCATCTTGATCAGGGCCAACCTTAGTCTATAAAAAGGGAATAAATGTCTTTAGTAATCCCTCCCAGTACAATGTATACGCCCGTACGACTTATAAGTAGATTCCTATAAACTTGAAGAGAAGCGGAGCCATTTGGCTCTTAGGTCGCCGCGATGCTGAGCCAATCTCCGGTTTCCTTGGGATGAAACTACAGAGAATATTTCTATTCCTCCTTGGACAGGATGTCAATTCATCCAGCTTATGCCCATTTTCCCACCTCTGGGTAGAAAGAGGTAAGCTGCTTTGGACCCCTCATGAATTACGATCCAAAATCATTACGCCACGTTCCCCTCCTACTCAGTTTTCAAAGTTAACAAATTTAATTCAAACCATTATTCCTTTGGTCGGTAATTAACGCATGACCCTATACCAGGAAGGGCGGACGTATACATCTCAACTGAGCTACTAGTTTTTCTTTCGTTGGGGTCCCTGGAACTGGAATGCCTTTGTTTTTCACGGCGTCCGCTTTGACGCATTTATACATCAGCGTGCAGATTTTAACTGGCTCCAATATCTCTTGCAGTTTCATTGGTTACTGTTTGTGGGAAGAGGCAGTGGTAGGTATACAGTGGCTGGATATTGAACTAATCATTCGCAGGAACAGAGCCCTCCAATAAGGTAAGATGTTGATGGTCATCAATATGTTGTCAATATGTTGAAAGATGAAACATTGTGTTCCAGACATACTGAAACTGAGGTGCACTGCAAAAGATTTCGAGTCAAAATGTCATCAAGATGAGTCGAAATGTTGTTACAACCTTGTCTTCCTCAATTAATTAATTACTTGTGATGTGAGTTGTGTTCACATTTATTTCAAGCATTTCCACTCACTTTAAAAGCAATGAGTTACAGAATGACTAGAACTAGGTGCACTGGAGATGTGGATTACTTTGATGAATTGGTCATTAAAAGCCAGATGTGGAGCGTTCAGTGTGCTTGTCCGAAAACCTTACCCTCAAAGAGAGTGAACCTCTTACAAATCTACTCCGAAAGAGTGAAAAACACTCCAAAAGAGTGAAAAATAACCCAAAAAGAGGAGCCATATGCATGAGGAACAACTCTTTTCAAGCTGTCCGTTATAATAATTATGGCTCCTTGGCAGAGTAGACAATTCACTCTTTTGGAGTAGTTTTCACTCTCTTAGAGCGTGTTTTCTTAAAACTCTTTTTGGAGTGTTTTTTATAGAGGACTCACTCTTTTTGAGAGTCAGGTTTTCACTCGTTTACATTATATAACTTTTCCTGCATGCTTTGTACACCTGAATGTTTCCCTCAGCATCGTAAGTTTGTTTTTAAAGTCCTAATTTCGCACCTTCTATTTCAGACTGCTTACAAACAATCATTTTGTCAAATTAACATCCTTGGTAAATTGGGTCAAATTAACGCCTTTCGTATGGGGGAAACTTATGATCCACTCAGCGGTAAATTTTTAATTCCTGCAGTGTAACTATGTTCAGCGTAAAATCTCTGTGTTTGTGAATTTGAGGAAACGAAGAAGTTTATTGTGCAACAGAATCGGAAGTCGGTAAATCCCATTCTAAACCGTGTGTAAATAGCACGTCCGATGAACCGACTCTTTATTTCCCCAGATTGTAGCCACAGAGGAAGTCCTATACCATTCGGCAAAACTTTGCTTTCCATCAGTGGAGCAAGAATTGAAGCGGCAATGGGTCATTCGAGTGTCATGCTGACCATTCTGCGTGTGTTGCTATGGGGTTTGCTATCCGGCATGGCTCAAGGTGAGTAGGCCCACAGCAGTACATGAATGTTAACTGCAGATTTACACAGTTACACGAAATGTCCTGTTTCTTTATAATTTATGCATCCCAGTGGCATGTTCAAATGAGCGCAGCTGTTACGAAAATTTGAAAAGGTTAGGTGGCTTATGTGAAAAAAAATCATTGATAAGGTCATTGCTAGACCTGAATTAACTAAGACTATTTCTAGGTGGTAGTTTTGTTTTTAAAGTGGTAATGCTTTCCAGTCGTTTAAAAATTGAATAAAATTCTTCCCAGAGGGCAACTTGCCCCCTGCCCACCTCCATGGATACGCCACTGTTTAGAGTTACGTCAAGCGCAAAGTTTATAAATAAGAGTACTGGATTCTGCACCAGTCAATGACTTCATTTTGACTAAAAACTACTATTGAAATGTATGTGTCTTAACTGGGTTTTGTGGGTACATTTTGGATCGTTGTTTTACAAGAGTTGAGACAGTAAAACTAAATTTAAAAGCAAAACAAAACCCTGTCAATAAAAGTAACGTTTTCTGCAATCGTCACTTTGCTTATTTACAAATGTTTCCTACACATTTAGTTGGTAATTCGGGTTGTTTTGAAACACAATACTGAAAACTGTTTTTAACAAGTGCGCCAGCCATTTTTATTATTCTTTTATTATTTATATATTCTTATATATTTATATATTATTTTATATTCTTTTTATTATTCTTTACTCTTTTATTTTCTAAATGCTCACTTTAAAGACACCATGATGGCCTCTCTGCCTTTTAAGTGAAATTCTTAAACGGTCACCGCACCTCATTAATCCTGCTTGGGATTGTTTCTGAACTCCCTACAATCTAAACTTTGTCTTTGAACTTTCCAATGTGAAGGGCTCTCAGATCTGAGGGTTTGGTTGAAAAAAGAGATTTCCCCAAAAGTTCATTTATTAATAATAATGATGGCTTTGCAAGTGCAACCTCGTTTTTGTTGCTACTTGGCAACATAAAGAGCATAGCATAATTATGAGTTCGGTCTATTTCTACCTGTTGCCAACTTGGAAGGAACTTACAGAAAAACATGTTTCTTAGACTCTTCCATCCTCTTCATGAAATGAGAACGTCCCTCTCGAATCATTTTTTTCACCTTGATCACCGATTTGCGGTAAATGAAATAACTGACGTTTTCATCAGAACCAAGTGTCCGAAATGTGACTTTCTGTGTAGATGGTACTCGCCCAAATTTCACGACATTGGCTTGGATATGTTTGTGGAATGTTGCTCTACACAAACTCATGAAGGCTTGGTTCGAAAAAGGTCTCAGCGACGATGCTGGAAAACTTAAGGTTGCAACATTTATGTCAATTTCCCAAAAGGCTAAAAGCTTAATGCCCGCACAAGTTCTCTTGCTCCTCCTTGGCGGCATACAGATATGTACGGCCTTGCAACAAATTTTCGGATTTATACCGGTACTGATCCATGGACCAAATTTTCTGGGGGCCAACTTGTTTTTAATTTCGGGGACAGGGGCCACGAATTTGAGATTTTGTTTGGCATGACCTCTTATTGTTTTTTCAGGCGTCAGGCTAAATATTTGGGCTTTTTGCAGGCTTTTAGAAGGAGAGGGAATGAAATCCTTCCCCAAATGTTGACTTTTTTGCCGTTTGCCGTCTAGATTCGCCGTTGACCTGGTTGAATAAAGTAAATAAAACCCATTTTTATACATACATTGACCATATGTGCCTTTAATTCTTTTAAGCGATGCGTCGCTTTTTTTGGCTTGTTTTGTGGGTTTTTTTTAATCCTAATCATGTGTTTTGCCGTATTCGTACATGTTTGTGGTTTTAATTCCGTTGTGAACGTTCAATGTTTGATTTTTACGGGTGTCGGTTTCTGTGTTTTTCTACTTACCATTTTGCTCTTTACTAAGCGGTGCAGAGTGCAATTTGGTTCATAGTCGACTGATTAAAGAGAGTTGAAAATAACTGAAATTTAGAGTGACGCAAGGTTTTGGGCCTTGGTTGGAAGACGATGCTCAGAATTGAAATTTCTAGTTAGAGAAAATTTCGATATAAGCCAGTGACTGACCTTCAGTGGTCCCTTCTTTGAAAATTACACCAGACACAGAACGAGAGGGGATCAACCTATGCAAGGAAACTTTCTTAAATTTGAAACCCTTAAAAGTCACTGCATGACGAGACCCGCACCAAAAAAAAAATGAGATTGTTTTTTTTTGGAGGGGGGAGGGGTCGTCTATTTTTGGTTTTGTTTCAACAAATTTGTTAATGAGGTTTTCATGATTGCAACACTTTTTCGAAAATGTACTGTTGTTATTATAAAACAGTTTGTATCTCTTTTTCAGAGCTTGAGGGGAGCAGTTTGGTCACACAAGACAATGTAGTGGGCGAGGAATGCCACGATGTCGTCTTGACGTGCCAGCTGAGAGGATCGGGCCAGAACCTCGCTCTCCGTCGCCGGTTCTCCTGGTCCAAGCACACCGGCGCAGGCTGCAGCGGCACAAGGACCGTTAGCATCAATGACTGTCACTTCGACGAGGCGGGTGATCTTCTACAGCCGGAAAAGTTCAACTATTCAGTGGCCAAGGATAACACGAGCTGTAACCTGACCATCAAGGCGGTGCGCCAGTCTGATGCCGGATGCTACCAGTGCGATTCGTGGGGGCCGAGTGGAGCAGTGTCCAGCTGTGTCGCGCTCGACGTGAGCGGTACGTTCACAGTTCCTTTCACAGTTGAGGAACTCTGATGATAGGCAAATTAAGGCAAGGACTGGCGGGCCAAACAGTCCAAAAGATAATACCGGCAATATTAGTTTATGCTAACAATTACTAATAGCTGCCCCAAATTCAAACAAAACCAAACAGGGAACAAGAGTGAGAGAATAACGTAACAAGCGAGGATCCGGGGGCTTCGAACCCCCCCCCCGCTCTGAGACCAAAATAGTGAAAATAACACCAAAATAACCAGACCATTGTAAACCAATGCCATTGTAAACAGTGTATGTCATGTATAATGTTTCATCATCATTTATACTTTTCCGCAAAAATCAGATATCCAACAGAAAATCTCCAGCCTGTTAATACAGCAGATTCGGCATCAACATTGAAAGAGATGATTATACTGTGTGTAGTTTGAAACACAAAAATGAGGTGGCATTTACACAGAATGATCTGTACGTTGATTGTGTTTGTCGGTCTGGCAAAAGGTTCTTCTGTCGATATAGGCCACTCTTAAGCGAGGATCTGGACTGACTATTTGGGGGCTGTAGAATGTTTGAAAACAAACCTTGGGGGACTTGACGTTTAGATCGTTTATAAAACCTCGGCAGTATCTTTCAAAAAGCGGGATCAATCTGAGCATTGTGAAAAATAGTAGTGGAGTGTTTTGGATAAATTTCGTTGTAGGAAATTGGAAAAGTCCAAACAATGCGAAATCCACAGAATTTCCCTCAGAAAATCCCGTATGAACATATGGTTCCTATAGTATAATTTTGTGACATTTGTTGATTTTTTTTGACAGACCCTGTGAGGACTGTGTCATTAAGGCAAACAAACTCAGTAATTCTGGAAGGGATTCCCGCAACATTCACGTGCAGTGCCGGCTACGGTGACAGCCAAGTGCAGACAACGTGGTCTCTGAACGGGACAAGGCTCCAGAACGGGACCGAGACTGCCCTGATCAGGCGCACCGAGGGAAACGTTGACTGTACGGGCCGAAACGAGACTCTGGGCGCGGCGGATCTAACACTGACGAGACATGATTCTGGATCGGTCCTGCAGTGCTCGATCCGTGGCGCTGGTCTGCTTGAGACTGACAGTTTAACCATTCCGAATATACAAGGTAGGCCCGAAAATCTATTGGCAGTAACGACTTTCAGTAAAAACAAACAAACAAACAAACAAACAAACAAACAAACACCCCAACAACCCCAACAAACAAACACCCCAACAACCCCAACAAACAAACAAACAAACAAACACCCAACACCCCAACAAACAAACAAACACCCCAACACACCAACACCCCCCAACAACCCCAACAAACAACCCAACAAAGAAACAAACAAAAAAGCAAGCAAGCAAGCAAGCAAAAAAAGAAAAAACAAACAAACAAACAACCCAACAAACAAAACAAAACAAAAAACCCCACCCCAACAGCCATGATTTATTCATGATGCTCAATGTGACTGTTAACAGATTTTTGTTGCAGTCTGATCAAAGCTTTTTTCATTTACTGCCTTTTTTGAAGACGAACCATGAAAAATTAATCAAACAATGAGAACAATATTTCGGCAGCTCATCTTACCCAAATGACATCGAGTCTACCCCGTGCGTCTGCCCACACTCTAACCGGAATCTGTGTCACATTTGACCTGACCATTTTCAGGGTCAAAATGACCCTCCTCTAAATTATTTGACCCCTTTCCTGTTCATTTACGAGCATGAAAGGGTCATCTTTCGACCCAGAAAGAGTCGGGCTCAACAGGCAAATCTGGGTCAATCTGACCCGGGAGTATTGAGAGTGCAAGTAATAATTAAATTTGCTAACTTTGTATTATGCCGCACACTATAGATCTAAAGTCACGAAGCGCGAAACATGGTCAAACCGGCCTTGTTTACACGATGGAGGGGAGGGCACGTTGACGGGGATACATGTTAAGTGCTGTCATCTTAATCGCGACATTGCATCTTTTTTGTAATGCTCCTTCTTATTGTCCTGTGAAATGTTTCCTCGTGATCAATTCAAGTTCGTAAACAACGCTTGAATTTGTTTTTTTTTTTCAATGTGGATGCAAGCTGGTGTGAATTCCAATTTAAAAAACCTTGGCCAGACGTTATAAAAATAATAGAATGTGCCTTAAATTCGGTATCAAACAATACATATGCGTATCAAAACTGTTGATTGAAACTTGAATATTACATGTAATCATATACATTAAGTGCATTGATGAACAACATCTTATAGTTCCGATATCGTAGTTCATACCCGCAAACACTTTAAATAAACTTTTCAATACGAGAGCAAAAACTCTGCAATGACATTATACTCACATATTTTCTTACAAAGAAATTTCTCCCCCCCAAGAAAAAAAAATGTGTCTTGAGCTTGGAATCAAAAACTGAGAGAGACTACCTTGCGAATGCTTTGTACTCTCTGTAAAAAGGTTATGGTTTCGTTAGGAGGGTCAGTCAGGTCAGTTGAATAACGGCAAGCTTAAGGAATAGGACGAAACGGAACCGAGGAATCCATAGCCACTGCAGACCAACACATGAGCGCAATCTGAAGACCGATAAGTTTACAAGGAACATGCGTGGGTAAACTTTCAATCCTTGACACTTTCTCATTAGGGCAAATTGCATCTTGGGTTGCAATCTGGTTTTAGGTTCATAGTGAAGTGAAAGCACGATGTGGTATTGCAGTCAATTACTTCTTTCGTTATTGCACCAGACCAGGAAACGACTCGCTTCCTTCTTGATAAGTTGCACTTTGATGTTAAGTGCACTATAAAAACGAAAATACCTTGGCATCCTCTGCACGTGTCCCTAAAACAGTTTCTGTTTCCACCGAACAATAGTTAACATCTGTAGCATGTCGTTAATGGCACAGGTTCAATTCTGACTCGGTAGTTGTATGAACCGTTAGCTCTGATGGTGGCTAGCGTTCTCCTCCCAAAACGAACTAGATTTGCAAGTCTTATTATCTTCTCAATTTAAAGAAGATTCCTGCTACATTTTGTGATCAAAACTGCTCTCCCGGACCCTTGGCTCATGGCCATGAAGAAATGAAACAAAAGCAACGAGAAAGAAACTACTCGCATCCCAGAAGATCGGTTGTGTAGAAAGGAAACAAGTTAACCGTGTGCATAATTCCTTGGATGTTTGTGTGGAGCATCTTGGTGTCGTTAGGCCAAGTGTTCAAGTTGTTTGTCTGTGTATAAGTCAGGTCTGCTGGCTCACCCAGAGGTTTCGAGTATAAGTTTGAATAGTCAGCTCCACCTGTTTTCATGCATAATTATTACGGTGTATTACAGCAATACAAGCAACATCTAGATACTTGTTTTCATTGGAAGTGAAAAGAAGAGTAGATTTTCAGTTCTAAGAAACAATTCTTCAACAGCACCTACCAACAATGCTTTGAAGAAATACTTGCCATTACTGTTGTCTAAACAAATTGTTCAACGTGAAAACTATATATAAAGTGGAACCTACTCAAAACAGCGTTAATTGACAAGCGTCATACATAAATTGTACAAACGGCCAGAGAGACATTCCTGTTCTGCCTTGAATGACATGACACGTTGGCTCATGAATATTGAAATATCATTAGCATGAAATCCAAACATGTTGAAATTTCTCCCTTTTACTGGCACAAATGAGGTGGGGAGTCATCGTCACGGGTCAACAAAGCTTTGCTATGTGTAAAAGTCCTATTTATAAAATGCTCTCTCCCACACCCGGTTTTTTTTTCGAAATAAGTTCTGCACTTGATTTTTAGCACGTCATGTTGTGTCCTTTGTGCGTCTGTTTAGATGTAGCCTAACCTGTAGAATCCGGTATCAAGGAACTGTGAAGGTTTTCATAGGATAGGGGCCTAAGGGCAAATCCATCTCACCCTTGCTTCTGGCAGTGATTGCTAATGTGCTCGTGTCTGTCGTGGGGCTTGGCATGTCCGTGTGTCATCCAGGGGGGGGGGGGAAGGGGCGCTTAGTCCTCCCGCAAAATAGTGGGGAAAACGCCAAAGGGGAAAAGGAAAGGAAAAGCAACAGGAAGCACGGATAGGAGAGGCCATTTTTCTTGAACATGCATTAAAATAGACCCCATTCACTGTTGACAGTCTTTAGCCAGTTTCTGTTAAATGTTTTGCGTTACTGAAAAAGTTATTCCCCTTTCCTGGCGACGCCAACTGAGCTGCAATTTCCATTGCGCCCCACATCATTTTAGTAGTCATTATTTTTCAGGTTATCTTTTTACATGTTGCAAGGCATAGCATTGTCATAACCCATGACACTCACAGTTCGATTAATTAATTTCTTCTTTTTTTTCACATATAACTTCATTGCAGTTCCTCCAACTTCCGTCACAATAATAAATGGCATCACGGGAGAGGTATACAACCGACCAGGCGGAGAAGTTTTGATTAAAGAGAACGATAACGTTGCCTTCAGGTGCCTGGTGAACGATACCAAACCAGCTGCCAGTTTGGCTTGGTTTTTCAGGGGCCGCGAGATGTTGAACGGGCTCGGCAGAGAGGGGGAGTCGGCGGTCTCGCTCAGGGTCCCGGACGGGACGTACGACGTCAGCCTCCCCGTGGTAATGACGAACATCATGTGGACGGACGACGGTGGCGTGCTTGTTTGCAGGGCCACCGGACCAAGTGGCAGCTCTGCGTCTCTCGGCATCAAGATTAAGGTGGACGGTAAGCAACAAAAAAAACCAAAACAAAAAAAAAACAAAAAAAAAACCCATCTAATTAGATAGAGGTAAATAACTTCAAAAACTAGCAAAAAAAAAACACGAAACAGTGTTTTCTGATTTTTTCTAATGGAAATACCGGCACTGCTGTATACACATTTATGCGTATTAGCTGACAACCGTCACACATACATGTATGGATTGCAAAATTAACATTTAATCCCGAAATAGAGTTAGCTCTATTTCTAATAGAATGGAGATATCTCTATTAGGAATAGAAATATCTCTATTAGAAAGAGATAACTGCTAGAAATATTATTAATGGGATATCTCTATTTCTAATCTAAGATATATTTATTGTTAATAGAGACATCAGTATTTAACGACAGAGATAGGTCTATTTCTATTTCAGATTAAATGTCAATTTTGCGTGCCATACGTAATTCCCCAGTCAAAACTTCATATTCTTGAATTTTTATAGTTCCACCGCATAACGCAACAATAACGACCGGTGTTCTAGTCGAAAATGTCCCCACCCAAGTCACGTGCTCCGTTGAAGGAACACGCACGAGATCGTCAATGGTCTGGTACCTGGACGGTATCAGTGTTACAAACACCGAGTTGCAGGAAACGTTCTTTTCTCCGGAGCTAATGAAAACGACAAGCGTCACAACGTTGACTCCTCATAGAGGCCAAAGTGGCTCCATACTAAGATGCGAAGTGTTCCACGAACTTCTAGACGAGCCCTTAGTAACGGAAGAAACATTGGATGTATATTGTAAGTCAAGTCCTGCTTTCCAGCAAACCTGTCGAATATTTATACGAAAAAGATGAGGAAACCTTGAACTCTTTCATTTCTTTGGAAAATTGAGAATTAAGCATTCGCAGAAGAGATAGTGACTTTGTGAATTTAAAACGATAAAAAGATGTTGCACGCTTGTTGAAAATACGAAAGCCAATTATTCAAAACTGTCTGACAAAGTACTGAATGTTTACTTAGTTGCCGGGGTTTCATTAATCTCCATCAATATATGTAGTGTCTTGGAATTACCATTTATCACGACGAACTGACAATGGGACCCAAAAGCAGCCTGTTGCGAGAAATATCGTCACATCCCAGAAATCGTCTTCTCACGGTCCATGAGAAATCGAATTTAACTTTTGCTGATTTTTTTTATTTCCCCTGCCGCAGTTTGCCCCGCACCATCCCTTTCTTGTCCTTCCTACGTGAACACCAGCGAACCGTACACTCTCATGTGCGAGACTGCCAGCAGCCGGCCACCAGCGAGTCTCAACTTGTACCTGGACGAACCTTTCCAGCAACTCGACACAGACGGCGAGACCGCACACGAGCCGGCTGGCGACGGGGGAACGACGGCCGTCCTGACGGCCAAACTCACAAGTGACCGGTCCCACTACGGGAAGACTGTCGTTTGCAGGCGGACCCCAAATGAGATTTGTCGAAGAGAGGCATCAGACGAATGCAGGCTGAACGTACACTGTCAGTATAGAGTTATTGTTTAAGATACTGATAATAATTAATCCTAACATTCCATTCTTTCTTTTCCCAGCATCATTTTCCCTTTGACTGAAAACCAGGTGTCCTAATGCTTGTCAAAAGTTGACATTAGCAATAAACGTAACGAAAGTACTCATTACTTAGAAACAATAATTATGAATCTAAAAGTGACGCCTAGGGAATGTCAACTCTAGGACTCTTGAAAAACACCGTCGAAGCGAGGAGTAGGTTTTGTGACCACAAAAAAATACCTTTTTGTTTTGAAAACTACTTTCACGAATTATTCATGCACCCTTTTGAAATAGCATTAGCAATTTCAATACAATTTGAGTTTAATTAATGAAGTGTTTGGGAACCAGATTAACATAAAATAATCTTATTAGGGAAACAGGACAACTCGCGCCCGTTTCAGCTGACAAAAACAAAATATTTTCGGCAAATGTATCAGTTGGTTGGTATAGATATTCAGGCCATAATGATAAAAATAACCTGTCTGTTTTTCCACAGCCAAAATTACGTCAGCTTTAGCTAATATATGTTGCCACATTTCAACTGTCAAAGGGGGCATTCACTAAACTAAATGGTTATTTGGTTAAACAGTGCTAAAGCTAAGCCTTTTCTTTTTCGTGAATTTTGACGTGAAATGTAAAATTTTAAACAGGGGTAAACAGTAGTAATTTAAAACAGAGGAGTTTAGCGGGGCCATTAACCTATCAAATTACAATTTGGTGGTAAAACCATCTCTACTAATCATTAGTTTATTTTGCTGAATTAAGACGACATATTAATTGCTTTGTTCCAAAGTTCCACCTGCCGAAACCAAACTGTGGGACGGTGGCACCTCCAACAGCGATTCGGGCCCAGCAAATGGCAGCGTAGAAGTAATACACGGCCGCGAGTACAGTTTCACGTGTGCAGCTTACGGGTCCAACCCGGCCGCGACATTTCGGTGGAGACTGGGAGACACGGAGCTCCGCGGTGCCGCCTACAGCAAGACCGAGCAGCGCGATTCAGTGGGGCTGGTCGGGGGATGGGACTCTTCCAGTCGGCTGTCCCTCACTGTTCAGCAGGACCAGCACCACGATAAGAGCCTGACTTGCCAAGTCATGTACCCCAGTCAAAATGTCTTCAAACAGCTGAGCTTGAAAATGAATATCATTGCTGGTAGGTCGTACTGATAATAAGTTTTCTTTCTGTTTGGGAAGTGGCGAGAGATTTACGTTGATCTCTCCGAACAACCCCCCAGGGTTTGGATGATGACCCCCCTTTACGAATGATTTTGTCCCGACTAAACTTAAGTTCAGGGAGTACAGAGCTGTTTTTCAGTGTTGTTGTCTGTGCGTTTAGGAGTCCAACTGAATCATCGTGTTTAATTAAAGAAACGTTCAAAATTAGCATAATGATCAGCGAATGTACATGCACAGTGAGAGGAATCGGTCTGGAGTAACCATAACATTTCTGTTCAGCCGTTCCATCCCTGGGAATCCCAAAGATTCAAACTTCCCCGGCATTTGCTAAAAATAGGGTCACATTGATCAGTTTGAACTTGATGAAATAATACACCCTCTTCCCAAATGGTCTGGTATTGTGCCGTACCGCAAATGCGCTATCACGGTTGTCGGCAGGCTTTCTTTTTTTTTTGGGGGGGGGAGGTAAACCACTTTTTTTTCAGGGGGAGGGGATGTCGGGGGGGGGGCCAAAGCTCTCATAAGCTTAGAACTGATAAACAACGGTGGGGGGGGGGTCAGTTTGACTTTTGTTGAGCAAACTGGTGATTGTCATCCTTTCTTTCCGTGCTTTTGCTTTTTTCCTGCCCCTCTCTAATTTTTCAATTTCTTTCCGGGGGCAGCCCCCTCGCAACACCCCCGTGCGCTAGTATGTTTCAAAAGATTTAGAGATTACTTTTCTTTGTTCAAAACCTGAGCTGTCTCATTTTGGATGTGTTTCCATAGTAACACTGAGTTGGTCTTCAATCACCATCATCATCGCCTGCTCCTCCGCTGTGTTTCTTGTCGTCGTCGCCTGTCTTCTCCTGATGCTCTACAAAATGTGTCGGCATGGAAACCGACCGTTCCCCATAGAAACCGACATGGAAATGCTGCACGTGAACGTATGCTTATTTCATTTCCCGAGGATTTTTCTCTTAGTGTTATGATTAGTTTTAAATGGATGAAGTTTACCATTGATAGAAATTGTCACTTCAGTGTCAGCTGACGCCATCAACAAAGGAATTATTTGTCCTTTAAACTCACTGGCAATTAATTTACATTTCTTCTAGCAGAGACCAGGCGTTGAATCAGTGCCAAGTCCAAATAACCAAAGATTACCACTGTCGCGTATCCTAATACCGTGTTTGATGAACAGCACAGAAGTGACGTAGATTAGATAACTATGCCGTTTGTTCTGTTCTTCCAGCGGACCATAAAGTTCAAAAAGGGTGGCAGCAATTCTTCGCTTTCGTCCCGTGGCACCGCTCAAGACTCATTCGACGGCAGCGAGGCCTATGAGTTCCCCCGTGATAAGCTGAAGTTGCTGGATGTTATTGGGAGCGGTTCCTTTGGTCTGGTCTACAAGGCCACAGCGGAAGGAATCTTCGAGAAGGGTGTGGCTGACACAGTGGCAGTCAAGACTCCAAACCGTGAGCCTAAGCATGTTTTGTTCTTCCAACCAATTTGTGAACTGATGAGTGCATAAAGACATAATTTTTCCGGGCTGTTTCCAAACATTTGTTAAATTCAAATTCACCGATTCGTGTATTTAAATTCGAAAACACCGTGCCGAGAAAATATCCATCAATACAAGTTAAATTTGTGTGAGTTTTTGCTGACTGGTAGCGTCCAGATGTATTGAATTCGTTTAATAATAGGTCGGTCCCACCAATTTCATAAAACAAAATCGTTGTTTTCATAACACAAGGCCCGTTCAGATTCGTTTAAAGTGGAACGCTCCTTCGTTTCCGCATTATAGAACATCCAAAATTGTCATTTGATTTCATTATTTCAGCGGTCATTCGTTCAATAAATTGATTCAAATCCAAGTGGTCGATTCAGTCCTTCGGATTCGTCAGACGTCTCAGGAATTGGGTGATGAAGAGTTCCTTGTTTTTCGACCAGCATGTCACATGTTCGACATGCCTCCAATAAAAATCCGGCTCTTTGGTATACCATGCTTCCTGGTTCGTATTTGTGGGGATTTTCTTGGCAAGCAAAACAGAAAGGACTGAGAAAAAATGCACTGAGGAAAAACAAAAACAAACTTTGTGTTCGTGTAAACACAACAGCTACTGTAGGCATAAGCTTCCTTATTACACCAGCTTTATTTTCCAGGAAAGAGCAGTAGTTGCGAATAATTGCACAGTGTATGTTATAAATATATATAACCCAAACTGTTTCCGTGAAAAAAGCCCTAATTTTACTTTAGCCGTTATAAATGTTTCATTGTGGAATGATCAGATAAATTGAAAGAATAAGAGAAAACTGAATTGTACCTGTATTTTTAAAATCAAGACAATGATTATGAAATCTGCAGATCACTGAATAGCATTTGAAAGAATGTGGCGCAACACCTAATTCTAAAATGAAAGCTTAAAGTTTGAAATACTTTGACTATGAACGAAAACGAATACTTTGCGCTTCGAAGGAATTTAATTTTATTGCATCCATGATCAATTCGTAGAAAGTCAATAGAAATTTATTCTTACGGCATGTGAAAATGGAGAGCGGAATGCCCATCAAACGAAGTAGACTTAATGACCCAAACTTGCACCCTTTTGCATGGAGACGATGATGAATGCGATAATTACATGTGATCAACAAAATTCAGGAATTTGACGTTTTACATTAACATTTCAATGCTTTGAAATGCATCTTCTTGGTCGCAGCATGCGGATCATCAGCAGATAAAGAAGAATTCTTGAGGGAACTTGAAATGTTCCCCATTCTTGCCAAGCATCCCAATGTGGTCTCATTGCTGGGATACTGCCGGAAGAAAGGTAACCATAGCAACTCAGACTGTGAGGAACAAATCTGTGCACCGCACATAACTTTAGCAGTGGTTTTTCGTTTCAATTTATTTGTCAAAAAAGAGAAAAAATACAAATTAATTTGCCCTAGGGCTGTTTTCAAATGGGTCATTCCAAAATTCTGAACAATACCGTAATTAATGAGCTTCTTGGGAGCATTTTAATCGCATCACCCATAGACCTTGAAATTGACCTGGGTCGTAGGCTAGTAACTGGATCACTCCTTTCGAATTATAGAACCACTATATTTGATCATGGAGTATGTCCCCAATGGTAACCTGGAGAATTACCTGAGACAGGAGAAGCTGCGAATCGACCAATCGTACATCAACTTGAATGATGTGACGGAGACCGTTGGCCCCACCCAGCTTTTGAACTTTGCCATTCATATTGTGCGTGGTATGAAGTTTCTTGCGTCGGTACAGGTATGTCCACAATTTAACCAATTAATCGATGTATCAGTACTCATTTCAGTGAACTGAAAGTTTGTGTAAAGAACTGATGGAATAGTTATTTCTTAGCAGCACAAAGGGAGTCCATGGTTAATTCTTTGATTCTAATTTCCAACTAACTCTTATTTTTTTGCTTCCACTGAGAAAAAACAATGCAGTCCACCCTCACTGGAATTTCCTACGGAGAAAAAACTAAGATAAAATGATAATAACCTTAAGAATTTCCAAAGATAAGCAAGCAGGCTGACCGTCCAGTGAAAAAGATGAGAACCATAGAATAAAAAACAGTCACCCTAAGTCGCTTTATCTTTAGACCTCAAGATCGATTGCAGTTCAGCAATATTTTTATTCCAAAATATATTGCAACGAGAAGTTAAATCCTCGTTACTTTCCCCGGTCCAGAATGTACTATGCCTGTGATTATTTACAATGGAGTCCTTTGAACGGACCAACTACTGTCAAAGCAGCATTCTCTTAGCTTGTGATCCTTTCTCTTTCTTTTGTGCTTAATCTTTTGTCCTGCATTCCTCTTGGCTGTAATATGTTTGTAAGACATCTGGAGGTCTGTTCGTTGATTTTTCTAATTCAACTGTGGTGTTAAAGAGAAAGTCTGAAATCCGACTACCACTCGTTGTCTCCTCAGTGCATTCACCGCGACCTGGCCACTCGTAACATCTTGTTGGATGAACAGCTGGTCTGCAAGGTGTCCGATTTTGGTCTGGCGCGTCACATCGCAGCGCAGAAGCAGTACGAAATGAAATCAAAGGTAGGCTATATAAGCATGCTATCCTTAATCTGCCCCCAGTCCCTTCTTGTTGAAGTGGGACCGTTAATGGCAGCATGTGAGAGATTTGGGTCGTAGATGGGGAATTTGTTTTCTGAGAGAAAAATGACCTAAAGTTTGAGTCATTACGCTAGCAACAAAAGGGAAATCTGTTTAAAAGAACATACAAAATAGCAAAGTTTTCCCCGGAGTGCCCTCACTTGCGTGCAAGACAACTGTGGTCTTCAAATGAGTAATGATTTTGTTCTGGTTCATCAGTGTGTTCATAATTCACAGTCGACACAGTGTCCAAAATCGTGCTTGTCAAAAATCAATCAAGATACGCTTAAAATTAACTGTATATATAAAATCATGATTTTGAAGATTAGATGGGATCAGTGTGAAGGTTCAGGTAGGTCTAATCTGTCATTTCTAAGATGTGCTTTGTATTTTCTTGTTTCTTCAAGGGACGAGTGCCGTTTCGTTGGATGGCACCCGAGTCAATTCTCTGCAATGTTTACAGCACGAAGAGTGACGTGTGGTCCTTCGGCGTCTTGCTGTGGGAGTTAGTCACACTGGGTAAGGTCAATTTGAGCCCTCAGCAGGCCAAGAAAGTTCGCGGGGTGGCTGTGGCGTCGAAAGCTTTTCTATCATCCCTTCGTTGTTCCACGTTTAGACTAATCGTCAACCGGCATTTTGTGTTAGAAATAGTGGGACTTAATGAGGAACTCGATTAAATCTTATTCTTGAATGGTTGAGCCTTAGAGATCATACCTGAAGCAGCGGGAAGTCAAAGCTAACTGCATGAAATAAGCATGAATACGCATCAGTGCAGAAAGTACAATTTATATACCTGTACATTTTTTCCTGTCTGTCCAAGGTTCGCATCCATACCCTGGCCAATCATGCGCTGAAATACTCGAGGATCTTCAAAGGGGAATCCGTCTGAAGAAGCCAGCTCATTGTAGTGACGAAATGTGAGTTGCCTCAGTCGCGCATCAAGTGGCTTTTTGAACTTAATCGATTTGAATTGATTAAAATTACTTTTGCCAACCGTTTACACTTGTAATATCACATTACCAAATTCTACGAGCGAAAGAATAAAAAGTAAATTTCAGGACCTCTTTAATTTAGATTTGATTGTTATGCATTGGCAAACATTACTTTCTCGCTCTCGATTTCACACTGTAATTATTTCAAGTCGTTTCTTTAATCACGAAGAGTTCTAGGACGAAAAATATAAAGACCTTTTTGCCTTATCATCCTTTTCACACACTGTTTCTATACAGCTACCAGCTAATGAAGGATTGTTGGGAACACCGACCGGAGGAAAGGCCCGACTTTGAGACCATACATCAGAGGATAGAGGCAATGCTGGCAAATGCATCGGTAAGAAAACTGTTTTTAAAGTTAATAAATCGACAGATGAAGTTGTAGTGAGAAATGTTTCATTTCATTCAAAGGAAAAACGGATGTAATTATCATGAAATTTATTATTTTTTTCGCAATGCCTGCTTAATGCCTTTCTCAGGTTGTCATAGCGCGTAATTTCGAGGGCCTCCTTGTGTTTAGGGGAAGACATAAAAAGGGGGCTGTAATGGAGAAAAAAAATGTACAGTTGTGGTCGAAGATTTACATAAATTTTCACTGTAATTGATCAGTGTCATAGTTAGGCTCTTCTTAGAGTGGTGAGTCAAAGCGGAACATGGCTATTATTCTTGGGGTAGGGGTGAATTCCAATTTGATTCAGGGCCTAAAGTAGGTCTATGTCCAAACTAAAGTCATGCATATCAACACACTACAGGGCGTGGCAAAAGCCCCCCCCTCCAAAAAATCCCAGTTTTCCAGAGGGTGCAAGGCAGATTGCCGACTCGAGTCATGTGACTTGGACTGAGTCGGACTCGAGTCGCTATTTTTGTGACTTGACTTGTAAATACCAGCTTTGACTTGTGGCTTGACTTGAACTTGCCAAAACCAACCCAAGTCAGATGCTACTCGATAGGCCCCATATTTTAGGCTCGTAACTTGATGCCTGGTTCTATTTGCTGATTACAGCTGGCCAAAATAATGTGCAGCTTGACTTATACTTGGACAAAGAGACTTGTGACTTGACTTGACTTGCAAAAAAACGACTTGCTGCCACCTCTGGTGCAAGTGGGTTGCTAGTATTAGTTCCTAACGGCAGTTGCACCCTTGCCTTTCCCCACTACACAACTGGTTTTAATTAAAATTTGATGATTTCATTGCTGGCAACATTCCTCTTCTGAGTTGATCGACCAGAATGTCTATACTGTCCCGTAAAACTTTAGTTTTCAGGTTGATGTAAACACATGTACATGTAAAGTGAATGTGGTGGCTGCGTAACGACTGGTATAAGAAAAGAATGATTACCAAGAACTAGCACAGACACTTCCGGTCCAAGTGTATGTAAACGTTTGACCTACTTGTGATGAATATGTATGTACCTAAACATTCCATTCTATACGCCTTCTCTTACGCATGTAGGGTTACCTGTTGATGTCGAACTTTTCCACGGAGCAGTACGTGTACATGGCGCCAGGAAGCAACTAGAATCGACTGTCGAGGGATCGTTTATTTGTACACATAACGTGTTTGGGTACAAAGCCTCCACCATTATAACAAAAAACTTCTTAATACCGAATTTAGTTTAGTAGTTTTTGAATAATAATTTGGATTTGAATTATAACTCACAAACAGTCTCTCTACCACAGTACTTTATCCGAGCGTGCAGTCTAACTTTGATAGGAATTTCCTCCTGTCAGATGCGGAGTCCGAAGAGAATGAAACAATTTGGGAGTGATTGTTTAAAAAACGATAGTTGCAAGGAAGGATAAACTTTTTTCCATCATAATTTTTCCTTTTTCGAAACGTTAACCAAACTTGTTTTTCATTTTTCAGCAATAATGTATGAACCACAGTGTTTGACATTGACAAATTTGCAGCTCAACATAGGTCATTATCACCAATACTCTTTTCTGGTTTAAAAACCTTCTCAAGGCAGGGAGAGGAAATTGTTCACAAAATAAACTTACTGCTTGTCGCCTAGACTTGGTTTGCTGTATATTAACTTGACTGGTGTATATTGCTGTCAGTAACTAATCAGACAATTCTGTTATAAAATGATGTAATGGTTTCCAAAGTTTACATTCTACTTTTTGAAAGATTACAAAGTGACGAATCTTGAAAAGAAATTTAATACAAATAACGTAAGTCAGCTCCATTTATTCATAAGCCGTATATTTCATCGTTATGATCAGAAAACCAATTTAAAAAGGAAATGTATATATTAATGCATGCAAGGACCTGTTTTACGAATCAGCGGGTAAATTCCTAAAGTTTATTTAACGGCGAAACTCTGTGGTTTTTCTCTTTTGTTCTGAAAGGATTAGAAATGCGGCTATAGTTTTAAACAGCAACATGTTTAAACTTTAAATGTATGAAAACCATAATGGGCATTACATACCATAAGTCATTCTGAAAGGTTTTAAAACGACTGAATGGTTAAAAAAAGGACATTTAAGGGTCCAAAAATAATTACAGGAGACAATTTATGTACGTAGCGGGTGGAAATATTTCAGTCATTTCATATTGCTAAAATTGAACTGATTTGAAATATCACTCATATTTTTAAATTAAGAGGCGCAAACGCACCGCGAAGCGTTATGTACACAACTGCTTTTACACAATAAACGGGAACATGCAATTTCAGTAAATATAGAATTAAGATTTAAATATATAATATTATAATTAAATACTATATTTAATGTAGAACTTTTTCTTGAAGAGTGTGCATTTTATATTCTTGTACATAGGCCTATGTTCTTTCATAAATGGAGTGTAACATATAGGCCTATAAAGTAGACACACTGTTCTTATAATCTTATTGAGCAATAACGTAAATTATATGGCAACAACAGTTTATCTAATGTTTTTGTATCAATCAAGACTTTTGACATGACATGTCTTATATACGACTGAAGTGGAATAATAGCGTGATTATAATGGCATTCTCTTACTTCAAAAAACCCGAAGTATTTAAAATTCGGAGCAACACAGCGAACAATCTGAAATAAGATTCAAACGTCTTTTTTGTGGTTGAAATTTACACTTTTTTAATGCTGAGCTGTATTAGGGACATGGATTTCCAGCGCTATACGCATAGACTGCATTTATCTACAAGTCTGAATAAATCGCATTGAAGTACATGTGTTAAAGTATTTTCCAATGAAATCGATGTTTTAAATCCATTCCCTTCAAGGATGTTTCAACACTACCGATTCTTAAGTCCCAATGTTTCCAGACTATTTACCAATAATGTGTAAAGTGAACGGTGCCGAAGGGGGTATGCAGTTAACATTGCCATGTACTTTCCATATGGCAAAATCTGTCTGTGCTCCCGGGGTTGAAATTAGAGCTTCGAGTGTATTTCCAAAGATGACAATTTTACCATCAGGAAAGGAGATGACGAAGAAATAAATAAAGAGCACTTAGAGCTCTTCAATAGAGTTTCTTGTAGAGTTTATTCTTCTATGTCCCACCTTGGCACGATGTGTGCATCGCAATCACACCGACCCTCGAATAGTAAATCACTGATCCATGCGCGGGGGACGATGTAACTGTTAGGATCTTCCAACTTTGCTGATCTCTTTTCTTCCATGTTCTTTTGCCTGTGCTTCACGAGTAGCCCGAGTAGGTTTGAAGGCACGTGATCAGGCAACTCCTGAGACGAGCGCTGTTTATTAGAATCATCCGCTGGCTGCTTAGGTTGAATGGAACTGGCCATATTGTAGGAGGGAACATTTGGAGCAGTGGTTAATGTGTCTAACAGCGAAGGAACAGCTTGTACGTCCAAGTCACGATCCGGCTCAGAATGACTGTTCTCTCTAACATCATGATCACTAAGAACTGGAACGCCCAGCCCCATGACATCTGGGCACTCCGATGAACTCCGCCGTGCCACGAACGGTGCGTCGGGGGTGTGCGTGGGAGCCGTCGGCTTGAAGCCCCCAGCCGGTTCACTCCTACTGAAGGCTTGTGCTATTTGAAACTCGGCATCTGTGGGAAGCATCTCATAACAGTGCAGGTCAGGAACAACATTGTCATCTTGGTCGTAGAGCCCTGCCATGCCGTGAGAAAGCTAGCTCTGCTCTCGACAGTAGAACTTCAACTGGGGGTGAGAGCGGTCACGACAAAGTCTAACTTTAAGAAAACACAAACCGACAAACCAGGCAATCATGCCAACGTGGTGGCAGAAGCAATAGATGAACAAAGCCTAGGGGCCTATGCAAAAGGATGCAAAGTCCAGACAACTATTGAGAAAATGGCCATCATTTGTACAGCATTAGTTAGGGCCCAAAGTCAGATCTAGGCTTACAGGATACACTACATGACTGGCCTACAAATCTGATTAACAAGTACTGAAGTAGGGCCTATACTATTGACATGATAGAAAGACCTCACGTGCGCCCGGCGGAGAAAGTAGGCCACACCGGGTACGCAGCGTGACACCAATAAAATTACTCAACCTTCTATACGACTGAAGGACAGAATGAAGGCTTTCATTTACCATAGGCTAGGCTATAAACAGCGTTGGATGTATGCACTAAAAGTTGGGTTTAAAAAGCATGTAGGTAGTGAAACGTTTACCTTTTCTTCAAATTTCCCGCGCCTGAATCAAAGTTTTATACGCGCGACTTTTTTTAGCAAAGCATTGTGGGATGGCCCTTTAGAAAATTCCATCCTGAAAGAGGATCAAAAGTCGTCAACTTAACACATACTGCACCAAGTAATCGACAGATACGAGTCAGCTATGTGTCAAAACTCATTTTTGAAGAAATTCTTGAACATATTTCGGTATCATTTTAGGGCAAATATGTCCAGGGAATTTGAGAGAAACTGTAATTAATTCGGTAAGAGACGAGTTTTATTTCGTGTGACGAAATATCCCCTTTCTGTGAAAAATAGAATGATCTCAATCATAGTTAGGCACCCGGTTGGCACGAGTGTTGTTTCGTCGAGCTTTAAGGCGGGATATGAGCTACCTAGTCTTTACATGGCCAATATGCCAAAGATGCCATTTTTTCCGACCATGCTGACGTTTTCAGCTGAATTAATGCATTTATAGCAGCATCATGTGGCAAGAAGCGAAGAAACAAGAGCGAAAGATACATGGAATCATTGTAGATTATAGGAAAAGAGCTGAAAGAAGGAGAGAATATTATGAAAAGATTGTAAGTGAAATCATGGAGGTAGATCTAGATGTGTAGTTGGTTGGCCTATCACTCAGAACGCATAGGCCTAAATGCGTTTAACCAATTTCGTGAAAGAAAAAGTTGGCACTATTTTATAACAGATGTTGAGGTGAAGTACACAATTTTCACGTCGAGTCAGATGTAGCAGCGGGTACTGCAAACAACTGTTTCTTAGGATGGATTGGTGTTGGGGAGATGTTAATTGAATTTTGGATTCAAGCTTGTTGGTCAAGATGTCTGCACTAGTAAGCAGGAAGTTGTGGGTTCAAGTCCCACCAGAGTACGCTTGTGGTTTTCTTCACAAGTTTGCGGGGAATCAGTGGGTACACAGTGTTACAATATATGTTGGGTAGGGAAAAAAAATCCAAAATTCAGTTGTCAACAGATACAAATACAAGCAGTTTCATGCACTGAGAATGTAAGAACTGATTTTGTTTATTGACAATAAGCCAGGTTTCCATATGGTCATTTGTAACGTGGACAGTCCACAACACGTCAGGTCAGACAGTCCGGAAGAGACGCGGTGCGATGTCATACCACCAAAAAATTAAACAAAATGGCGCCCAAACAAAACGAGTGGTACTAAGCGAGAGAAACATCGTTGTACGCCCGTCATGCCAGCGCGCGTGTTTGTATAGGCCTACTCAGCGACTTGATGCAGACATTCGGCAAAGTTGAGCCTGAGTTGTTTGGGGCTGGTTTGCGTGTGTGGCGACACTTTCGTTTGACATGTTTCCATGTGTCTGTGTTGCAGTTTGCGTTGCTCCCCGCGTTTCTCACATTGATGTGGAAACCAGGCTTAAGTTAGTTCAGTAATGCTAAATAATACCATCGGTCCTTGGTAACGTGCTTGGGTCTGACAGTGTCTAAGTAGTTGAGAGTTCAATACCTAGGCAAATCAAGGATAGTACATGTTGTACATGAAGTTGAATTAAGGTAGGTGGCATGTGTACCCACAGGATCCAAAACTGAGAGAGAAATAAGGTTTTTAACCAGAGCAAGTAGAGCAGAGGAATATGGTGAACAACTCATTTTGGAAAGGAGCCAAATGTGGTGAAAAAGTAAGGTTGGGATAGTATGTGCTTTTGTAGTGAATTTCTTCATCACCCTGTCAGTACTGTTTGTTTTGCAGAAACAAGATCCGACCCAGTTTTTGAGGGTCCATGCAACAGCATGCAAGATACACCTGGATCCTGCCGTGGCCCTAGCTGCAGAAGGACCCGGCACAATGTGAGTCCTAGAGAAATCGACAGCCAGGAATTTGAAATTGAGTACCAGGAGTTGGGTCAACGGTAGTCTCATGAAATGGTCTGCAGACAAGGCAATTTCCTGAGGCAAAATTGTGAAGTCGTACAATAGTCTGAGTGGGATTACTTAAACTATATAACTTCACATTTTATTTCTCTTAACCTTCCTATGCTGAAGTCACTCTTTGGGTCAATTAATCAGCAGCACAAAGAAGCACAGCTGTGTCGTGTTGTGCACTGCACCAACAGTCCCTCACAGGAATATCAGGTTGCTCTTTTGTGCTGCCCAACAACTGTGCTTCACTGTTTCATGTGCATCATTGTGCAGTAAACCAAATGCAGTGAAGAGGACTGCACAAAAGACCCTGGGTCATTTTGTGTTGGCCACCAACTGTGTACACACTGAACCTGTGCATGTTCGTGTTCCATGTAGAAAACACATGCACAAGAGTGACTGTTGGCATTCATGCATATCTGTGCTGTTAACCGTATGAGGGTTAATGTGTACAGATGTTATCTGTGCTGTTAACCATATGAGGGTTGATGTGTACAGATGTATGTTTGAAATTTCACCCTGGAGAATTACTTTTGATACCATTTCAATTTCATGTAAATCTCATTCAGTCATTTTGACTGACTTACCTTCAATGTATCTACTATTTACATTCGTAAATTTGATTTGCTTGGACTCAATTTAACTTCAAGGTGCAAAGCCAGTTGTGTTATTTTGAAGAATTTGGCTCATCAAGCGTGGAACACTTTTTCCAGTAAGGTCGATAACTTTTGTAAAAGTAAAGTGACTTATACAAATAATCACGATCAGTCTAGATTTTGTGCAGAACCCTAGTACACAGAAGACAGTCGATTTGAGATCGGTATGAGGCCCATTTATTAACCTAGCTCCCTCATCCTTCAAAATCTTTCATCAAGAGGGTTAGGAAGATTTTGGAGGATTGATGAAGGACTTGAGCAAAGAGTACCCGGGGAGGAAGGGTCAAAGTAGCAGGCCCTAAGGTCCAAGTACCAAAGCAGTGGTGGCTGAGTGGCTTCAGTTAGAAAGGATGCATAGAAAAAATTGTGATGCTAGACGGAAAAAAATGCTTGCCAAAGGACGTGGACTCAAGTACAAGAGTTCAGGCACATTCTTTGACATTTCTGGCTCGTCTTTTTTGTACAAACACTCAGATTCCTTCTAACTCAAATGCTCAAATATTTGCAACATATTGTCTTGTTTTTCAAACTAGATTCCTCATATGCTATGTCATTCTTGGTATACTAGTTGGACGTTCAAAGTACTTGAATACAACACAGTGCAACTTCTTTCTATTTCTAGGATGCCTTGGCAAGGAGATACCACCATTATGATTGACCGCTTCGACGCCCGAGCCCATCTGGACTTCATCCCCACCCAGAGCGTGATTTCGGCCATCTCGCCAGCTCCCCATGACCCCGACGAAGACAAGTGCTTCTATGAGCGGTATCGAACCCTAGTGCAGAATGAGGGTGCCGGAAGTAGGTGATCATTCAGTCATGTCAAACCCGATGAGCATCGTTTTAATCGCTTTTTTTCAGGGAATTGCTAGACTCCGGGAACGCAATCCAAAATGAAGTCCCCTTGAATAATGTCTAAATCAGTTCCCGGAAGCTCTCTTCTCTCAACCCACACAACAGCAGACAACCGGAGAACACAAAAGGACAAAGTCATTTGTGGCTTGCTTATACCCGATTGTAGGCCTTTACTTTCTTTTATTCTTGTTGTCGTCTCTATTTGAAGATGTGGTAATAGCTGGATCATGTGTGTGGAGTCCCCTTAACCCTTACTCCCTGGTGTCTTTTACTAGGCACAGGACCAAATCCATCAACATCCAACACTACCTGTGCAATCCACATTTCTTGCTGAAAAGTCCACCACTGGCTTGATGGTCTTTGCTGGTGGACCTTTTACATACGACTTACATGATGACATCACTGCTGTTGGGAGGGCAAAATGCACTGAATGCCCCAGCAGTGCTTCAGACCTCCTGGATTTGGGATGGTTATGGTTAATCAAGTAACTGTTTATGTGGGGTGGAAGTTTGAGGTGATCCACAAGTTTAAAGTAGCATTCGATGCATCGAGATGTGTTGATATTTCGATTTGGTTTTCTTCTTCCCAGTTTCTGAAGAGCAGTGTCTTCACCAGATCAGAGTGGACGAGATGTTCCCGGATGTGGCTGGTCAGAAGACCAATGAAGAGAAAGACAAGTTAGTTCAAAACCATTGGATTTGGTATTTAGAATGTAATCGGGGGGGAGGGGTTCTTGACAATTTGTCTTACTCACCGTTTTGGGGACCCTCTATGCATCATGCGGAAGTTGTGGCTGAAATGCACAGAGAAGCTGAGCTAAACTTGCTGATTCATATTGGGCCGGTACACACTGTGTTTTGCGTCACATGTGTTTGGGAATACCCAGGTGCTTTAACCCTAACCCCCTAGGCTCCTGCACTAGAAAGCATACTGAACCTCACAAAATCCAACAGGTTCATGTACTTGTCTATGTACTTGTACATGCAGGTTAGTGTACCAAACCTGATAAACTCCAACAGAATGAGCCTGTTGGAGTTTAAGTGATATGGTATGGATGGGTCTATGCAGTATAGGATGACTTGCGCTGAACAGTACCAAACCTGACAAAATCAAGCATAGTCCAACAATTGGTACAGCAAGTCAGACACTGCACACAATGAACCCTGTGTGTCCCAACTCACACAGAATCCAACACCATCTCCCTGGGCCTTTCATCTCAAGTCTCACAAAATTCAACAGCAGGTTCCTAAGGTACGGTACCAAACCTGCCAAAAACCTGCTGTTGGAGTATGGCAGGTTTTGGGCAGTTAGGGTTAAGCGAAACTTTCCTATGCTCAACAGATTTACTATCATGGCAGTATCATGTTTAACACCCGAATAATCCGTGTTCGTCCAAGTTTACTTAGGCGCCAGTGCTTCTGTTGAGTTCAGCGCAAGTCCTTTCCAAAGTAACTGGAAAAAACAATGGCTTGTGTCTAAGGGTGATTACTTACTCACCTAATCTTCTGGTTTCTGCCTGTCTGCTCAGACTGAAGGCAAAGAGAGCTGCCATTGGATTCACCTACGATGACGACAGCAAGGAGGCGGGGCAAGAAGAAGGGATGGAGGAGGAGGATGACAAGGATAGTGATGACGACAGCTCCTCCGACACAAGCCTCAGTGACATTGACATCGGTAGGGTGTCTTCAGAAACCCAACTCTGCTTAGATTGACTGATTGATTGATCCACTGAGAACCCGGGCAGGATTTCAGAATTGAGGAAGGTTTATTCTAGCCACCATTAACTTTCGTAGGGCGCTTGAGTTCTTTTGAAGTACTGAGAATAAATCATTTGTTATTTTTCACAAATGAAGCGTTAGATCAGCAGAACTATCTTTTAGTTGTACGCAATGACTAACATGTGACAGATTTCATAGATTTTTGTGAGACCCGCAAGCTGAATCAAATTTTACCCAATTTGTAGACATAAACGTCGACGTGGATGAACTGACAGATGAACAGAAGGCAGAACTCAATGCAGTCGGTGAGCGATATGGCATGAAGCCCAACGAATATGTCAGGTAAGACAGCGAGGTCAAGTTGACATTTTGTGTGAAATTGGACAATGGATAAGACTCCAAAGGCCAAACTGCTTTGATAGCACACCATCATCATCAGTTGACAAGTGTGTTAAAACACAGTGCTGTATTGTGCACTTTGTCAAATCTGCATGTTTCCTCACTACAGACTAGTATTCCATGTGCACATTACCCTCGTCCTTTGCAATGTCCGTGTACCACAATACGGTTCATTCACAATAGTGCGCCTCCAAGAGTTTGCAACGCATTGGCCAATCACGACGTGCGAAATCTGTTGACCCAATGCAAGGGTCGACAGATTTCGCACATCATGATTGGCCAACGTGTATCGATTATCACAGGGAATGAATAAATTAAAAACTTAAACATTATATAAACTAACCCAAAGTGTAGGCCACAGCTTGTCACCAACTATAGAGGATTTTCAGTGACGTGATTTTTGACAGTCAGCGTTCAATTTACACAGATGTGCGTGAAAACGCGCCTTCGATGTCTCTCAATATTCTGGCATACATGAAATTGCCATATAGAAATACACAGATTTGAAAATGCACACGCCTCCACAGACGTGGAGCGCTCTCTGAAATGCCTTTGCCTGTCGTGTTACGTCACGTGAAAGACCTCTCCTCCCAATGGCATCTCCTCTCTCTTCTCTGACTCTGAGTAGAATGCTGGAGAGGGACAAGAACGAACTGGACATGCAGCGGCGATTCAAGGAGATTGAAGAGGAAAAGGCCCTGTATTCAGTAAGTGCCCGAATCACTGGATGATTGGAGGGGAGGATTTGGATCCTACCGATGCAGGGCCAGGAAGAGCCAGGCATACTGTCTTGTGCATGCCACGAGGGACTTGAACACCTGAAATGGAAAGATTTCTTGAGCAGTACCAATTTTTGACGAACACTGTACTTTTAACAGCAGCAAAGGAAGGGCTCAACATCAACTGCTTATCCATATATTGCTGGGGCTCCTGGTTTTGGGCACGTAGGCTTTATATACACAAAACTGAAGAGCCCGAAACCAGACAAAAGCGCTGGGCCTTGTAACAATAGACTGTACTCGGAACAAAAGACGGAGCTGCTAGGAATTGCCAACATATTTTTAGTTGTCAATAGCGGAGGAAATCCGTCATTGTTTTGAAAGATTATACCACTGTTTGTGGCATTCAGCATGAGCAGATTACCACCGGGGACAAAAGCGTTCCAGCGCTCCAGTGATGAGTGATTTGATGAAGCTATGATTTTTTTTGAAGAATTTTGAAAATGGAAACTCTTGAAAATCACCCGGTTTTATGTCATGCAACTTAAATTACACCCTGCAGCTGGTCCACAGGTTTTTGCTTCCTCAAATGATCTTTCAAGTTGATTGCTTTTTTCCTTAAATTCCGATAGTCTTGGCTATGCCCCTGGGTCCCAATTGCACTTTGACCTTACTAAGTACACAGTGAGAGACAATGACCGATTAGACAGAGCACTGTCGCGCACAGTTTTCAGTGCAACAAGGACTTAGCCGCAATAATGCAGATCAGTTGGTCCAAGACTGCAGCACCTTGTGCGACAAAAACGACTTGAAGAGGATATCTGTTTATCCTCTCTCTCAGGGAAGAAAATCAAGGAGGGAAAGACGGATGCTGGTGGAGAAAAGACTGAAAGCCAGAGGAGGGGACAAGCTGAGCCCACCGAGGTTGGTCCCGTGGAGCTTCCTTTGTTTGGTTTTGAATTTCAGTGTTTAGAATGTATTAACGGCTGTTCACATTATTACAAACTAACTTGCTGAGGAAGTGGACACAGTCAGTGCATATGTGTATGGTACACTGCTAGAGATTAATTTGGCTCGTAGAGATTACTACAGAAAGTGGTACTATGCGTCTCAACAGGAAATGCACGTACGTTACGTGCCTTTTTACTTTAAGGCTACTGTGATGTGCCAAATCCACGTGCATGTCATGCATAATGCTCAATTGGGTGAAATACCATCGCAGTCTTGGCATCTCTTTGGATTAAGTTTAGAACTCCCACAGCTGAGGGTGAAGGTCTAAGTCATGATGCACATGATATAATCTCAGTGTCTTGAGGCGTGCCTTTTTAACCCTAACCTTCCCTAACCGCACAGAATTGAACACCAGTAAAGTGTGTGAATTTGTGGCACTGGGTACTGTACCCCAAAATTGCTTGTGCTTTAACCCTAACAGTCCTCAATCCTTCACCTTTTGGAGGACTGAGGACGGTTAGGGTTAACATGGGTTCAGGCATACCCAAAATAAACAGGGTCTAACAGTTTTTGTGCACAGTTTACCATATGGTGTTGGAATTCATGTGAAGGGGTATGGTTCTTAGTAAATCACTCTGGGGAGTTGGGGTTAATAGCGAAAAAAGGTAGCTCAACGAGTTCAAGATGTGACCAGTAGGTCGCAACGTTTGGTCAGTGGTTGAAAGTTATTTTTCTGTCCTTTGCAGCTACGCCAGTCGCGACAGCCCCACCTACCAGGACTACCGGCACTCCCGCTCCCGCTCGCGCAGTCGCTCCAGCAGCCCCGAGGACACGGGCAAGGTGACCTTCATCACCAGCTTTGGCGAGGAACAAGAGGAGGGGGAAAGGAGGCAGCGGCTGGCGGGGACCGGTAGCGGCAAGGCTGCCGGGAAGCCCTCCAAATCCCTGTCCGGGTCTGAGTCTCATGCCAAGTCACGGTCGGTTTGATTCCTTTGCATTGTCTGCATCATTTTCAACCCAGATCAAATGACCGGTGCAGTAGGGCAGGGGGCAGTTTTCAGTGTTATTGAGGTGAACAGATGTGAAACCTGTTACGTCTCACATTATTTTCTCTTCCTGAACAAAGAGCAAGTTGGGGGAAAAGTGTGTGTTGGGTGTTTTTTCAAAGATAGTTTTAACTGATGGAAAGATGAGTCCTGAACATAATCAAATGTGTTGTGAAAACAGAACCTAAATAACGAAAGTTGATGTTTTAATATAAGTAGCTAATGAGAAAAAGAAACGCATCTTCTACACTTGATGGTTTGGCTGTTATCAGTGTTGAGCACATTTTGTTGCAATGTTGATTTTTCTTCATTTCAGTAGGCATCATCGGCATTCCTCCAGTTCATCAAGGTCTCGGTCAAGATCACCAGTACACAGGAGTCACCGTTACCGCAGTAGTTCCAGATCCTCATCCCGTTCCTCCTCCAGAGGGCGCCATCGCCAAGGCTCATCCAGCTCCAGAAGTTACTCCCGATCACGTTCCCGATCCCGATCGCCCCGTCGGGCTTACCGGCGTTCGCGGTCCAGGTCCGCCGACAGGCACGGGGCCTCCCGGCATTCGTACGATCGGCACCACAGGTCAAGGTCGAGGTCCCCGCCCCGGTCATCCCACAGCTGGACGGGGAGACCCAGGTCTCGATCCCGGTCGCGGGACCGCTACCGAGGAAGATCCAGATCTCGTAGTCCAGAGAAGAGAGGTAGCAGAATTGCCGGCTCGGTGAAAAGTAAAAGGTAATTCTTTTGGGGAAAATCTGTCTCCACTGATTACAGTCAGCTCTCGTTGTGACAAGTTAAGGTTGCTGGGCCCAACCAAAGAAGCAGAATTCAAGTAAATTTTGATCCCCCAGAATTTGGTTGTTAATACAGTAGTTTGTTACAATAGTCACTGATATCAAGAGTTTCTGGCAATGAACTTCAGCATACCTCAAAATGCCTGAGGCACCATAGCTCATAAGCCTGTGGAAACCTGTAGATGGGGGAAGAAGTGACAGGTTTTGAGGTGGGTGGAAAACCCACGAGGGAAAGTCGGGGTAAAACCCATGGAATCAGGTAGGGACTGACTAACCCAATCCACCTGTGGACCAAGCCGGGAATTGAAAGCGGGCCTCGGAGGTGCTAGGCAAGGAAGGAACCACTACGGCAACCCAACTCCCCTCAATTTAATGCAGTTAACAACTAGGCAGTCTGAATTCTGTGCACAAACTTGCCTAGACTGCAGTGTGGTTTGTTTTGCTCCTAAGTACACAGTTTGTGACACCTGTCTTCACAGTGAAGTCGAATCCCAAGCTGTCCAAGTGGAGGAATGGACAGCTTTATAAAAGATACAGATTTGAAAGTTTCTGTTAAACCTTGCGTTTTCCATCCAATCCTGGAAATCCGATCGCTCCTCTTTCTTTCATCGTTGCAGGCCGGCAGAAAGTAGTGTGGGTAAAACTCCGGGCTCTGTCGACAAAGTCAGTAAGATTCTGTGATGTTTCAAATATTTCCATTTAGTTACTCTGAAATTGTTTGAGCAGTTGCTAGGTTTCAGAGGGGCCAGGCGACAGCTTTGAACAATTGTTCATTTTCGTTATTTTTCCTTTTACTTTCCCCCCTTTTTCTCTTTTGCACGGATAAAAAGTGTGGCGAATGGCATGAGGGAAATGGCTAGGGGATTTGTAGACTGGAGTAGTTGGTTATTTTCTGTCAGCGGCCAAGTTACATTTCTTTGGACGACCTAATTTTTTTCAATTTGTTTACTTCAAATTGTGTGCAATTAACGATACAATTTCCTCTGTGGTTTCTGATTTCCTCCATTTTTCCCTGAAGTCTGAGTGGCATGCCTGGTCATGGCTATCCCCTCATTCACACGAATGCTGTGTTCATTTTGGCTCTTGTGACCTATTTCTGTCTGGACTTTTGCTGTTCATGTGACCCGATGGATGATTGCCTGCAGCTTTTGCTAACGAGGTTTCCAAGATGCGTACATATTGCGCTCACACTTTGTAAACACAGGCCTCGAATTTCCTGGTTTTTTTTTTTTAGGGCACTGCCATTTGGCATTAGTGGACTGGCTGAAATAAAGAGCACTAATTCCAAACGTGAGGGTATTCCATCAGCGTACCAAAGTTATGGGCATTAATATCATCCCGTTTTTTTTCATATTGCATGAAAATGATTCAGGGCTAAGATAAAGTAGGGTACGCATTATACCTGAACATGTCCGTGATAAGTGCTGAACCAGCAGCCAAGTGCTGAAAGGCTTCGGCCTGTTTTGACTGCAGCCATTCTTTCCTCAGCATTTTGCGTACCACAAAAACTGGCCAGGCCAGTGATTTTGCACACAACAATGTACTTGAGAATTAATCAGGGTAGTCCCGATCGACCGATGTCGTGTATGTACAGTTCGGATCGCAGGCAGCGCAAAGCACTAAACTGCAAACACTACATTGGGGTGTTAGTTAAAATACTGCCACGCTGGTGCGCGGCGTGCTGAGTGTACGATATTCCCACATACACACAGTGCACGCACGCCCTGCTTTATGCGTGCATGCCATGCATTTGGGTGGTGCGGCGCTATCATGGAACAATGTTTATGTTGCTTTCCATGCCGCTTTCCGAGTACTTCGCTTCGAGTCGATATGCACGTGTAAGGCACTACAGCCGAGAGAAAAAAAGGGCACTGCCGTCTTGGTGGTGAAACACGCTCACCTTTCGGAGGCATCACGGCCAAATTGGAGGGCACCGACGGCCATGGGTGTCGTGGCCGTCGGGAAATTCGAAGCCTGTAAACAGTGGGCAGCGTTGCACATGTACATTTTGCACTTGTGGCCTAACCCATCGCCAAAAAAGGCAGCACTGGCGGGAAATAAGACAAGCAAACTATTGATGTCAATTTAAGCTGATATTCTAATGTTAACTGTATGCATTGCAACTCATTTCTGCACCCCCAATAGCAGTCAAAAGAACCGTAATATGCACCTACATTACTCAGGGCAGCATGACTCAGTTTAAGTATGGCACTGTTTCTTCTTTTTTTTTTTTCTTTGGTATGTAGCATGGGTTGCACTGGTTTTTCCCCTGGGGTGGGGGGTTTGGGCCTCATTTTTAGGGGGGCTAGTATTATGTAGCATGGGTTGCACTGGTTTTCCCCCTGGGGTGGGGGGTTTGGGTCTCATTTTTAAGGGGGCTAGTATTATGTAGCATGGGTTGCACTGGTTTTTCCCCTGGGGTCGGGGGTTTGGGCCTCATTTTTAAGGGGGCTAGTATTATGTAGCATGGGTTGCACTGGTTTTTCCCCTGGGGTGGGGGGTTTGGGCCTCATTTTTAGGGGGGCTAGTATAATAGAAGCCCCAACCCAAGGTATGCATGGACAGACTGTTGGTCATATATATGCGTAGATTCAATATTGATGCAGTGACTGCTTTAAAATTGGGCAAAGTTGACTGCATAAACGGTTTGAGATAAAGATGACTGGATTGGAAAAATAGTGTTTCGGAGGACAAAGGAAGCAGTGGTTTTCTTCCTGTGAGTTTGTCTTACTTTGGTAAAGTTCAAAAGGATGACGAGCTCTACATCCATCATTAAAGTTTTGGCTCTTGTATGATATTGTCTCTTGTCTGCAGTCTGTGTTTTTATCTTTAAGTCACTAAGTACATAAAGATTCACAATGCACTTCCTAGTTAGTTTTTTTTTCTGGAAACCTTCCTGGATCTCCAAAATCAATCAACCAGTGGTACTTTGTCGTACTAAAACTAGCCAGGGACACCAGGTCCCGTGCAGAGTAACTGTGGCTAGTCTTGAATCGATCCTCAACAGTTCTCCAACGCCTTCTGGTGCCTGTCACAACAAGACCTATACCCAGCAAGAAATGAGACGGAGGGGTACCCCCCAACATGTCCAATCCCTATACACATTCCAGACTATTGTTACTTAACACATCCCCCCAAGATGTCTGAAAGGAATTCCCCAGATTCCTGCGAGACAATGACCAACACAAAGCAGAGGGGGGGTTCTCTCCGTCTCATACCTTGCTGCATGTGACAAGACCACACTATCCTAAGCAGTCTGTGCCCCGTGCAGATTGGAGCCCTGACAGAGTTACCTCAGCTTAAGTTCGTAATTTGCGAGCAGTGACTGCCCAGTAGTGGCTGTTACCGACACCACTCTTCTGATTTCTTTCACAGAAACAGCTGACCCCAAAAGAAAGGCTAAAGCTTAAGATGCAGAAAGCTCTGAACAAACAACGTGAGTATCAGCGTTTGGGTCTTGTTCCAAGACTAGCTACTGATTTGGTTTGCTGCTGTCTCTACCTTTTGGACACAACCTCGTGAAGTTTGAATTATTTTCATGTTTCCCTTAGAACATGAATCGAAGAACAAACACCATATCATTTATACTAGTTGTAACCCCAGGCCCCATATTGGCCATCGTTAGTGAACATAAATACAAACATTTATGTAATATCTTTTTCTATGTGGTGCTTCTTACGTGGGTTTGGTAGGTGTCTTTTGAAATTATATTTTTTACTTGTTGAATTAATTGTAACTGTTTTTCCAAGTTAGGTTTTGTTCTTATTATCTCTACTTAAGAGATTAATAAAGAATTATTAAACTCTTACTATTTTCATTTAGAAACTATTAAAAATCAATCAGTCACTCGGTTGACCACTTTTATTGAAATTAAATCTGGATCATCAGTGACTGATTTTATCGTTGTCTTTTCTTATAGATAAAGCGGACAAACTTAAACAACACCAGAAACAGTCGGCAAAAGAACAAGAGCAACAGGTAAGAGACTTGACTTTTGGAGGGATTGCACACAGCTTACATTGATCGATTTTGTTTTGTTTCAAAGAGGGTTATGTTTTTGATTGATGTGTGTAAATGATACTTACATTTTGATTATTCGAGGTCCTCAGGAGAGGTTTCTCGTGATGTACAGCGAATCTCTCTCGTGGGTACAGATTTTGGGTCAAGTCCGTCCAAGTGATCACACTGTCATATGACAAACCATTAAATTGTAGTGCACCAGTCCATAACCAGACTGAAGCATTATATGCTATTTAGAAAATGGTACCAATGTGCATAGGATCAGGGTACATTTTCCAATTTTCATTGCCCGTATTAAATAAACTACCAAAGCTTTCTGCTGACAATTTTTGTTTTCGTTTTGGGTCACTTTGAAGAGTGCCAATTGACAGGGGGGAGAGGAATTGTCAGATATCAAGATTACCAACTTCACCCGGTGCCCAGTTGAATACCTCATCAAAAGAAAGGCCCAACTCTACCATTTTGGCATCGGAGAGTTAATTGATTTCCCTTGCAACTCCTTCAAAAATATTCAGTGTTTTCTTTTGAACTTAGAAAAGGTTTTGTTGGAGTTGGGCCCTTCTTTCAATTAGGTATTCAATTTTATGGTGCTTTATAACGTTGAGCACAGTTTTGCTAACCATA